>NW_027491773.1:0-600000 GCF_021521415.1 Bidens hawaiensis
TAGTGGGCTATTACACGTTACTTATTGGACAAGTGTTAGCCAATAAGCAATATGACCACAGTCATAGATACGGTCGAGTGACAAGTACCTTTCGGTAATTTGTAAGCAGACAGGTGTAAAAACATCTTAATGCTGTAACTGTAAAATGTGTCATTTACAAATGAATGTACTCACCAGTATTTCATGCTGATCAAATATTTTGAGCATGTTTCAGGTGACTTGTTAGAGACAAAGGAATGATGCCTGCGGCCTTCCAGCTTAAATAGTGGCTTGTCACTAGAATAAAGAAACGTGTTTTGTAAATTTGGGTTTATCCCTATAAAGTTTATCTTTATATCAAAATGGGTTAAATTGCCAGTTTATAATAAAAATAAAAATGGTGTTTTATAACTCTGATCATTTTTCCTAACTACGGTTCTGATGCAATATTTCGCTGCAAAATAATTTAATAAAAACCAATACCACCAATCAATGTTCACGGCTTCCCTCCCAGGGTATAAGGGTCGAGGGTTGTGACAAATACACTCTTCTGCCCCATTGATATCTGTTAAGCCATCTCAACCGCCACTGATCCACCATTCGCCGACATCAACACTCTTCTGTCACCATCACCGCCGTCGACAATGCGTGTCTTGCAACTCGCCGGAAAAATGTCAAAACACCTCTCCACTTTGTTCACAAAGTTTGTTTTAGCAATTTATCAATTAAACTTGAAAATTGATCAAATTAATCATCGATTCATCCAAATAAACAAATCTGGATCTTTAATATAATAAATTTTTTACCTGGGTGTAACTGGTTTTAACCTTGAGCCTTTTTATATTCGTTTTACACATTGAGCGTATTAGGGTTTGGAATTCAATCGAATGTTTTTCATTTTACATTATGAGTGTATTTAGGTTTTGGATTTCTTTTGAACGTAATTGGTTTTTTAACATTGAGTGTATCTCGCGTACCTAATGCGTTAACCTTCATCTTATTTTACATATAGTTTGATTTTTCTTTTATTATTTGTAGTAAACTTTAAAAAATATAATAAATAAATGAACAAAATACACATAATTTTTTCTCCTAATTCGATATAAAATTTTTAGTACCGTAAGTTTTTTTATAAAATAAAATACTTAACAAAATTACAAAGATTGTTTTTTATGTTTGTATTAAATTTCAACGATTTTTTTTTATCTTTAATATTGACATGATTTGTATTTTTGGTTTCCAAAAGTCACACTGTTTGTTTTTTTGGCCCTAACTCAGTTTTTCTCATTAAATCAGGTCATTCGCGTTGCGCATGAAGGTCAATTTACCCATCTTAAAAAAACCATTTTATTAAATAAATTTAAAACAATATATGACTTTTTATATATATTAACTTTTTGTGCGTGTCATCTCTCAAATTAAATCTCTCTCTAAAAGCATTTACATTCAATCTATCAAAATATGTAAGTAAAATTTTTATAATGTAGGGAGTGGTTTAGGGTGTTGTGAGTGAAAGAGAGAAATGCAATGATTTTTGTGTTTATTTGAAAAGTTACTATTCATGTCCTATAATTTTTCTAATATATTTTTAATTAAATGTGAGTGAAGGAAAGAGAAATGGTAATGATAAAGATATAAAAAAGTTTTATTTAATTGAAAATTAATGAGAAAATATAGTGATTTTTAGTGTAATTTTGGATTTAAAGATAGTGGATTGGTGGATGAGAATGCTCTAATGTAATCAACACATCCACCAACTTACCACCACCATCACCACCTGCCATCACCACCACCACCACCAACCCCAAAACACCACCACCAACATCCAACCTCAACCCACCACGGCACTATTCTTCTTGATCAAGAAACCCCCCCCCCCCCCAAATATTACTCACAGTTAGTGCTAGGGGAGGAAACTTACAATCAATACGTGCAATATTTTCTAAATTGAAAGCAATCGTCGAAAATAATCCATATTGTATTTTAATAATCCATATTAGTCACAGTTATTGGATTTTAATAATCCATATTGACTGGCATTAGCCGATAATAATCCTTATTCATTTTATCACACTGGCGGTCCCAAATTTTAAAAAGTTGGCCCTCAAAGGTCCCCGTTAAAAAAGACTTAACGGCGTTATACTTTTTTCCGAATTTCAAACCAATTTTTTAGGGCTTTTGATCGGAAGGATGATACAAATCAATTTATATAAAACTTAACTCGAAACGGTGATTCAAATGACTTGATTTATGCTTCAATTTGTTTGTTTGAACTTTCAATTAACAAAGATTAAATCGTTTGGATCAATGTTTCGAGTTAAGTTTTACATCAATTAATTTGTATTCTCCTTCATAACAAAAACCCTAAATAAGTAGTTTGAAATTCGGAAAAAAAAATATAACGCCGTTAAGTCATTTTTAACGGGGAACCATTGAGGCCAAATTTTTGAAATTTGGGACCGCCATCGGCGATAAAACGAATAAGGATTATTATTGGCCAATACCAGTCAATAGAGGTTATTAAAATCCAATAAACCCTTAAAAATCCAATATATATCCGAAAAATATCAGAAAAAACTCGAAACTAGGGTTTTTTCAATACTCGGAAATATGGTATTTAAATACCCGGTTTTAGAATACCAAGTTCTATACCCGAGCCGAACCCGATACATAGGGTATGGTTTTTAGAGACAATACCCGGACCTGAACCCGCGCCGGGTTTTGTCAATACCCGATTTTTCAATATTTGATTATACCCGAACCTAGTTTCATATTCAAACCTGGGTATTTAAAAAACCCGATTTATGCGCCTCTAGTCCACATCATGCCGTCCATGCATTGGCTTTTGACTTCTTCCTAGATTTTGAATAGGCTAAAGATAGAATAGATATAATATAAAATTCTGACACTAAAATGGACCAGTTGCTTGAATTTGTAAAGCACAAAAATGGTGGATGTGGAGCAAAAATATGAAATTCTTCTGTGTCGACATGGGTAACATGATTTCTGATGTGAGAATAATAAATGGTACCGTATCGTAATGAGCATTTTGATATCGATTTAGGTATCAAATTTTAAATAAAATCATGATCGGAAAATTTGAGATCTATACAAGTTAGTACCGGTTTATTTAATGAAAACTATTCCGTAGAGAATTATAAAAATATGCTGTAATAATTAATTTATTTAATATTTTTTAAATTCAAGAATTTCATATTTGACAATTTTGGCTCAACTTAGTCAATTTTATAATCCTTAAATACATCATGAAGTTTATTTTTATGTTTTACTAGCTTTATCCATGTATTACGGTGTTGTTTTACGTAATTCGTTTATAATATTTATATGTAATTGTAAATTTTAAATTTTTTGTTGTAAAAAGTTAATAATATACTTGGGTTTAATGATGAAAAAGTTTCACAAATAAATAAAATGCTATAAACCGGTTTAAAAGCTATCTAGGTTTGGTGACCCATGACTCATTTATTATTATTATTATTACAATAAAGTTGTTTCTCACTTACATATAATTTTTTTTATAAAAAATCGGATATATATATATATATATATATATATATATATATATATATATAGTTTTGATTTTTGCATTTGAATAGCGTTGAGTCGGGGGTCTCCGTGGAAGCAGTCTCTCTATCCTCAAGGATAGAGGTAAAGTTTGGCAACATTCCACCCTCTCCAAACCCTACTAGTAGCTTTGCTATGTGCAAGATTTACTTGGTGTGGTTGTTGTTATTAAAAAAATCGGATATTGAACCCTAAATATATTATTACAAATAAAACAATCTGTTTAAAAGAAGTTTAAAAAAATGTTTGGATTAGCTTATGTGTTGGAGAAAACCAAAATGACTAAAAATGCCACTGTTTTTTAAAAGAAGTGTAATGGATTTTGAGGGTTAGAAGGGTAGGAAAATCAAACTCATTAAATTAATAAGTTAGATTCCTAACTTTTCAAAACCCCTTTATTTTACCTTGCCCATAAGTTAAAACCCATAAGGCCTTATGGTTTGCCAAACACCTTATACACCTTATTAACTTTTCAAAAAGTTTATAAGTTATAAGTTGATGAAGATAAGGAATCTCAAACATCCCTAAGTGTTTCATTTATACATATATATTTAAAATTAAGATTAAGATTAAGATTTTTAATTACAATAATTTTCTTATACGATATGAAAAAGCACATTAAACATATTACGAAAACAAACATAATTTAAAAAAAAAAGTATATACATAAATATTAAAATGTTAGAGAGATAAAATCATTTCTTTATTCCGTACTAGAGACGCCTTTAAGGTTTGGTTATGCTCTAGAAGCTTGAAAACTGAAAAGTAAGTTTACCATTTTCTTTTAATTATTTAAACCTTTTTATGGTGAGAAAAATATATCTTTTTATTCTAACCACAAAAACAATGACAATATCACACCTTCAAAGCTTCATGTCCACAAATGAAAAGAGGATACTTTGTTTGCAATTAGACCGTTCGATATACCACGTGATCATGAGAGGATTCAAGGTCAGTAGGCTCCACGACTGGTCGTTTTCGTTGGTTGAGTCGCCGACGTAAAAGTAACAAGGATAAAAAAAAGACAGTGAGGTCAAGATGATATTTTTTGGCAGCCACTCAAAGTAAGGCCGGGTGTGGTGAGCCATGAGCGGATCTAGTATGTATATTGTGGTTTCACGGAAACCCATCGAGTTTCGGATTCTTTAATAGAATACCAATATAAAAAATTGTAGTGAATCCACATATAAAACATTGAGTGAACTCATAAACAAAATGAACTTTGGTCTGTTGGCTAAAAGTTTGCATTCAAATTGAGACAACCCAGCTTGAATCACTTTGAAAGCGAGTTTTTATTTCTCTCTTTTTTCAATACATAGCCACTCCACTTTTCTGATAGTGTTTTTTTTTCTTTTACTAAATTTACACTTATTGAAATTAGTTGTTGAAACTTGATTCTCTGTTATGAGAAAGTAATCGAATTCATGGGTTCATTTTAATACTAAATTTTGAATATCTTTTACTAAATTTACACTTATTGAAATTAGTTGCCTGCCTTCAAACTTAATTATCAATTTTGAATATCTTTTAACTTTAATACTTCTTTCAAAACTAACATGTGCTAAATTTAGTTAAAAAATCATTCTGACCCGAAACGAATGTACAATATTCTTAAACAACAGAGTACTCGACCCGTTCAAACCATTTTCCACGTAAAATCACTTGTCTATACTACAACGAGCCCAATCTTTGGATTACCCGAAACGAACAGTTTAAACGACATGAAAATTTTTATGCCCGGTCCGTATGAAAATCAAGCATCTAAAAACAGTGAACCAACTGAAAACAATTCCTAGATCCGTCATTGTGGTGGGCGACAAAGAAGGGCGATAATGGGCGATTTTTTTGGAACATCGCCCCCAGCAACAAACGGGGTGATAAGGGGGAGGGGGGGGGATGAGTTTTCATCGCCTGAATGCTTTTGTTTTTATTATTATTATTATAATAGTATGTGAGTGTGATAAGGGTTCGAATAAGAAAAATGAGTTTTCAAAGAATGGTAAGAACCAACAAAATTTTGACATTTGACATTACAAATTATGTTGAAAGAACAATTCTAGGAAACTATGTCAGTTATAATAATGAAAGAGTAATTTTAGAAAACTATGTCGGTTATTGGTAATTTTAAATCTCAACCATTGATTAACATGATCCAATGACTATGATTTAATTCTATTCTTCCTAATAAACTACTTAGTTTTAGGATAACCCTATATATATATATGTATATGTATATATATATATATGTATATGTATATATATATATATATATATATAGGATCAGGATCATGAGAGAACTTTTTTGATATTGAGAACCATTTTGGACCACAAAAAACCTAAAAATAAAAAAAATCATAAAATAAAAAAAAACACAAAAATGAAAAAAGTAAAAAAACCAAAATTCTTATTTTAACATCCCGGTTTCATAAAAAAAACTCGGTTTAGCCAAATTATATACACATATGTATAATATATACATATATGTGCATTTACATGATTTTTTATACACATCTGTATAATTTAAAATAAATGACACTGTACATATGTGTATATTACATAACTAAAGATTAAATAAAATTATACATGTGTGTATAATACGACATTTTTTTAATGAAACCGGAATGAAATATAAGAATTTTGGTTTTTTTTACTTTTTTAAAATTATGATTTTTTTTAAATATTTTTTTCAAAGGTGTTTTTAGTGGTTCAAAATAGTTCTCAAAGTTCTCAATTTGCAAAGGGTTCTCTTAGGATCATTACCCTATATATATATATATATAGGATCAGGATCATGTGAGAACTATTTTGAAATTGAGAACTTTAAGAACCATTTTAGACCACAAAAAACCCAAATTTAAAAAAAATCATAAAACGCAAAAAAAAAAAAACGTAAAAATGAAAAAAGTAAAAAAATCAAAATTCCTTTTTGTCATCTCGGTTTCATAAAATAAGCCGTCTTGCTTTAGCTAAATTATACACATATGTATAATATGTACATACATGCTTTTTTATACACATATGTAAAATTTAAGATAAATGATAATGTACATATGTTTATATTACGTAACTAGAGATTAAATGAAATTATACACAACAACAACAACAATAATCATCATCATCATCATCATCATCATCATCATCATCATCATCATCATCGACAGTCTTATTATGATAATGTCACCGAAACACATGTTATAGTTGTTAGACATAGCAACATTTTATCAAACATAGTCATTAATTAAAGGAACTGAACATAAACAATAAAATTATAAATTTTAAATTTTAGGTTGATTATTACACGTATAATATTATAAAAATATAAAACAAACATTTAATTAACGAACATAAACAAACGAATGTAAACGGACATACATGAACACATTACCGAAGGTTCACAAACTCAACATTTTTCATGTTCGTTCATTTAACTAAACGAACTTCCCGCCAATTGGTTCATGAATTGTTCGTTGAACGCTTGATTCGTTTAGAATCCTAAACATATGTTATATGTTCAATTCTTGTAAGACTTAATATGACCTTTTTTTAATAACGTATGCCCATAGTTTTTTTAATCCACATTCTAATTAAAAAACAGAGCTTTAACAACTTTATACGATTTTCTTTACGTACTTTGTTGCGTCAATTTCACGACCACAATGCGCGAATGCTACCACACACTTAATGTTTAACAATTCTTTTAGTTATAAAAAACTTAAATGTATATTTTTAATGCAAGAATTCATAATCGTGCCCTACGTTGTGCATTAAGAATTATGTCTGAATATTCCGTTTGAATAAGTACCATGAATGTAAGTGAAATATAACTTATGGTGGAGGAGTGAAAACTTGATATTATCTCAATTACACATCTTATACAAGACACTGCTCCATCACAACACTATTCCATTTTAACTTATCTCTTTAGAATTTACTACTACTATTACAAAAGTTTCATTGTTGCTTAAATATGGGCAAATTCAGATTTCTTACTAAACTAATCCTCACCAAGAGTGCAACAACTTATATTATTAACTTGTTTCTATGTTAGAATCTATTGGTCTTTAAATATTAACCCTAAGCATGCTAATTTCCTAAAGGTTTCTAAGGTCAATAAGAGCAGTAAAAGTCCTTACAATGACTTGACAAAAGTACAAGAGGCAGGGGAAGAGAATCATTAAATTTTACTCCAAATTTAACTCTATTTACACCTCCTGTACACCATACTGCTCCAACTCTTACACACTTAGAATCCTGAAAATTATAGCAACCTAACCAAGAGCTAATTCATACAACGAAAACTTCTAATAAACCCAATAATCAACTCAGGAGGTTATCTAGGTTATATAACCAACTAACTTTGATGATTATGTAACCTCCTTAACTAAGTTGAAATGGATGTTGGAAAGTTTACTGATCATACCTCTTCTAATTAAACCATTAGCAACAATCAATATTATGTGGGGATAAATCTATTATTAGCAAATAATTTCAAGTCAAAATAACGTTTGGGATTTTGTTGAAACACCTAAGGGTTTTCATAACTAAACTAAATCATACACAAACGTTAGGACACAAAGAAGCATGGTTGATTGTTAAAGGGTATATTTAAGAGGGAATAATTCATCAAAGAATCTTCTAACCTATATTACAAAAGTTTTCTTTGAGGATCATCATTGTTCAAGTAGCTTACAATAGTTAAAGAGCTATGTTAGATGAACACTAAAACAACTTTCCCTAACAACTGGCTTACATATTTATATGTTCATAAAACAAACCTGAAAGTTATAAACTGAAGGTCAAAGAACATTTAGTCTGTAAGTCAATTAAATCCATATATGGGTTAATGCAAACATCAAAATGTGATGAAATATTTATACAATTATTTTATCAAAAGCCAAGTGGATTAATGTACCTATCTCAAGATGAGTGGGAGAAACTAAAAACAAACTTGTCCTTATAAAGATGACATTCTTCTAACAAGTGAATGTTATATAAGTCAAAGCACTGTTCGTACATACTTTGATATAATATATCTCAGATATATTCCTTACGTAATAGATATCATAACATTCTGAGATAGACCCAAAGGGACATTAGTTTTGTTACATAAGTTTTACCTTAAATGAGTCATTACACATGTAACAAACAATATTGCTCTATTTAGAGGATAATAGGATCATTGAGATTATTACCTTATGCTTCATTAAGTAGAAGTCTTATGTAGGTTCAAGTATATACTCGTTCATATATTACTCAAAATTGCAACACACTATATATGTCTAGATTAATGTGAAGCATCTAAAAGAGTATTAAAATATCTTTAAAGAAAACAAACGACTATAATTTAAAAGAAGAAGTGAGAATTCAAACCGGTAGATTACTTTAAACTTTGTCGTATTCAGAGATAAGAAAATGCAATTTTCGAGATATATTCTTATGTCAGTAGATAAATCTATCTCATGGAGGAGTCATAATGAACTGATAACAACAACCTAAGTCATAACGACATAATATGTTGATTAACAACGTTGTTGTTAATAAATGTCGTTGAATGTTTATTAGTGGACTCATAAGTTTTATTTAATTCCATATAAATTATATATTGAAGACTAATTGTGATAAAGTCAGCTACCATGTTTTCTCAAACAGTAACAGTTTGAGAGGTGCTGCATTAAATTTTGATATGAAATTAATTATTCGTTTATGAACGAATTGAGGAATCTAAATATTCATATCGAATAAATTCATGATATGATTAAGGATCCTATAACTAAAGGTCTATTACCCATAAGTATTATGAAAGCCCTTATAATCATGAGGGGTTTATTGATGACCACGTACAACTGCATATCGCACTACGAATGATTAACTATTAATTTTCCTCATCAGTTTTGATTTTTTATATCTTAATATGTTCTGCATGCATAATGACATATAGACAAATTATTATACAAATCAAACGTTTGAGGGGCTTACTTAAAAATTTTGATCATAACTACTTAGGTTTTAAATAAGGACTGCAGTATGATTAATGGGGGGTCTTGAGCCGATGTTCAATTCAATGACTGTATTTCTCTGCTCCAAGTTAAGTTTAAAGCTAAAATGAGTGTTAACTCCTGATCAGACTTATCTAATACTCATTATAAATGATTACTCGATCAATTGAGAGAATGTAAGAATAATATATATTTATATATGACCATTATAATCATTTATATTATAATAGATCAAAATATTAACTATAACTTATTATATATTAGTTTGGTAATTGTTGATGGGCCATATGACATATAATTAACTAATAAAGGGTTTCCCCTTGGGTGTATATAAAGAGAGAAAAATATTAACATCATAACCTAATCTCACATACATACAACTTTGTGTGCCTCATCTCTCCTAAATCTGGTTTCTCTCAAGAACCTTAACACCATCCTTAACTATACATCCTAAAGGGGAACTCGATCAAGCTGACAATTATGTCGTCTACATCATTCTCCGATGCGGTTGCTACTCTCCTTGCTATAACAGGTACACATATAATTATAGGTTTATCATATTATTCATGTTTTCCATTATCACCATGAGGAATTGATCAACAAGTCATAGTTTACAAAATGCAGTTAAATAAAGTGAGGATAAAATAAAATGAGTTTTACATGAAACCGTGTCTTTAATATTTAGTTTTACTCAACATTTGTTTAGTTTAATATAGTGGAGTTGGTTTAGTGAAAGTGTGCATGATCCCGCTAAGGTAAGCATCAAGATCCGACTTATAAAGATTTGTTCGGTTTAATCGGTTCGGGACTTGATAAAGTACCAAATCCAAATCCAACTTACCAAAATGTTTATATATATGAATGACTTCAATAAAATCAGTAGCTTACACAAGTTGGAATTTTATTAATTAAAGTCCCAAACTTGGGTTTAAGCGAGTGTAAATCAGCCCAATCTTGATATAAAACCAAGTTTGGTTCTGACATCCATAATCTTTGAAATATAAATAACATAAAATGAAACATAAGTTGGGTTTGACTAAATTGTTAACACGAGTGTTTTGTTTAACTCGTTTTTTTACCTGAAACTTGGTTTAAACCAATAATTGTTCTAACACTTCCATTGCAACCATATAAGAACTAAAACATAGAGAAAAACTCAGATCTAAAGTGTTTCATACAACATGTTTGTTTAAAAGTTAAATAAAATGCTTAAGCGAGTGTTCGGTCCTTGACTCGGTATGAGACCAAGGATGATTACCACATGTCCAAAACCATAGAACTAGATAATGTGAAATTTCCAAATCCAAACTCAAATAGAAAGGTTAAACGAGTAAACTTCCTGAAAATGACCAAACGGGCCTAAATAATGTGTGTATATATATATGTGTGTGTGTGTGTGTGAGTGAGTGTTTGAAATGTCCAAAGACCTTAAATAAAGTTGAAAATTTTTTAAGATAAATTAACTTAGAACAATTGAAAATATAAAAAACTTAAGCAAAACTAGCTATAACAACTTGCAAGTTCAAAAAAATTGGGAGAATAAGGTGTAGATGAGCAGGTGAAATGGTTGAGATTGAGTGGGTATTTATGGGGAATGATTAGGTGTGAGGCAATGGTGCATGAACTTGTCTGGTGGATAAATCGGCGTACCTCGAATCGTTTATTTAAAATGATTTTGAATTAAATAAATAATTTCCATAGATAAAAACATGTTTAGAGGGTTTTAGAATAGTTATGGGTTGAGTCTTGGTTAGTTTGAATGGTTAAGACTCGAGTTTGGCTTTAAACGACCAGAAACGAACCAAAAAATCAATTCTGGTGACCTGATGGGTAGGCCGAGCTACACGTAGGGATAGGCCAGCCCTACCCGCGGCGCATATTGGGGGGATTTTGGCCGAAATTTTACTTTTGGCAATTTTAGTCCCTACAATTTCGTTTTAGGTCGTTTTGAGCATAAATAAGCGTTTTAAACACCTTAAAGACTTTGGAATGAAACGAAAAGTATGAAACATGATTTCAACATAAATTTCATAATATTATTAATATCATAGGATCCGTAAAACAAAGCGGGTCGGGTTTACAATACATCTACGAATACAAATGAGAACCGAAAATAACGAATGCTTAACCTGGATGGCCGTTAAACGGGTTGTAACATCTTAAGTATTTGCGAAAACCTTTTATCATGAAAGCCCAATTTAGTTTCTCTCTTCTGCATAATCTTTGTCACCAGTCTATTCTCTCAATCTAGGTTAATTTCTGATTACCATCTATCATCGTCAACCTCCCCTCTCATGCATCAACCACCCTTTCTTTGATGGATTTCTCCTGATCGCCATTATGATCAATTCATGAACATAAACGAATGCAAACAAAAATTATTGAATAAGGTAAACGAACTTATATAAAAAACACAAACAAACATAAAGAAAAATTATTAAACACATTTAGATGAACACAAACGAACAAATATAAAAAATTAAGTAGATGCTTCATTCGATGTTTCATCCAAAAATAAACATAACCAAATATAATACAAACTTCCTTATAATAAATATATATATATATATATATATATATATATATATTCACAGCATTATAAATGGTAAATGTAAAAAAAATTCGTAGTTTTAGGACTAAAAGCTAGTAAGTGATTAAATCTCTAAAACACTTTAGGTGAACTAACCATCAATGCATTCTTTGGAATTTTCAAACTTATAAATAACAAATAAAATAATTTAATAGGCAGAGTATACTATTACCACGAGTCGGTTCTTTTTAAAATTTCAAAATAGGAGGTCAGCATTGTGACAATCGTTAATATTTGTATTAGCAAACCCGAACCATTTTACATTTTGAATCCTTAAATCATTTCAGTGATGAAATTCTATGACAATTACCCATGGTTGATTATATTTTATTATGATATTTTATGTTTTGAATTGTGCCAATATCAAATTTCAGTAGCCTTTTTAGGTTATTTCATACTCTAAATGCACATAACCAAGTCCAAAGAATATTTATGCTAAAATCTCAAAATTCTAACAATCGGGTCCTTTGCGACATGCAAAGGATTAACCCCTGACTTTCGTGACATGTGAAGATATTAGGGTTTCATCGGATTTCCATTTGCGTCGCAACATGTGATGGACCTCAAGAACGGTGGAGCCATACTTGGTCCGCAACATGCAAAGGCTAACGCCTTTACGTGCCGCGACATGCGACACAACATCGGTTATTCGATAACGAGCTTGTTCATTGGCTGGTCATCCGCTTGACCAATTATTGTCCGATTTTTATCCCCTTTGACTTTTCTAACTATCATAACAAAGTCTTAAACTGTTCCTATCATTCCTCCACCATATACAGTCATTAATTTGAGTCAAAGTCATTCAATTTTCATAAACAAAGGCATGAGACTTGCTTTGACCCTTTTAATGAATTGATACTTTTTATGAGCGATTTCCACTATAAATACACACTCTATTGTCTGCTCAAATGTTACAACGCTTCACAACTTCAAATTCGTGCTACTACTCTCGATTTGGTGTTTCAAGGCTTTTGCAACTCAAAGTCAAACTGAACGGTTGACCTTGTCTATTCTCCTTCAACCTGATCTTCCCTCGGGCAATTCTAAGTTGTTTTTATCTTATTTTCACCTATGAAACAAAATCCCTTTGTATTTCATCCAATTTCACTATCTTTTATTTTGGGTTTATGTTTGAAATTGGGGATTTTTTTAATTAATCCATCTTTTATAAAATTAGAAACTAAAATCAATTGCTAATCCAATGTAGTTGATTGTTATAAAAATGTTGGACTCAAAACTGAACCTAGACTCGGGTTCAAGTCCCACCGCTCGTACTTTATGTTTATTTACTTTAAATCTCTCATACTTGCCATGCTTTTTTATTTTAAATTGGTTCAATTATCTCAAATGAATCGAAACCTCGAAAACTTGACTAACATCTATTTCAACTAAGTTTTCATTAAAGACCGAACATTAATGATGTTAACTCATTAAAACAAATATATACTTAAAAATAATTATTTAACTTGTTTATTTACCATTTAAGTCAAAACCTCCAAATCATAAACCGAACCTTAGAAAATCCATAGTCGTTATATTAGTTTGTTTCGTTTAGAATCAACGTTAAATTTGTCCCGTTTATTTATATAGGAATTTTCGTTGTGCTAAATCACTCGCTTAAACTCGTTTAGACTTATCTCATACTCAACCCCATACTAAAAGTGAGTATTGATAACCCCATTTTTATCTTTATAAGTTTTCGGTTGTGACATGTATAATGTAACAAAATATTTCGAAGTTTTGTTACAATTTTCAAGTCATTGTATGTCATATTCATGCTATATGCTTATGTTGCATGCTTATGTGCTTGTTATGCTTATTTCATGTCATGGGATGTCAATAATCAAACGTCAGATATCAAGGATGATCATACACCCTTTTACATATTCATATGAGTTTGGACTAGCGCCAACAATGTTTGATTTGTATATTTTTCTATGTAAAATGCCATATTCATATATGTTTGGATTGTGCATTGATGACATGTTTGGATTGTAAACTAATGGTAAGTGAATCATACACCTTTTTCGTTATACATATATTTCAAAGCTTATGTTTACTCAACAACTTTATAGTTGATATTACTTTTATACATGCTACATGTATTCAAGTATAATGATTTGTTAAGATGTATCAACATTCAGAACCACCATGGACCTAGGAACAATAATTTTTTTTAATATATATATATGTTGTTTTGTTTCATTTAAATGTCACTATGAGACAATGTAATATGAGTAAACATTTCAACTATAAATTTAGTGTCATGTGTGATTAACAATTGTATGTGCAAGTTTTCTTTTATGCCTTTTCAGAGATTAGACTATATGAACTTAAAAATATCAAATAAACTAATGCAATTGCAATACTACACAATTCTCTTTGAAATTTCAAAATAGGAGGTTAGTATCGTATGTGCATGTTTTCCTTTATGCCTTTTGAGAGATTAGACTATATGAACTTGAAAATATCAAATAAACTAATGTTATTGCAACACTATACAATTCTCTTTGAAATTCAAAAATAGGAGGTTAGTATCCTATGTACAAGTTTTCTTTTATGCCTTTTAAGAGATGCGACTATGTGAAGGTAAATATAATTTTTAAATTATTGCAATTGGAAGAGTACACAATCCCTATGGGTTGGTTCTTTTTGAAATTTCAAAGTAGAAGGTCAGTGTTGCATGTGCAAATTTTTAAAAAAAATTTGAGAGACAAGCTTGTGTGAACTTTAAACTCTTGAAGATAACATGAGATCTCCCATAGTGATGACAAATGTGTGACACTTATAAGATGTATTGATTTTTTTTATTAATTCTAATTATAATCTTTTGGTCGTTATTGATTTTAACAAACATGTTGGTTGCTGACGGTCCCATCTATTAACGTATTTGTTTCCAACGGTCCGCGACTAACATAATTCTAAAGCCGTTACTTGCAGGTCGCCGAAAAACGCTTGTTGCCGGAAAAGTAACATGTTTTGCTGGAAACTCACCACCACCACCACCACCAATCAGACACCACCACTTGAACATCACCAACTAATTCCATCGACGATTCTAAGATTCCGATGACCTCAATAGTTGAAGTTTCACTAGAAAAAGGTTTCTACAGGTATGGTATAAGGTTACAAAGATGTTTGGGACGAAAATGTTGAGTTTTCCAAAATAAATGTGAGTTTTCCGGCAAAAAATGTTTTTCTGGCGACCTGTAACTAACGACGTTAAAACTTTATTTGTCGCGGATGATTGGGAAAAAATATAATAAAATGTGGAATCGTTATTAGCTAATTTGTTAATTGGGATTGGTAGTGTTGATACCGTTTTTGACGTCGTTGATATTTTGTCATCGACGATAATTGTTCAACCCCGTTTTAGTTTATTCATTATTGTAATTTAGTTAGTCTCATAACACGGTTTATTAGTTAGTTAGAGTTTTGGGTTTTCGGGTTCTCTCATGAGAAACTGACAGAATCAACGAAGAAATCCAACGTGTGTTTTGGTGATTGGTTGTGTTCATCTCTTTCCATTTCTACACTTTTCTTGTTCACAATTTTGATTCATACTTACTGGTTCGAGTGATTTTCGCTCACTCGAACATGTTAGATCCGTACATCTTATATGGACCTTCAAGTGGGATTAGGGCCTTAATGCTCCAGTAAGTTGTTTTTGGATTTTTTTTGGAAATTAAGACCGGATGTTCTTAGTGTTTTTCGTTTATGGGTTTTTGGCTCGTAAAAACTTAGATCTACAAATTTTTAGGCTGTGTTCGTGAGAAAATCTTGTACTTGTGGGTGTGTATTGGTATCATCTACTCATATATGCAAAATCACAATCTTGGAGATGATTTGGACATGTTTTTAGTTGATTTTGAGGGTTTTGGCTGTTGTACGGGTTAACTCTCAGATTCGCAACTCCAGATATGCAACTCAGTAACAGTCGCAACTTGGATTTCACAACTCATTAACAGCCTAGCAAAACCCGATCGCATTAGCGAAAACAAAAAGAAAAACAACAAAAAATAATTAAAAAGGGGAATCACACTCGCAAATTGTAAGACACCACTCTCAAAGGCCTACAAGTTTTTGGAAAATTCCCAGTTTCATTTTTTTTTGGAAAATTTCTAGTTTAAATAAAACTAAGTGTTTTTAGCGACGAAAAAGCGACTAGTTTGCGACAAAATCAAATTTGCCAGCAGAAGTAATCTTTCAAAATTTGTGTTTCTCACTATTTCCTTTCGTTCTTCAATTTTGGGTATATACATGACCTTTCTTTTTTCTTTTTTTTTTTGCAATTTTCAAGCTTTAGCGACGAAAAAAATCCAAGTTTTTAAAGCTAGAAATCAACTTTTGAGACAAGAACTGAAGTTGATCATCATGTCTCTATCAGATGCTAATCTAATTAACCAAAAAATCCGGACCCTTAGCAAGCCACCGAGGCTTACTAAGATGGACGATTATTCGAAATGGAAAATTCTTTCTAAGGCATTTCTTGGAAAACTCTTTTCAGGGGACTCCTCACTAGGTTTGCTTGTATAGTTATCATTAAAGGGTGGTGGAAATTCATCAAATCCTAGACCCTCTTTATCTTTGGTTGATCTTTACGAGCTTATCATATGATTTAAATTAAGAGGGAGTTCCTAAATTGTTCATTTTTCTATTTAACTCCACAATTTTAACTTGGTAATTGACTATTTCCTTATCCTTTTTAGACAAAGCTTTAGTTTTCTCTTCTACAACCTCATAAGCTAAGTCGATTACCTGAACTTTCTCACCGATGGTGGCTTTTAAAGCCCTAATATCTTTCTCATATATTTTTAATAGTTTTACGATAGGCACTCTCTTTTTTTTATTTTTTAATATAATGATTATTTTCTTTGAGTTCTTGGATTTCACTTATTAATTTAGTGTTTGGTCAACAGTCTCTTTTCATCAACCAAGTTTTCACAATTAGAACAAGAAACTTCAGAACTTACCTCACAATGTGTATCTGCCATGCAAGCTCCACCACGTGCATCATTTACCATTAACATATTCCTCTACAGTCACTATTTCATAATCACTTAACATAACTTCCTTAACATCTTTATCAACCTGAGCAACATCGGTTTGACTCTCCACATCTTCTAACCTAATATTCCGATCATAAAAGCCATCCCTTGAAGATACTATAGCCTTGGTAACTTTATTTCTCCCAGAAGCACTCTGCGTTGCACTATGTCCAGGAGATTTTGATGAAGAATTCACATCAAAACATTTTTCGACTTGTTCCCACATCTTCAATGAAGTACAATACCTTTTGAAATTATGGATCACCGTATCAGGTAAAGCCATCATAATTACAAGCATGGCTTTCTCCTCTGCATCATACATGCGTTTGTCAGCGTCGGACATGTTGATATACTTTGTCACTATTTGTCTTCCTTTGATTTCAGTGAATGGACAAATATATCCATTTGTTATGCAACTCCACATTATAGCATCTTGATTTTCAGTGAACTCTTTAAATCTTTCTCTCCAAATTGAAATATCTACACCTTTCACCAGTTTTGGTGGCTTATTTGGTGTTCCGATTTTATCGCCCATTTAAAACATGTATTAACGCATGCCTTTGAAGTTTATTTATATGCAGCTAGAAGGTTTCAAGTGGACTTTGGTATATCTGAAACAAAATCCAAGTCTATAGTCTCTATGAAGGATCAAAACTGAATAACCAGCTAGTCGAAAACAAACGAAATTTTCAGAAAAATACAGTCACCAAAATTTTCCGAGATGATTATCTCTGTATTCAAAACACTCTGAAAAATTTCGTTTAAGAGTTTTTCGCTCAAAACTGAATAACCAACATCGAACATGTTGAAATAGTTTTTTTTTTGAATACTAAAATTGGTTTAGTTAGAGCGAACTTAAGCAAGTTCGCCTGGTTAAATTTGCCTGAGCTTAACCTCACATGAAGTTAGTTTCACCAAGTCAATTTCGCCAAGTCAACTTCACTTAGTCAACTTCGTTGGGGTTGCAAGATCGCCTAACTCGTAACTTTGCGTAAGTTATAACTTCATCTGGGCTGTTAAAAATCCTAGCGACAACTATGCCTAGACGCCTGAAACTTTCCAAAACAAAAAAAATTACGGTTTGTGACGGCTGTTGGTGATAGTTATGGACTGGTAGGATTGATTTTTTGTGAGGATAGGTTTATGTGATGGCTTTGAACGTGAAATCTTGATTAAAAAACTCGTAAACACTCGTTAATTAATCCCGAACCACACAATTTCGAGCAAACGCTCTAATACCAATTGTAGGTCCCTAGAATGGATCGATACAGGATTGGCACTTACTATTAGAGGTGCGGAATCCCTCTGATTAACGCTAACGATAAGTAAGCGAGTAAAACAAGAACAATCACTTTAAATGATTCTTTTATTGATTGTAAACTGATTACAAACAATCTAAGACATGAGATTACGAACCAGTTGTTCGTTTTCTCTCTAGACGGCTTGAATAGGGCTGGAATTCTGACCTAAAACACCAACAAACTTGTCTTTATATAACCAGACAAGTTCGCTAGGCCCATGTCAAGGCTTATCAAGCCCATTAGCCCATCCAAGTTAGCGTATTACAAACATAACCAAATACATATATAGACTTGAATGCAAACACGCCTAATCTATTAGGCTGTTGACACATAGAATATGCACCAACATTAACTCGGTAGCGAACACTACAACATACGTTAGCGATCGTGGGAGCGATCAGCCAGCCGCGACCCCTATAGCGCCTCTTTTTTTTTGTTGCAAGCGGAATGTTTTGGGATTTGGTCTTTTGATCATTGCAAAGTAAAAAAATAACGATAATCAACATTTCTATATAAATCCATACTCACAAATATTACTATTGCACTCAACAAAAACACCCACCTACTAATTTTTTTTCAATAAAATTAAAATAACAACAACCAAAAAATGGAATGAAATTTATTTTCTACATCCAGTTCTTTCAACTTGTTGGTTGAGCGGTTTCAAATGCGAAACAAGCTTACAAGACTTTAGCCCCGGTCTCCTTATGATGAACATTATTTTAGGTGATGTCTTCAAACGAGTAGAAAACTATTTATGCGTTTAGCAAACGGTTTGTCGGATCGATATCCTTGTTTTCAATTAAGATTAGATGCTAGAGATAGACAGTGACATTCGCCATTTTCAAACCTGAAAACCCGACTCATTTTAAATTTTAATGTAATTTGGATTTTCACTTATCAATAAGGCTTGGATTTCATGTTATCACTTGTTTATGAATATATTGTCACTTATGTCACTTAACCCGCACAACTCATTTTTAGAATTTTGTTGTCTTAATTTGACCTTAGAAGCTTTGAATAGTTATAATTAATATATTCTAACTATAAGAAATATTTCCATAACAATTATATACATTCATGGATAATATGACTCATTACATGTTACACAAGACATTTTGACTAGCATGTGCATCCATCAAATTAATATTTTACCATCCTTTTGTTAGCATTTTTTTTGTATCTTTTTTATTAAATAAATAATTAAATTATTTTAAACTCTTTTAAAATGGTCAAACCTCCTCCCCCAAAGCACTCTCCTAATCAATTTTATCATTAAAATATTCTTAATAGTAACCTCCTCATTTATAATCTACTCCCACCCCTTTCATTCTTTACATCACTCTTTGACAAGTTTAAGAAAATTATTTCGTTTTTTTTTCCATTTCAAATGTAGAATTTTAATTATTTAAGTCTTCTTCATCTTATTTCTATTTATTTTAATTGTTGTTCATACTAGTTAATCAAATGGTCACATGAACATAACACAATCATGTATATAAATCCACATAATCCATACACCATGGTGTATATAGTGGATGAGAGAAAGAACACATGGAGATGATCGATTACACAAAAGGTCACACTTGAAACGTTCTTACATCCTTATTTTTTTGTTTTGAATCATTATATTTTATTTAATGGACCCAAGGATTTTTGATGAGATATGCTCATAAATGTTATATAATAATATCCAAAAAAGTCCATAATTTTATTTCATCAAAATCCTTTTTCAAAATCGTCAAAACATTTTTCAGTTTTGACATTAGATCTAGCCGTCAAAGAAAGAGGCATATCTTGTTCATAACAAACTGAAAAAGTACAATACTAGATTCTATGATTAACTTCATTGAAATAAGGTTCTAAACATTATTTTTAAGCATTTATTTCATTTGTATGAATTAACAATCAATATTTTATAAATAGTGCACAAATTCGCACCCTTTGATTTACATGGTTGTTTTGGCCTGTTTAGGGTACGAATTTGTGAAACGTTTCTAAATGAAAGTTGTTAAAAATATTCTAGTTTAGTATACTGAAAAGTCTTGATTTATAATAATATTGTTTGATATTTTTTAATACCTTAAATAAAACAGTACAATTTTCTGTCTAAAAAAGTGATTTTGAATTTTATCTTCCTTTTTGATTTTTTTTTTCATTTTTTTATCTTATAACTTATTCATTAGATCACCCCTTTTTAACGCTTTTAATTTTTTGGGTAGTTTACCTATCCTAGCAAAATACATAGTTTTACTTCGCTTTGTATATTCAAACTACAATTCGTTATTATGGACTTGTGTGTTTACTTGATTATTTTCTCAAAGATTACGTGCTCATGGTTTCCTCTATAAGTATGATTATACGCCCCCTTTGCACTCAGTACCTTGTTGTTATGAGTGGAAAAGGGTTCCCCGATTCGAGTACTTTGGTTGTTACCAACTGGAAAAGACATTGCTTGCGCTATCACTACACTAAGTTTCATGGAATCGTATGATTTTTATATACTTGTATCAAACTTGTGTGAACTCTGAGCTGGAAGGACATGCATATCTATGCATGGTTGGCCCGGATAACCACTATGGTCATACAGGACAGCCATTTACCTAAAAGCTTAACAGTTACCGGGGTGACTGAATATTTAACACGCATGTTTTATGTAACTCCGTGGGACATGATATTACTATTCAATTAACAGCTTTTTAGAAGCCTCAATTTTTTTTTTCAAATGAAAATTGATCCAAACTTTGGAAAGTGATAGACAAATTGTTTATGTATGCCTAACGGGTGAAGTTATTAAGCTTAAAAGGCTCTAGAACAGTCATTGATATTGTATGGTGGCTTTCCATGGTGCGTAAAAGTTGAAGTGATATAAACTAAAATTGCTAAACTTAATGTGGAGAGTTATTCTGAAGACAGGTGCATGTCTCCAGATACATCTCTCCGAATGATAGGCAGAAAAGCAATTACCCAGTCATACACGAGCACGTTAGTGTCTTGATCACCAAATATATTGTGCTTTTATGTTAAAAAAAATCAGCAAAAGAGTTATTTACAAGAGTTATTTACCTATTATTAAATTTATTTTGAGAGGTTTAAAGGGTTAAACTAGAACTACAGAGATGGGGGCACACAAGTAAGTCCTGTCATGTCTCGAATGAAAGGCTTGTCAGTTTACTGGCACTAAGTCCAACGTTCAACCTTAAAGCCTAAAATTTATGTCTTTATAAAAATCTTTTGATCAGCACTAGTGGTTTGGAGTCAAATTGGGGTGATCCGGGGAAAGCCAAATACGCTTTGAGAAGAGATAGGAGGCACCACAGGTCCATGAGTGATGTCCATCTAAGCTTTATGCCGAACTGAACCTTAATCATATCACTGATGCAATGAAAATCATGCTAAGTATGTTATACCTGCTATCAACCTGTTTCTTTATGCCATAATAACGCTCAACATGAATCCTTATGACAGCCTCTTAAACGTTATGATTCCATGTTCGGATCTTTTCATAAAAGGGCGGCGCTTTACGAAAACTGAAATTTGATCTCGATTTTAAACAAAAAAAAAAAAAAAACAAAAAAAAAAACAAAGGGAGTTTTGTGTATTCTAATGTTTTTTTTGTTATTTTTGTTCTTGTTTGATTTTTGTTTTGTCTTGATCATCTCAGTTAATTTTCACGGAACTACTCTCCTCGAAACGTTTGTGAAAATTTAAATTTCTTTGAAAGATTTGGGTCACTTTATTGTTGATCATAATCATATTTGGGCTGCACTCTGTTTTCGGCCCGTTTTAAGCCCATTAATAGTTTTCGGCCCATTTCGTATTGGTATAAATCATCTCTTTTGTTAAAATCTTTTACTTTCATCTGAGTATACCTTTTTCTCTCCAAGTATTCAAGCCGAAATCCAGAATCTTGTTACTAATCTCTTTCACTGAGCTCCTATTTGTTTGGCAGGTATTAAACAAGAACTATGATATCTATGAGGCATCTTGGATGCTACCATGAACGAATTTCATGGATGGATTGATGAATTAAAACTGGATTCATGAGTAAAGAGGGGTTTTGATGGTTTCCTTTTGGTGTTTAATTTAGGGTTCTCGGTTGATTTCTATTGAATGGTTGCAGGTTTTAATGGAGGATTAGGGATTTCGGTGGGATGATGATGATTACACGTTTCCCACAGTGGAAACCAAGAGGTTTTTCTGTCTCCAGCTGTCAAGAGTTCTAGGTTGACTTATGTTGACCGAGAACACCCTGTCTTAACAGAAAACTCTAGTTCTCGGTCAAGACTGACCGAAAACCCCAGTTCTAGGTTTCATATTGACCGAAATCTCATTCATTGACCGAGAACTTACCTTGTTGACCGAAATCCCTCCAGATGGACTTAACACTCACTGTTGGACCATCCAATGCGTTCTTGGGCTCTCATATAAATTTTCATTGGGCCTGTTTCAATCTTGTGGCCCATGTTCCTTATTAATCATGGACCAAATGTTAAAATATTATCAAATTAATCTATTGGCTATCTAACTTGATCCGTTGGTGCATTAATGGCTGATCAGAATCCGTTAAAGATTACTGACTCGCACAACGTGGCTTGATACTTATATGATCCACCCCTAACTCACAAAGAATTCCACTCTATGATTTTCGGCCTCAACACATGCAGGGTATCTCACGCACTACGAGAGAATCCTGTCATTTGCAAGAAGATGATCACGGATTTCTGAAACAATACCTCAATCAATCCACAAGGACCAGATGAAGCTATGTCCATAGATTCCAAAATACAGAAGAAGCCAGTTAGCATCACTGAGGCGATTGTGAGAGAGGTGTAATTGTTTGGTGATCAACCCGATTACCCGACTGAGTATTATACTGCTGCTGTTACAAAGGTTCTCACCAGAATGGGCTACGAGGGCACCTATTCTCCGGCAATCAAGAAACTATTTCATCCATACTAGAGATTCTTGATTCACACGTTTTTCACTTGCGTGTCCGGTAGAAAAGGGGGTTCTGATGAAATTAGCCACACTCAGATAACTGCTATCACTGCTCTGATCATGGATTGGGATTACAATTATTCCAAGTTCGTTTTCAATGAAATGATGAGCAATCTGAAAGGGAAGAAGAATGAGATGTTTCTGATGTATCCAAGGTTCCTGCAGATGATTTTCGATTCTCACTTTACAGACCTTGTAAAGTCTGTTGACACTATGGATATGAAGTCATTGGGACCCAGTTACTTTGGGTTGATGAAACAAAACAGGAAAGGGGCCAAGATTGTTTATTAGGGCCTTCATGCTCTGGTGAAATTCGGACGGTTTGCTGAGACAGAAGCTGAGCCTGTCATGGCTCAGGTTGCTGATGAACACGTGGCACCAGTTCGACCACGTGTTGCAACTTACAAGATTTCTGATGATGAAGAAGATGACACTGAACACCATCAGTCAGATACCTCTTCAAGTACTGAGACTTTAAGTGCTTTGGAAGCTGTGAAAGCACAGTTATAGTCAACTGCTCTGAAACCTCCTCAGACTGTTGCTGGAATTGATAAGGAAAACTTAGCTGAGGATCCAGCTGCAGACCTCGGTCCACGTAAACGAAGAAAGAAAGTCCCGAGGCCTGGCATGCTAATAAGTGAATCTGAAACAACCGCTACACCAACTACAGATGAAACAAACAACCCAGTTCAACATACCACTCAACCCGTGACACCTGCCCCAGAAGTACAAGTTGAACAAGATACATCTACTGCTGAGCCGTCAATTCATGATTTATTGACTAGTGATTTTGGTGATGTTTTTGATTTTGATTTTGAGACAGATATTCCACACACCGACACTACAGATATTCCCTCCGGTTTATCTGGTCCAGACACTCAGGGTCCGTCAAGCTCCTGTACGTCAGACAAGGTTGCCCAGATTCTGGCTATGCTGGAAGCTTACCTTCAGAATAAAGGTAAAGGTGTGGTTCTTGAAAATGCTCCTGTTGACGTTCATGCATTACAACGTCGAGTCTTTGAACTCGAACAAGATTCGGTAGTCAAAGATGTTCGTATTCAAGAATTGGAAGCAGGCAACTCTGATAAAGATTCCAAGATCAAAGAACTACAGTCAAAGATGGGAGAACTAACGGCCTTGTATCTCGACCTCCAACAAAAGCTGTTTCAAAAGTATGGAGATGAGTTTAAGGCAGTGATGACATAGTCTCTAAAACGCCCAATGTGAGTCAAGGTGGTAGTTCTACTACTCGTCCTTTTGAAAACATTGATAATTCGGAATCACTGCAACAGTACATGGATGCCCCCCCTGTCTCCAAGGAGAAATCAGACAAAATTAAGAAGAAACTACTGGTGATGAAAAATTCAAATCAGAACGTTGAATCATCGGATCATCCAGACAGGTTCGTGGTTAATTTTCAAAAGGGATTTTCAGATAAATACGGTGATCGATCGGGAGTTCTATCATGGGGTTTTGATACGGATAAGAATATGTGGTGGGTAAAAAGGAAGTCAAGAACAACTGAGTTTTACAAGAAGATGAAAGACTTCGGTTCCTGGACCAAGGTGGATCTTAGTGACTTGATTAACTCTCCATTCACAAATCCAACAAATGACAAACGCGGGACTGGTTTCTGGAAATTTCCGAGAAGACAAGTTGACAGAGGTTTCCCAAACATGAAGACTGTTGAGTCCTTTCTAAAGAAGGCAAAGGGAGTTCAAGACCCAAAGACCAGGAAGACTATGGTGAATGTCATGTGGCCTCCCACTGCCAAGGCCACTCATATTCCTTTACCAGACGAGATTCCAGATGGTACGTTGGAAAACATGAGATTTTGGATGTATGATAGTGTAACTGCTACAGCTGTCATCAAGCTGGCGAAAGGAAAGGGTCAGTTAAAATTTGTTGATCCAAGAGACCTATTGAAGTTTGGAGAACGAGATATCAAGACTTTAAGTACAATCCAGATAATTGCTGAACCGATTTTTGAAATGGCCGCCAAAGAATTCACCAGTATGGTAGCTTCAATTATCAGATGCAGGTTTTGGGCGGGTGCTTTGAAAGATGCTGATATAGACTATATGGAGCATGATTAAAAGACAAAGCTACGAACCAAGAGGGAGATTGTTGGGCCTAGTTTTGTGGTTTGAACTTAGTTTTCTTTTAGTTTGTTTTGTTTGGGCTTGGGTTTTGGGTTTACATGTGAGCCGAGAACATCTTTATGTTCTCGGTGGGCTTTTGCTTGTTTGGGCCGGCTAGCTAGTTGATATCCCTATATATAGATATGTTATGTATAGGGTTAGTTGTTGTTCATTCCTAGTCATTTGGTAATCAAGTATTGTAAGTGCTTAAGAACCCGACGTATTCAGTAATATACGTGTGTTTTGAAGCAATTCCGTGTTACTCTTTATTGTCATATCGAGTTCTTGAATCACCAAGTACAGGTATTCCGCACCTATACTTGTCAGATTGATATCATAATTTTAGTGATCCTGATTCGGGACTTACAATTGGTATAAGAGCCTTAGACCTTTTCAGGCTCGTTATTGTGATATCAACGATTCGAGAACAGCCTTAACGGTGGTTATATTGTGTTTTCCGGCGAGAGTCTGATCGGAGAAGAAGATTGATATATCTTGGGTAAAGATTGGACTTAATTTTGAAATTAAATCAAATCCCATTTTATTTGTAAGTTTGTTACATTCTGGTTGACTATTGGGTGTGAAAACATTAGTTCTCGGCTGAGTAGTATGTTCGGTGATTACCTGTTCTCGGCAAGTCGTAGTTCTCGGCCAAGAGTGGTTCTCGGCTGGGATTCTTAGCTGTTCTCGGCTGAGGATTGTGTTTGGTGATTACCTGTTCTTGGAAACTCGTAGTTCTCGGCCAAGAGAAGTTCTCGGCCAAGTTTTGGTCAACTCCAGTGTTTTTGGTCAAAGTTCATTTACAGCTTGAGTTTTCGGTCAAGTTTTGGTCAACACTTGTGTTCTCGATCAAAGAATTGGTCAACAATTCAGTTTTCGGTCAACAAGTCTGAACTTATTCACAGCCCATTATAGTGTTCTGGGCCTGTTATACTAAAAACTTGGACTTAAATTTGGACTCCTAATTGGACTTAATTCTATTTGGACTCAAATTAAAATGGCCCCGTTAACAAATGGCAGCAGTTCCATCAACTCGTCACTTCACCAAGAACTTGATTCCATCATGGGTACTGCTACTCATATACCCCGTTTACTGTCCCATGAGGGGTTTAGTGAATGGAAATTCCGTTTCAAACACTATGCCAAGATGAAAGATTCAAAAATTTGGAGAAGCATTGTGAGGGGACCTCAAAGGATCACCTATCAAAGGGAGGGTTCAGACGAGGTTCTTGTGAAACCGGTTGCTCAATATGATGATGATGACTTTGCCAAAGTTGAAGAAGATGAGAAAGTTCTTTCCACTCTAACCATGGCACTCTCACCCGAGATTGCCATTCAGTTTAGAGAACTCCAAATAGGTAAGGAGTTGTGGGCTGCGCTGATAGAAGTTTATGAGGGAAATGAGGACATGAAGAGAAGTCGCCAAGATCTGCCGCGACAGAAGTTTAATATGTTTAATCATGTTTTGGGAGAGACATTGGAATCCCAACTTCGAAGGTTTATATCTCTCATAACTGAAATGAGAACTGCAGGAATATTTCTGCAAACCTCAAAAATTAACAACAAGTTGGTAAACTCTCTGCCGAAAAATTGGGACATGAATGTTGCGGTTATCGAAAAGACCAAGGATCTTAACAGAATGAGCATGACTGAAATGATAGCCACTATTAAAGCTTGTGATATGGATGATAAACAACGGGCAATAAATCACGCTAGTTGTTATAATGCTGCGGGATATAACGTTGCTTCTAACAGTGCTCTTATGTCTCAAGATAGCTTCTCACTGTTCAAGTCTACTCAAAAACCACCATAGGTAAACTTCCAGATGTTTTCATCCACTCTAGGTCAATCATCATCATCTAATTCCCCCAATCCAGCTCCAGCATTTTTCACCAAGTCTGGTCAGTCTACAAACGGTTCTGGTAAAACCACTCCAAGTCAGAACTTCAGCCAGATTCCCACCACACCAAAAGAGACTCAAGAGAATATAGCTCTAATGGCGGGATTTATGAAATGTTATCATGCTTTTCTGGCCGGAGACCTGGTTCAACCTATGGTCACTGCTAAACTAGATTAGATTTATCACGATGATGTTGAAGTAATGGACATCTCGTGGCAGATTGCCATGGCAGTCTTTCGTGCAAAGAAGTTTACTAAAAGAACAGGTAGAAATAATTGGAACATGCCTAATAACCAAATGGTGAGTTTTAACAAAGAGACTCTCAGGTGCTACAACTCTCATGAGCCAGGTCACTTTGCTCGTGAATGTACTAATCCAGCTAAGGATGGAAATACGAAAAGGGCATTAGTTCCAGTTGGGAATACTCGGGGTGAGGCTGGAGGTAGTTCGGGTAATGGTGAAAGAGGTATGGTTGCTCAAACGTTCTCTTGGGAAGGTCAGATGGCTGCACTTAACATTGGAAATCAAACTGCAAATTTTGCTACTGTTGAAGACTCTGAAGAAGAGAACACTGCTGAGGAGAAGGTTAAGGAACTACAGTTTGCATACATGGCGTTCACCTTTCCGGATTCGTCTGAGGTACGTTTTCAACCATGTTCTTTAAATTGTGGTGAGAAAATTGAGATGTATAAACTTCATAATGACAGTCTAAGTAGAGATATGGAAAGAATAAAATCAGAGAATTTTAGACTTAAGAAAAATGAAAAGGGCTTTCTAGACAAAATAGAATCTCTTAACAAGGATATCAAAAAACTTAAGTATGATTTTAGAATAAATAGCTGTCACCGTCTTGATGCTAAACAAGAAATTGTTGAGTTAACTGCCAAACTGGAAGCCTCCAAAGTTAGAAATTTTAAATCTAACTAGCAAATTTGAAAAGGCTGAATTTAATTTTAAAAAATTCGATGGCTCCAGTAAGGTTGTCAACTCAATGATTGAAAATCAACTGTGGTGGAAGAAAATGAAGGTGAGGGAATAGGATTCTATCAAATTCCCCCTCTTTATAATCATAATTATGTTCTTACTCCTGTCACCAAGGAACATGAGGAAAAGATAAAGGATATGAAGTATGGTAAACAAGACAAAGGTAATGGGACCAGTTCTATGAGTGTTGGTCTGTCTACTTCAAATATGAACGATTCTAATATATCTACTTCATGTGCAGAAAAAGTAATTGTGAAGGAGTGGACTGATGAGGATGACGACCCGTGTTTTGATTTTGATAATAATGCTATTTCTGATGTTTCTTTAAAACTTCCTGTTTTAATTTTGTTATTCCGACTGATTGTGTGGGCTCTGTTTTAAAGAGCAAGGATTCTTGTTTGGTTGATTCGGTTGAAACTTTGAACGCTATTAATGTGGTTTCTGATAAAACTAAAAATTCAAAAGTTTCAAAAACATCAAACAAAAAATATGTTGCACCTAAATTTGTCAAAGAGGGAAGCTCTAACGACAAACAAGGTGATAGTTCAAAAAGGAAAACAGGAGTTCTCGCGAACTTAAGCAGACTGGTCCACACAATCAGTCCAGAAAAGGAGTTGCCAAAAATGATTTTTTCATAAAACGTCAAACTTGTTTTAACTATGACACTCCTGGCCATATTTCCAGAAATTGTCCACATCGTCCGTATGTTCCTTACTATGGATTTTATCAAAGGAATATGCCATACATGCCCCACAATGCTTATAGGCAAGGATTCAGGCATTATCAAGCTAGTTCCTTTGACGATGATTGGAATATAAACAAATCTGGCGGGTTTAGTCCTCATCAGACCAAATCTAACATGTCTAACAGAAAAGTCAGAAATGGTGTTACAAGTTCAAATTCTCACATGAACACCAAGGCTAGACCAAAACAGGAAAAGAAGACTGATTCTTCTCCATCTACATCTAAAACACCAGAGATTATGACAACCATTCGTACCTATAATTCCAAATCTTACAGACATAAATGGTTGCCTAAATCTCCGGCGAAAGTGTTAACTCATTCCATTTTTGATGATCAAAAGGATATGTCATGGCAATCTGTGACAACCGTAGATGAGTCAGGGTCACCCAGTGTAAGTATGGACTGGGTAACAAAAACTAACTAATCCCACGCTTTGTGCAGGGACAACTATGGAAGAATATCATCAGACCTTGGTATGTTGATAGTGGCTGTTCCAGGCACATGACATGGGACATTACCCAGCTGCACAACATTCAAACATTTAATGGTAGGTATGTGTCTTTTGCGGGAGGAGAGAAAGGAAAGATCACTCAGAAGGGTACTGTAAGTAACGGTGTTTTAAAGTTTGAAAATGTTAAATTTGTTCCAGAATTGAAGCATAGTCTTTTGAGCATGTCACACATTTGTGACAAAGATTTTTCAACTCATTTACTAAAAAGGAGTGCTTAATTCTGAAGCCTGGTATTATCATACCAGAAGACTGGATTCTTGTTCGATCACAAAGAAAAGATAATGCTTATGTGATCGACATGAACAAAAATGTTCCTGACGAAATAACATGTTTGTTTTCAAAAGTGTCAGAATATAATGCGATGCTTTGGCATCGTCGGCTTGGTCATGCTAATACAAAAAATCTGAATCGTCTTGCTAAAAATAATTTAGTGCGTGGTTTACCAATCAAAGATTTTGTGACTGTTGAAAAATGTGTGACTTGTGCTTTGGGCAAACATCATCGAAAATCTCACAAGCCGAAACTGATTAATACCATCTCATCTGTTTTTCAACTACTTCATATGGACCTTTTCGGGCCAGTTCATGTTCTGAGTCTGTCCCGTAGCTCTTATTTTCTCGTTATTACTGATGATTACTCACATTTTACCTGGGTATTTTTCTTGTCAAATAAGAGTGAAACTGCAGATCTTATCAAGAAGTTTGTTGTGCTCATGGAAAATCAACTGAATCTAAAGCTAAAGGGAATCCGTTGTGACAATGGAACAGAGTTCAAAAATGCGACTTTGAATCATTTCTGTTCAGAAAAGGGGGTGCTCCGTCAATACAGCGCCCCACGAACACCTCAACAAAATGGTGTAGCTGAAAGAAGAAACAGAACTTTTATCGAAGCTGCAAGAACAATGCTGTGTGACTCCAAAATTCTACTGTTCTTTTGGGCAGAAGCTGTTAACACGGCTTGTTATGTTCAAAATCGGGTGATAATCAACAAGTCCAAGATGAAGACACCATATGAGATTGTTTACGGTCATCAACCCACTGTTGCACACTTCAGAGCCTTTGGTTGTCCGTGCACTTTACTGAACCTCGAGACCACTCTAAAGTTTAGGGCTGCAGCCGATGAGTGTTACTTTGTTTGGTATGCGGGAAATACAGCACACAGGGTCTACAACAAGTCCACCAAACAGATTTTAGAGCCTTATGAGGTTCGTTGGCTGGAAGAAAATGAGGCTGATGCTCGTGTTGGTCCCGATTGGTTATTTGATTACAATGAATTTTTTAAACCATTCAATGTGCTTCCAGTCATCAACACCGAACCCCCATGTGATCTCACAGTGGAAGTTGCATAGGAAATTCCACAGACTGTATCTCATATTTCTCCACTGATTGATGATGATGTTGCAGAATTGAATGATGCTTCACCTGCCACTGACAATAATTCCAACAAAACTCCAGAACCAGAATGCTCGCCAAACACGACTGAAAATGCAACTGATGTTGAGGGGGAGAGTTCTATTCGTCAGATCTTCGGGAGCACTTTGTTTCCCGATGACATTCCAAATGAATATGTCGCTAGCACCTCGTACTCTCACAGCACGACGCATCTGGATGGAAAAACCCTCTTGTTGATGATATTGAGAACTTGTCAAATCTGCAATCCACCGGTGATGTCTCTGAGCAGTTAATTCCATCAAGAATTCAGAAAGATCATCCGATTGAAAATGTCATAGGTCCAGTTGAAGCGGGAGTGTCCACCAGAATCCAAACAGGACACATAAACAGTTGTATGTTTCCGTGTTTCATCTCTCAAATTGAACCTAAAAATGTAGAAATGGCTCTTCAAGAACCATGTTGGGTTGATGCTATGCATGAAGAATTGAATCAGTTTGATAAGTTGAAGGTCTGGAGATTGGTTAAACTGCCAGAAGGAAAGAAAGCTCTTGACACTAGATGGGTTTTCAGAAACAAGTAAGATGACACAGGGGTTATTGTTCGTAATAAGACACGATTGGTAGTTCGGGGTTTTCGTCAGGTTGAGGGGTTAGATTACACTGAAGTCTATGCCCCAGTAGCTTGACTTGAGGCTATTAGAAATTTTCTGGCATATGCTTCATTCATGGGGTTCACTGTGTATCAGATGGATGTCAAGACTGCGTTTCTATATGGGGAAGTTAAAGAGGAGATTTATGTTGATCAGCCACCAGGTTTTGTTAATTCCAAGAAACCAGATCACGTTTACAGACTAGACAAGGCTTTGTACGGGTTACACCAAGCTCCTCGAGCGTGGTACGCTACGTTGATCAAACATCTTTTTGATCATGGGTACAAGCGTGGAACCATCGATCAAACCTTGTTCCGGAAAACTATCGGAAAAGATTTGATTCTAATCCAGATTTATGTTGATGACATCATTTTTGGATCCATCAGCACTGATTTGTGCACAGAATTTGAGGGTGTAATGAAGAAGAGGTTTGAAATGAGTTCGTTGGTTGAAATGACTACATTTCTGGGGCTACAGGTTCGACGAAGCTCAGAAGGAATCTTACTACACCAAGGGAAGTACGTTGAGGATATGCTAGTAAAGTTCGTGTTTCAAGATTCGAAGAGTTCCAATACTCCCATGGCGGAAGACCACTATTGTCATCTGATCCTGATGGAAGTCCCGTCGATCAAACATACTACAGATCGATGATCGGGTCTCTGATGTATCTGACAGCAAGTCATCTTGACATTTTGTTTGCAGTCTGCCAGTGTGCTCGGTTTTAGGCTAATCCTAAACTCTCTCATTTAATTGTTGTTAAATGTATTTTTTGATATCTGAAGGGACAACCAAAGTTAGGTCTTTGGTATCCCAAACAATCAGAATTTGATCTTTATGCTTTTTCTGATAGCAATTATGGTGGAGATGACATTGACAGGATATCCACGTCAGCTAGTTGCCAGTTCCTAGGGGACCGTCTCATTTCATGGCAGTGCAAGAAACAACAGACAGTATCTACTTCTACTGCCGAAGCGGAGTATGTTGCGGCATCTGCTTGTTGTTCTCAGGTTATCTGTATGCAAAACCAACTGCTGAATTACGGTTTGGAATTTCTTGACACTCCTATTTTCTGTGATAATGATGCAGCCATTGCCATTATAAAAAATCCCGTTCAACACTTCAAAACCAAGCACATCGATATTAAAGTTCTTTTATTCGTGACTGTTTCGATCAAAAACTGATTCATCTTGAACAAGTCCACACTGACAACAATGTGGCGGACTTATTTACAAAACCGGTCGAAACAGCAAAATTTAATGTGCATGTGGGTTTTCTTAAAATGCCCTGTTTCGAGGATTGAGTTTTTTTTTGGGGGAATAAATTTGTACATTTTCGTTTAATTTGCACAATTTTAGGGGGAGAAAATAAAAAAAATCAAAAATAGCGTGTGTGCGTTGTCTTTATTCTGAGAAAATTAAAAAGTAAAAAATTTGTGTGTGTGCGTTGATTTTGCTTTTCAAATTCATTTTCGCTTAAAATTATGTCGGTTGCTCAAGTTTGAAGGACATATATTCGTATATGGTTGGTCCGGTGTTCTACTTGTAGTTTCACAGGATAGCCATTTACCCAACGACTGAAAGCGCCCGGGGCTACTATGATGTTTTTCGTGTTTTGTGCTCTTTCACTTAAAATTATGTCGGCAACTTTGAGCTGGAAGGACATGCATATCTATGCATGGTTGGTCCAGATAACCACTCGTGGTCATACATGACAACCATTTACCTAAAAGCTTAACAGTGACCGGGGCGACTGAATATTTAACACACATGTTTTATGTAACTCCGTGGGAAATGATATTACTATTCTGTTAACAGATTTTAAGAAGCCTCAAATTTTTTTCAAATGAAAATTGATCCAACCTTTGGAAAGTGATAGACAAATTGTTTATGTATGCCTAACGGGTGAAGTTATTAAGCTTAAAAGGCTCTAGAACAGTCATTGATATTGTATGGTAGCTTTCCATGGTGCCTAAAAGTGAAGTGATATAAACTAAAATTGCTAAACTTAATGTGGAGAGTCATTCTGAAGACAGGTGCATGTCTCCAGATACATCTCTCCGAATGATAGGCAGAAAAGTAATTACCCAGTCATACACGAGCCCGTTAGTGCCTTGATCACCAAATATATTGTGCTTTTATGTTAAAAAGATCAGCAAAAGAGTTATTTACAAGAGTTATTTACCTATTATTAAATTTATTTTGAGAGGTTTAAAGGGTTAAACTAGAACTACAGAGATGGGGGCACACAAGTAAGTCCTATCATGTCTCGAATGAAAGACTTGTCAGTTTACTGGCACTAAGTCCAACGTTCAACCTTAAAGCCTAAAATTTTTGTCTTTATAAAAATTTTTTGATCAAGCACAAGGGGGTTGGAGTCAAATTAGGGTGATATGGGGAAAGCCAAATACGCTTTGAGAAGAGATAGGAGGCACCACAGGTCCATGAGTGATGTCCATCTAAGCTTTATGCCGAACTGAACCTTAATCATATCACTTATGCAATGAAAATCATGCTAAGTATGTTATACCTGCTATCAACCTGTTTCTTTATGCCATAATAACGCTGAACATGAATCCTTGTGACAGCCTCTTAAACGATATGATTCCATGTTCGGATCTTTTCATAAAAGGGCGGCGCTTTATGAAAACTGAAATTTGATCCCGATTTTAAACAAAAAAAAAACAAAGGGAGTTTTGTGTATTCTAATGTTTTTTTGTTATTTTTGTTCTTGTTTGATTTTTGTTTTTTCTTGATCATATCAGTTATTTTTGCCGTAACTACTCTCCTCGAAACGTTTGTGAAAATTTAAATTTCTTTGAAAGATTTGGTTCACTTTATTGTTTGATCATAATCATATTTGGGCTGCACTCTGTTTTCGGCCCGTTTTAAGCCCATTAATAGTTTTCGGCCCATTTGGTATTGGTATAAATCATCTCTTTTATAAAATCTTTTACTTTCATCTGAGTATACCTTTTTCTCTCCAAGTATTCAAGCCGAAATCCAGAATCTTGTTACTAATCTCTTTCAGTGAGCTCCTATTTGTTTGGTAGGTATTAAACAAGACCTATGATATCTATGAGGCATCTTGGATGCTACCATGAACGAATTTCATGGATGGATTGATGAATTAAAACTAGATTCATGAGTAAAGAGGGGTTTAGATGGTTTCCTTTTGGTGCTTAATTAAGGGTTCTCGGTTCTTGATTGATTTCTATTGAATGGTTGTAGGTTTTAATGGAGGATTAGGGATTTCGGTGGGATGATGATGATTACACGTTTCCCAAAGTGGAAACCAAGAGGTTTTTCTGTCTCCAGCTGTCAAGAGTTCTAGGTTGACTTATGTTGACCGAGAACACCCTGTCTTGACAGAAAACTCTAGTTCTCGGTCAAGACTGACCGAAAACCCTGGTTCTAGGTTTCATATTGACCGAAATCTCATTCATTGACCGAGAACTTACCTTGTTGACCGAAATCCCTCCAGATGGACTTAAGACTCACTGTTGGACCATCCAATGCGTTCTTGGGCTCTCATATAAATTTTCATTGGGCATGTTTCAATCTTGTGTCCCAAGTTCCTTATTAATCATGGACCAAATGTTAAAATATTATCAAATTAATCTATTGGCTATCTAACTTGATCCGTTTGGTGCAGAAATGGCTGATCAGAATCCGTTAAAGATTGCTGACTCACACAACGTGGCTGGATACTTATATGATCCACCCCTAACTCACAAGGAATTCCACACTATGATTGTCGGCCTCAACACATGCAGGGTATCTCACGCACTACGAGAAAATCCTGTCATTTGCAAGAAGATGATCACGGATTTCTGGAACAATGCCTCAATCAATCCACAAGGATCAGATGGAGCTATGTCCATAGATTCCAAAATACAGAAGAAGCCGGTTAGCATCACTGAGGCGATTGTGAGAGAGGTGTTATTGTTTGGTGATCAACCCAATTACCCGACTGAGTATTCTACTGCTGCTGTTACAGAGGTTCTCACCAGAATGGGCTACGAGGGGACCTATCCTCCGGCAATCAAGAAACTATTTCATCCATACTGGAGATTCTTGATTCACAAATTTTTCACTTGCGTGTCCGGTAGAAAGGGGGTTCTAACGAAATTAGCCACACTTAGATGTCTGCTATCACTTCTCTGATCATGGATTGGGATTACAATTATTCCAAGTTCGTTTCAATGAAATGATGAGCAATCTGAAAAGGATGAAGAAGGAGATGTTTCCGATGTATCCAAGGTTCCTGCAGATGATTTTCGATTCTCACTTTACAGACCTTGTAAAGTCTGTTGACACTATTGATATGAAGTCATGGGACCCAGTACCTTTGGGTTGATGAAACAAAACAGGAAAGGGGCCAAGATTGTTTATCGGGGCCTTCATGCTCTGGTGAAATTCGGACGGTTTGCAGAGACAGAAGCTGAGCCTGTCATGGCTCAGGTTGCTGATGAACACGTGGCACCAGTTCGACCATGTGTTGCAACTTACGAGATTTCTGATGAAGAAGATGACACTGAACACCGTCAGTCAGATACCTCTCCAAGTACTGAGACTTTAAGTGCTTTGAAAGCTGTGAAAGCACAGTTACAGTCAACTGCTCTGAAACCTCCTCAGACTGTTGCTGGAATTGATAAGGAAAACTTAGCTGAGGATCCAGCTGCAGACCTCGGTCCACGTAAACGAAGAAAGAAAGTCCCGAGGCCTGGCATGCTAATAAGTGAATCTGAAACAACCGCTACACCAACTACAGATGAAACAAACAACCCAGTTCAACATACCACTCAACCTGTGACACATGCCCCAGAAGTACAAGCTGAACAAGATACATCTACTGCTGAGCCGTCATTACATGATTTATTGACTAGTGATTTTGGTGATGATTTTGATATTGATTTTATGACAGATATTCCACACACCGACACTACAGATATTCCCTCCGGTTCATCTGGTCCAGACACTCAGGGTCCGTCAAGCTCCTGTACGTCAGACAAGGTTGCCCAGATTCTGGCTATGCAGAAAGCATACCTTCGGAATAAAGGTAAAGGAGTGGTTCTTGAATATGCTCTTGTTGACGTTCATGCATTACAACGTCGAGTCTTTGAACTCGAACAAGATTCGGTAGTCAAAGATGTTCGTATTCAAGAATTGGAAGCAGGCAACTCTGATAAAGATTCCAAGATCAAAGAACTACAGTCAAACATGGGAGAACTAACGGCCTTGTATCTTGACCTCTAACAAAAGCTGTTTCAAAAGTTTGGAGATGTGTTTAAAGGCAGTGATGACATAGTCTCTAAAACGCCCAACGTGAGTCAAGGTGGTAGTTCTACTGCTCGTCCTGTTGAAAACATTGATAATTCGGAATCACTGCAACAATACATGAATGCTTCCCCTGTCTCCAAGGAGAAATCAGACAGAATTAAGAAGAAACTACTGGTGATGAAAAATTAAAATCAGAACGTTGAATCATCGGATCATCGAAACAGGTTCTTGGTTACTTTTCAAAGGGGATTTTCAGATAAATACGGTGATCGATCGGGAGTTCTATCATGGGGTTTTGATGTGGATAAGAATATGTGGTGGGTAAAAAGGAAGTCAAGAACAACTGAGTATTACATAGTGACTTGATTAACTCTCCATTCATAAATCCAACAAATGACAAACACGGGACTGATTTCTGTAATTTTCTGAGAAGACAAGTTGACAGAGGTTTCCCAAACATGAAGATTGTTGAATCCTTTCTGAAGAAGGCAAAGGGAGTTCAAGACCAAAGACCGGGAAGACTATGGTGAATTTCATGTGGCCTCCCACTGCCAAGGCCACTCATATTCCTTTACCAAATGAGATTCCAGATGGTACGTTGGAAAACATGAGATTTTGGATGTATGATAGTGTAACTGCTACAGTTGTCATCAAGCTGGCGAAAGGAAAGGGTCAGTTAAAATTTGTTGATCCGAGAGACCTACTGAAGTTCTGAGAACGAGATATCAAGACTCTAAGTACAATCCAGATAATTGCTGAACCAATTTTTGAAATGGCCGTCAAAGAATTCACCAGTATGGTAGCTTCAATTATCAGATGCAGGTTTTGGGCGGGTGCTCTGAAAGATGCTGATATAGACTACATGGAGCATGATTAAAAGACAAAGCTACAAACCAAGGGAGAGATTGTTGGGCCTAGTTTTGTGGTTTGAGCTTAGTTTGCTTTTAGTTTGTTTTGCTTGGGCTTGGGTTTTGGGTTTACATGTGAGCCGAGAACATCTTTATGTTCTCGGTGGGCTTTTGCTTGTTTGGGCCGGCTAGCTAGTTGGTATCCCTATATATAGATATGTCTTGTATAGGGTTAGTTGTTGTTCATTCCTAGTCATTTGGTAATCAAGTATGGTAAGTGCTTAAGCACCCGACGTATTCAATTATATACGTGTGTTTTGAAGCAATTCCGTGTTACTCTTTATTGTCATATCGAGTTCTTGAATCACCAAGTATAGGTATTCCGCACCTATACTTGTCAGATTGATATCATAATTGTAGTGATCCAGATTCGGGACTTACGCATTCATTTACGCCACATATACACAATTACACACACACACACACACAAGTCCAAGGCTTATGTCTATAAACAAAGATTTTCAAACATTTTCAGCAATCGATTTTTTTCTTTCTGTTTCCGATTTTTCTTCTACTTCAAGATGGTTCTACGTGACGATTATGTAGTAAAATGTAAGGGGGATGTGCTTGTTTTTTGAACTCTTGACACCAAGGTTATTTAAACCTAAGGATAAGCAATGCGCATATGTCCCAATCAGAGGCGGGACCTCTTTTCTTACCTAAAGAGTTTGGAAAGGGCATGAAACCTATTAAGCCAAAGCATACCACACCAAATGCCATACGAATAATACCTTTAAGGTTTCAAACGTGACCATGTTTTCATTGTGAAAAGAATATGATTACACTCCAAAGGATGCCATATAAGTCATGGTGGTTCATGCAACGTGTGACTCCGACCCTCAATATTTTACAATGTGTTTTAACTGAAAGTCTGTCAAGTCGTGGTTATACACGAATACTTAGCTTTTGGTTCGATTTGATTACTCATTTTGATTTTTGTGTTTAAATATAGAGTCATGTTGATACGAGAATAGTTGAGTTTTAACTCGTTTTCTTTATTTAAATATTCATTTACTATTGTGGTTTAAAATTGAAAATTCGAAAAGTCATGGTGATACATGAATATTCAAGTTTCAATTCGTTTTTTTTATTTGTATATATTCATTTATTCTGATGGTTTGAATTGAAAATTCAAAAATCCATGGTGGTACATGAACACCCGATTTTCAGTTCGATTTCATTACTTGTTTTTGAATTTGTGTCGGGATATGAAAATCCATGGTGGTTCATGGATACTTCAATTCCGAACTTAATATTACATATTCGTGATGATTCCTGAATATTCGATTACAAGCTCAATTTTTATGTGATATTTTATTTTATTGAAATCGAAATTCATGTTGATACATGATATTCGATTTCAACCTCAATATTATGTTGTATTTTGTTATATTGAAATTGAAATTCATGGTGATACATGAATATTCTATTTCAACTTCAATTTTTATGTTGTACTTTGTTTTATTGAACCGAAATTCATTATGATACGTGAATATTCAATTTCAACCTCAATTTTAATGTTGTATTTGGTTTTATTGATATATTAAAACTCGTGTTATTTTATCAATTTATCTCATGTTAATTTACAAATTTACCTCATGTTGTTTTTTCTCATGTTAATTTACAAATTTACCTCATCTTGTTTTATCTCATGTTAATTAACAAATTTACCTCATGTTGATTTTCCTCATATTATTTTATCAATTTACGTCATGTTATTTTACAGAGTTACCTCATGTTGTTTTATCTCATGCTAATTTACAAATTTACCTCATGTTGTTTTACCTCATATTATTTTATCAATTTACCTCATGTTATTTTATCTATTTACCTCATGTTATTTACAATTTTACCTCATGTTGTTTTACGCATGTTATTTATCCATTTACTCTATGTTATTCTACAAATTTACATCATGTTGTTTTACCTCGTGTTAATTATAAATTATCCTCGACAATTTAAACCCTAATTATTTTATACATTTATCCCTTATTTATAACCTTATGTTATTTGATAAATTGATCCCACGTGATTTTATCCATTTTACCTCGTGTTATTTTAAATTTACCTTATGTTGTTTACCTCATGTTATTTTATTAAATTTGCCCGATATATCTATTAAGTCTTCCTTATGATATCAATTTATCGCATGTTATATTATCAACTTAGCTCATGTTATTTTGCCTAGTTGCCTCATCTTATTTTTTTTTAAAAGTTATCTCATGCTATTTTGACAATTTACCCTAGCCTCCACCTCAATAATATTTCATGTATTGTATCTTAGTCTCAAACTCAATAATATGTCACACCATTTTAACAAAATTATCTCAAGCTCTATATCAAATTCTATGTAATTCCTCGCAATTTCTAACCTTGGTTTATTCTCACGATTTCATACTCAATTGTGTTTTAATAAGTTACTCAACTATGCACATTCTAAAGTCTTCGAACTCTTGTGTTTGGGGATCATCGACAACTCGACATGATTTTCACTGCATCATATGTTATATCTTAACCTTCATTATTATCTCATTTCAATGTATAATTTTCTTTTCTTCTTCAACTTAAGTATCATAATTTCATATTTTTCTTGCGCTCATCACACCGTTTTTCCTTCAATGTCACACAATTTATCAAACCCAAACCAAAAGTAGGGACTACCCTACCCATTCCTATATAACCCATGCAAAATTTTGTTATGCTTTCTTGCTGCCAATACTTCAACTTTGGACTAATTGACTCTCTTTAGATAAACATATCATGAACCCATTTTGATTCTAGTCAGTCAGTTAACTCAATGATTAACCATTTTCGCAAGTTAGTACTCATATTATTTGTAGCTGTAACATCGTGAAAATTTTGGATCAAATTTGACAAGTATTTAAAGTCCATGGTCAAAATTGAAAAATCTGTTTTTCTTGAAGGATCGCGATACGCGACGCCCTAGACCCAACGTCATCGCATATCGTGATGACGTGGTCTGACAGGGAGACACGTGTCCCACCACGTGTCCCCACGCGGCACTGCTTCCGCCACAAGTCACCACGTGGCACCGCTATGGATGACTCCTTACACCTACGTTGCGATACGCGACAACTTGGTATCTGGACCATCGTTTATCGCGATGGGCTATCGAACCAGCCTATAAATTGAGGTCTCTAGCCCTGTAGGTTCCCTGGACGGATCAACACGAGATATCTCGATCTACATAGGTGCGGAATCCCTGCGTAGGTCGTTACGAGCGTAGAAGACACGAATAGATCAAACACGATACGATAAACAAACACGTTATATTATAACCAAAACACGTGATACGATATCACTATTACAGACCCGAACTCTCTGGTTCAACTATCGTTCAACTAACAACTGCTTCAACCACTCAACTCAAACAAAACCGTAACCTATTTAAATACACGACAACTTCGCCTGGCATGTTCAGGCGAAGTTGTCCATAACTTCGCTTGACTAACAAGTTCGCCTAAACAGCGAACTTGTCAGTAACTTCGCTTAAGACATATAAAACATAATTAATCATTACAGACTCGATTACAGACACTAGACTATGAACTACTGACATTATGCACCAACAGACTCCCCCTTGGCAGTAGCTTCATGTCTTGATCTTCAAGCACGTGTCTTGTAATCTTCAATCACTATTTCAGCACCAATCTTTTCAATCTCTTCGACTGGTAGAACATCATCTTCACACATAAACTCATCATCCAACATATCATCATCTAATTCCTTCAAGGCATCGATCACATCATCTCCCATCTCCTCGTCATCTACCATCACCACCTCATCACCACCAGAACCGCCATCTGCACCTGCAGACTCCCCCTGAGCTGTGGAAGTCCCAAGAGCTTGAGTAGTTCTTGGCAACTCACCACCTGCACCTTTCGATGCATTGGGATCATCGTCTTTGTCATTCCTCTTCTTTGTCCTGAGCTCGTCGCCTTTACAGCTCGTCTCCCCCTGAGATGCCAAGAACTCCTTCATAGCATCTATAATTTTTCCATGTTCAACCAGGAGGGACGACTGTAGTTGATTTTCTGCTACTAGGCGCTGAATAGCCTGGGTCTGGATAAGATTCACCCTTGACTGCTCTGCCACGACCCGTTCCAGTGCAGCTATTCTTTCCGAGTCTGATAGGGTTGCATCGAAATCGAACCTCATATGCGATAAATCGTGAGTGTACTAAGGAGGGATTTCCGATGAAACCGGGACATCAGAAGCAGCTGTGGACGTAACCGCAGGTGGTATCGTGACCGACAACCCTGCAGTTGCAACGACTGTCGACTCAACAAATTGTGCAACCACCTCTGAAGGAGTAAGAGTTGGAGGTGGTAAAGACACAATCTCCGGAGTCGTCAGCTGGAAAGTAGTGATAGATTGGATGCCAAAAGAAGATGATGTAGCCACCACGGGAACATCCGCGGCGCTTAAACTTGTAACCTGTACTGTTGTAGGGACAATTGACATACCTGACAGTGCGGGCGGAGCGAAACGTACGACTCTTGAACTCTCACCTGCTCCCATACCTGCACCTGTCCTGTCCCTTCTTGAACGTCTGATCAACTTATGAATGTCTTCTTCTTCTTCTTCTGACTCACTGTCATCATCCGTCCTCTTTCTCTTCCCATACGTTCTTTCTCGAGTCACCATCTTACGTCTTGCCTCATCCATTACTTCATCAAAATCTGAGTCAACCACTGTCGTAGCTGCTCTAGTAACATCCGCCCTCGAAACTTGTGCTACCGAGACCTGTACATCTTGTTGAGGATCAACTAGGTCCATATCTAAGTAGCCTTGACCTCCAAGCACTTCATCAAGGTCTACTTCCTCCTCCGGTGACACAACAGGCGCAGCAGGTATATGTTGAGGTGCTCCTGCCTGTTGTGGTCGAGGGTCTCTGAACTCGTCCCCATTGGCAGGAACATACTCCGGGTTGATTAAATACCCAAAGAGTGGAGTATGCCTGGGACGGAGCTCAGGTTTGCTCCTCGCGCTTGATGTCCTGCACTGAGCGAAGATACGTTTGTTCACACTCTCCACGTATCTGATCGGGCGGCGCTGAGGTAGATTTGGAGCTACATGGTTCAAGATCATCTGGATGAATCTTGGATACATAATGAACCTCTCACGCGCCACTGCCCGTCTTTTTCTATCGATCTCATAGAAGACCATCTGACTGAAGCTATAACGTTTGTTATAAGTCAGAGCAGTCATCGCCGACTGCATGGTCGCACACATCCCGTCAGTACCCGCCTTCCTCCCTGACATGCAGACAATCATTACGTGCATGAGGAAGCGCCACTGATCGAGTAGGAAACCCTTCCTTCTTTGTGTATCGCCCAACGGGCCCGAATAGCCCATCCGTAAAAACGCTCCATCTCGAAAAGGAGCCACAAAGTCCGTCGGGTCATCCCTGGTCTCATTCCCGAAACGTAAAGCCGCCCGGATTTGTTCAGAAGAGAACTGAACTTCTTGATTGTTGACGGTTGCTCGCATAACCGGGGGCTCAACGCGGCAATCGTATTCCACCGTCTGCCAAAAATCCTCAATATTGGGTAAGGATATCGGCAGAGTAGTGGTGATCGCGTGGAATATCCGCGAGCGAAGGAGGAAAGTGATGATTTCGCGGTAATCCTCCACACCACTCGCTTCTGGGTCTAACGTAATATACATATTATGCCCAGGGAAGAATTGTCTCTGGTTATCTCCCCCGTCATCGCCACCAGCACCTCCAGCACCAGCAACAGCAGCCATATCTGCAACAAACGAACCCAGTTAGATACACGTTAAGGCATAACACAAGTTCGCTTGTTACCATGAGCGAAGTTGTGATAAAGTCTGTATAGGCGAAGTTAAAGATGGGGCGAAGTTGGGAACAACTTCGCTTCATCTTTAAGTTCGTCTAATAACTAATAAGTAAAAAGGTCCAGGCGAAGTTAATGATAACTTCGCCTCACCACAACATCGCCTCAGGCGAAGTTAAACCTCAGGCGAAGTTACGGATAACTTCGCCTAATCCTTAAGTTCGCCTGAATCTGAATCGGCGACTGTTAGGTTTACGAAACGACGTGCAGTTGGTGATTTTAACGATTGTGGACTCCGTAAAACTCGATTTTATGATGGTCTAGACGTTCATGCAAATTACTATCACGTAATATCAAGCTTGAAAATCGGGTGTTTAAGGTTTCGAAAGACGAGGTCGATAATCGAGTCGAAACGACCGATGATCAACCTCAAAAACATTGATTATACGATACTAGAAACCTTACACACCTTGAATCACGGAATGGAATCGAAATAAGAACAACAGAAGATCGATAAGTTCAGATCGATAACTTCGCTGGAATTTCGGAGGATAAGTTCGCTGGTTTTGAGAATTATGAAACTGTTGACCTTAAAAATTCCTTTATATAGGGGCGGAGTTATTCAGGCGAAGTTGTGGATAACTTCGCCTAGGGCGAAGTTATTCACAAGTTCGCCGATATATCAAATTTTACAAAATCAACCCCTATAATTTGAACAATTTGCAATTAAGTTTTAAAACTTCCTTAAAGAATTAAATGACACGATCAAGTTTAAGTAACCAAGTACAAAATCAACAACTACATAAATAGGAAAAACTTTTAAAAATTTAAAGTACAAGGGATCAAATTTCAGTCTCGATAGGGACTACTACGTTTTAGAAAAGATCCGAACAGGAATCATACTAACTACGTGACTGTCACATAGATCCGTGTTTAGCTGTATTATGACATAAAGAAACAGGTTGTTGGCAGGTAAATAACTTAAGATGGTTTTCATCGTTTCTGTGATACGCGTTAAGTTCAATTAAGCTCAAAAATTAAGTGGGCAATAACTCAGAGATTATGATGCCTCCTATCTATTCTCAAAGCGTATTTGGCTTTCCCCAAGTCACCCCGAATTGACTTCGACCCATAGTGTCTGATTAAGTTTGCAAGTACTCTTTATCTGCTTCCCGTTCTCTTTCTTACTCCATGATTGAGAAGTCTTGACATTGTCAGCTCTAGAAAGTTTCAATTACTCATAAGGTTTTTTTTTTTTTTTTTTTTTTTTTTTTTTTTTTTTTTTTTTTATGATAAACATTTACATAGACTTCAGAGTAGTAAACAACTGCAAGTCCCGAATCTGGATCACTGCAGTTTCTTCACACACTATCTTTACGGGAATCAGAACACTTACGGGCTCGTGTATGACTGGGTAATCGCTTTTCTGCCTATCATTCGGAAAGATATATATGAAGACATGCAAAACTCTTAAGGAGTTTCCACGTAAAATCGAGTAGATTTAGTTTGTATCACATCTACTTTTACGCACCATAAAAAGCTACCATGACATACAATTACTGTTCTTAAGCCTTTTAAGCCTAATAACTTCACTAGTTAAGCACACAGAATCAGTATATCTATCATTTTCCAAGGTTGGATCAATTTTCTGTTAAACATAGCAAACGAACTTCTTACGAAGTAGTAGACTTGAAAAATAATTTCATTTCCCTAAAAGAAAAATTTAACTTCTATCGCCCCGACCAAATCAAAGTCTTCAGGTCAACGGCTATCCCGAAGATCCAATGGATCAGCTGGACCGACCACATACTAGTATGTGTCCTTCGAACTAAGTATGATCGACTAATTTTAAGCGAAAAAATGAAAACTTATCATAAACCGCCCGGTCACTTTCAATCATCTGGTTAATGGCTATCCTTATATTCTACAAGTAGAAATGAGGACCAAACATATCCTAAGACATGTCCTTCAAACTGAGGCAACCGACATAATTCTCAGCGATAGTGACGGTTTTTTTTTTTTTTTTTTAATTAAACACAAAGCATGGTTACTCGGGATTGATCATCCCATTCAGCTCAATAAGATTTTGGAATCTTGATTTGTCAAACGCTTTAGTATATAAATCAGCGAAATTATCAAGCGTATCCACCTTTTCAAGCACAATCAGTTTCTTCTCAGCACAATCCCGTAATGATGACGTATATCAATATGTTTAGTTTTACTGTGCTTCACGGGATTGTTAGTTACTGAGATAGCAGCTGTGTTATCAATGCAAATAGGAGTAAGTAAGAAATTCAGACCATAGTCGCGCAACTGTTGTTGAATCCATAGAACCTGGGAGCAGCAGTTGGATGCTGCCATGTATTCTGCCTCACATGTTGAAATTGCGACTGAAGTCTGCTTCTTGCATTGCCACGACACCAATCTGCCACCTAGAAACTGACATCCTCCAGTTGTTGACTTCCGACTCTGATTGCACCCTCCATAATCAGAATCTGTGTATGCGACTAGCTCCAAGTCTCCTCCCTTCGCGTACCACAACCCCAGCTTAGGTTTGCCTTTGAGATACCGCAAGATCCTCTTCACACCCTTCATGTGAGATTCCTTTGGGTTTGCCTGAAAACGAGCACAAAGACAAACTGCAAACATAATATCAGGCCTAGAAGCAGTTAAGTACATTAAAGAACCTATAATAGCCCGATACTGAGTTGGGTCCACATCTGCGTCATTGTCTGTCTCAGCACCCAACTTATGGTTGACGCAGATTGGAGTATCAAATGGAGTGCTGTCCTCCATCTTGAAACGTTTGAGCACATCATGGACATACTTGGTCTGATGAATGAACATCCCATCCTTCTTCTGATCAACCTGCAATCCTAAAAAGAAAGTTAGTTCACCCATAGCACTCATTTCAAACCTTTTCTTCATGACGGCCTCAAACTCCTGACACATGGAGACTTGTGATGCAGCAAAGATAATGTCATCCACGTAGACTTGCACCAGCAGGAAGTCGCTTCCTTCTCTCTTGACGAACAACGTGCTATCTATCTTCCCTCTTTCAAACCCATTTTCAAGCAAGTAATCTGATAAGGTTGAGTACCAGGCACGAGGTGCCTGATGTAGTCCATACAACGCCTTGCTTAACTTGTACACGTGATCAGGAAAGTCTGGGTCAGGAAAACCCGGAGGTTGCTCAACATACACAACCTCATCAATTTTCCCATTTAGAAACGCACTTTTCACATCCAACTGAAATACCTTCATCTTCTTATAAGCAGCAAATGCCAAAAACAATCTAATGGCTTCCAATCTTGCCACATGAGCGAACACTTCATTATAATCAATCCCCTCTTGTTGATTAAAACCTTTAACGACTAGCCTCGCCTTGTTTCTTATAATAATCCCTTTCTCATCTCTCTTGCACTTAAAAACCCATTTTGTGCCTATCGCATGCACATTCTTTGGTTTTCAACCAAAGTCTAAACTTCCATTTTCTTGAATTGAGCCAGCTCTTCTTGCATGGCTTCGACCCACGAGCTGTCCTTTAGAGCCATTTGATAATTCTTTGGTTCAATCTGGATGATAAAGCAGGTGTACAAGCATTCGTTGATTACGCCTGTCTCCTTAATGCTTGTGTAAACACAGGTGTGCTCATTCAAGCTACGTCTTGTTTGTACACCGGAGGACACATCACCAATCACATTCTCCAAAGGGTGATCTTTATGAATTCTCGTGGTCGGAACAGAACCGACATGCAATTGTCTTCCAAGTTAGAAGAGAGCTCGTCAATGGTTGTTTCTTGCTGAGAGTGAAACGGATTGAAAAATTCTTCTTCAGGAGAGGCAGCAGGGGTATCGATAGCATTTGATGAGGAAGGTTGACATTTTTCAAACAGCTGTCTTTGCACTAGATTTTCTTCCTCATCAAGGATCATCTTCGTAGCAACTCTCTCTTCTTCTTCTGCACTATCGAAAAACGGTATGTTAAAAGACTTAAAAAGTCTAACATAGTCGAAAAACTCAGCAGGTCCGTTGCTTGGTTTTGGCGGTTGGTAACTTGTGATATCGGTGTTACACACCACCTCAACCTTGCCGGTCGATGTATTAAAGACACGTCTGTTGGGAGTCCCAACAACATAACCGACTAAGATTCCTTCATCGGCTACTTCACCAAATTTTGAATTCGTCTTTAAAATCGAACAAGGGGACCCGAATGGTTCAAGACCACTCAAGTTGGGCTTCCTCCCATGCATAAGCTCATAACACGTTTTATTAAGTCTTTTAACAGTCAAGACTCTATTCAGGATATAACAGGCTATAGCAACAACTTCAGTCCAGAACACCACAAGAAGCTTTGAATCAGCCAGCATAGTTCTGGCTCCTTCAATTAACGTTCTATTCTTCCTCTCAGCCACTCCATTCTTTTGCGGAGTATACGGAGCGCTGTACTGGTGCTCAATCCCTTTCTGAAGGCAGAAGATCTCCATTTCAAAATTCTTGAACTCCGTTCCATTGTCACTCCTGATGAACTTAACCCTTTTATCCATAACGTTCTCAACTTTGGTAATCAAATTCTTCACCATCTGAGCCGTTTCATCTTTTGATTTCAGGAAATATACCCACGAATATCGTGAGTAATCATCAGTGATCACCAAGCAATAAGAAGTACCTCCTAGACTTTTTGCATTCACGGGACCGAAGAGATCCATGTGAAGCAGTTCTAGAGTACTGACAATAGAATTGACCTTCTTGGTGTGATGGGATTTCTTGTGCTGCTTTCCCTTCTTGAACGGTAGACATTTGTCTTCAAAGTTGAAACTTTTCAACGGAACACCCAGCACAAGTCCATTCTTGACAATGTGGTTCATCTTCCGAAGATGAATGTGCCCCATTCTCCTATGCCACAATTCGGACTCCGATTCGCTCGCTTTTGTCATAAGGCATGATTCTTCCGTGGCCATTTCAGTGGACCTCATATCCATAATATACGTATTTCTATCACGTGGAGCCTTCATCACAATCCACTCCTCTGCTATCTGAAAACCAGGATGTAACACAATCGCCTCATTCTTTGTAAAATGTACGGTGTACTCCTTATCACAGATCTGCGACACACTCAGCAGATTGTGCTTCAATTCTTCGACAAAGTTTACTTTTTCTAGAGTCATCTTTCCATTAGACACCGTTCCCATTCCTGTAATCTTGCCTCCACTTTCTCCTGCAAAGCTCACTCTCCCTCCTTGAACAGGTTTCAAATCGTGTAACAAGAATTTGTTACCCGTCATGTGCCGGGAACAGCCGCTATCCACAACCCAAAGATTATTAGCAGCCCTGTTCAACTGTTCCTGCACAATTAAAGCAAAAGATTAGAATCTAGGGACCCAAGACCAATTGGTCTTGGATCTGTACATCCCGAACTTTGGCTTTCCAAAGTTAGTCTCTTTATAATTATTTCTGTGAGTCCTATTAGTATACCTCCTTGTAGATTGATTGTGAAGCCTTCCAAACCTTTGTGAATTGAAAGAATTATAGCTTGTGGTTTGGTTATTAGCAGTGTAAAACTGAGATTGGTTTCTTTGAAAACCTGAATTTGTCACATTTCTGAATTTTGAATGGTTTTCATTTTTACCAGTATTATGATTACCATTAGACTTATTCTCAGTTTTAGTAGGCCTCACACCTCTGAATCTCTGCTTCAGAGGGCAATCTGCAACTAGGTGCCCTAATTGATTACACCTAAAACAACACCTATGTTCAACCTTTTTATCAACAGGTGTTTTAGATGTCGAGCCATTATTACCGCCCGTTTGTCTCACATAAGGTGGGACATACGGGTTTAGCGGAGATTTCTTTTCAGATGTTTTCTTTATCTCTCCACTTTTTGGTAATACTTCCTCTTGATTTGTCTCACTCGACTCAGAAGACTTGTCCGAGTTAGATGAGACAGGACTCGGAGCAGAAATTTTAACACTTGCAACAGGCTTACTAACTTCTGGTTCTTTAGTAGTAACTGGAATAGGAACTGTCTGAGCAACCTCAAAGTCAACAGATTTCTGAACACTAGGATTAAAAGTGTAATTGTGATTATAAGGTGGTGGAACCTCATGATAACCAATTCCTCCCCTCTTAACAGAGGAACCTTGATCACTAACAAGGTGATCAAGAATAGCAGAGGAATTTCTGAACTGCTCAAGTTTTCTATTCAGTTCCACCACTTTCACCTGGTGATCAGCAATCTGTTTTTCTCTTTCAGCTATTAGCTTGGTTTTTTCTTCCAAAACTTCATAGCTTAGATCAATCACTTGTATTTTTTCAGCAAGTTTTGTTTTTAGACTTTTAATATCCTTTTCACAAGCTTTTATTTTAACTTTATAGCTATTTTCTCTTGCTTTAGTAAAGTGATGATCTTCTTTTAAAGTTTTAAACTCAGCATCCAAACCAACATACTGATCAGTTATAGTTGCTAATTGCTCAGACAAGTTTTCACATTTAGAACATGTAGGTTTAGAACATACCTCGGAGAGCTGGTCTTTAACATCTGCCATGAGAGCTTTTTCTTCTCCGGTAACCTTCTCATTTCTTTCAGTTTCAACCTTCGCCAAATTGGCCTGTTTGAAAGTTTCTTCAGAATGCAGGTTCCAGTTGTATTCACCATCTTCTCTGGAAATCATAGCACTATAATCTTTACTACCCCCATTATGCTGTGTAGACTTGCCTTGACCACGTTCTACACGCTCATTTCTGCACTCCTTAGCAAAGTGGCCGTTTTGCTGACAGTTGTAGCATCTTACCTTCGTCTTGTCAAACCCTGTCCTTCCACCGACAAACTTTCTTCCGGTCTTTTTCATAAACCGTTTCACTCTTCTCACGATCATAGCCATCTGCCATTGCAGATCCATTTCTTCCATGTCATCAGCATCAATCTGGTCATAGTCTTCATCCAACATAGCTGGATCAACAATCTTCCCCTGAATGTAGTTCTCATAGGAAGCAATAAAAGAAGCATAGAGAGCAACCTGCTCTTCAGCAGATTTGACACTCATAGGCATCTTAGAGTAGTTGTTGCTAGGAATACTTGGAGAGCAATTACTCTTGCTTGCTTGCGGTTTAGAAGCACTAGATCCACCTGCTACAAAGCAAACATCACCATTCGTGTTGACTGACACATGCCCCTCATGTGATGAGTTGGCACCCGACTCTCCCTTCGAGTAGTAGGCAGTTGATTCAGTCTTCGAACCTGAGCTAGAGTTGACTTTAGCACCATACATACCTGGATCTTGAACCTGATCCGTAGGTGTCTCCTTTCTAACCATGTTAAGCTCAAAGGTTTGGAGCTTGTTGACTGCCGTTTCCAGATCATATTGGGGAAAGTCTTTGTCTTCCCTCATCAGCACCGTGTACATCTCCCATTTTGGTGGGAGAGCATCAAGAAGCTTCTCAACTATCTCTTCTTCTCGGTAAGAAATTGAATAGTTGCTCAGTTCAGTCATCAGATGATAATATCGGGTGATGATATCATCTAGAGATTCATTCTTCAAATACTTGAAGACTGAGAACTGGGTTTTGAGCAATTTGATCTTCGAAGCACGGATTCCCACATTTCCTTCAAACCGGTTCTCAAGAGCTTCCCAAAGCTCTCTTGCTGTCTTGTACTTTCTAAACGTATGAAGGATCTCTTGTGGAAGAGCCATAGTGATAGCAGCATGAGCCTTGCTCTCGGCCTCATACATCTTTTTCTCTTCATCTTCCATTTTGCTGTACTTCTTGATCTGATCATGACCTTCGTACTCCATAGTTGGTGGAATATAACCATCCTGGATGCATACCCACATCTTTGCATCCTGGTACTTGACATATTGTTCGAACCGATCCTTCCATGCAACGAAATCGGTTCCCTTCAGCAACCTTGGTGCTTTTGTAGCTGAGCCTGCTTCTACTTCCATCTTTACTAACTCAGAGATGTTAATTGATGACATCTTTCTCGAAAACTAAGAAACCCGAAATTTTTTTTTCGATAAATACTGTAGGCGAAGTTACGGATAACTTCGCTTAAGTCTTAACTTCGCTGGATCTTTCTTAAATTCGCGTGACTTGGCGAAGTTGAGTGTAACTTCGCTTAGGGTAAGCGAACTTAGGAAGTAGGCGAGGTTGTAGAGAACTTCGCTTGAGTTAGGCGAACTTGAGAAGGTAGGCGAAGTTGTGGATAACTTCGCTTAACCTTATATCTTCGCCGAAACCCTACGAACAGTGACGGCAACTTCGCCTGATGAACACGAAGTTTCTGCAGATCTGGAATCTGGATTTTTCGAGGTTTTTGACGGTGTAAAGGGTTGAATACGATGGTTGGAGGTAAGATTGACACAAAAACACAGAAAACATGTCCCGCGAATAGTCGAAACGGGACGATTTCTACACCCGCGTGAATATCCCGAACCACACAATCGAGCAAAAGCTCTGATACCAATTGTAGGTTCCCTGGACGGATCAACACGAGATATCTCGATCTACGTAGGTGCGGAATCCCTGCGTAGGTCGTTACGAGCGTAGAAGACACGAATAGATCAAACACGATACGATAAACAAACACGTTATATTATAACCAAAACACGTGATACGATATCACTATTATAGACCCGAACTCTCTGGTTCAACTATCGTTCAACTAACAACTGTTTCAACCACTCAACTCAAACAAAACCGTAACCTATTTAAATACACGACAACTTCGCCTGGCATGTTCAGGCGAAGTTGTCCATAAATTCGCTTGACTAACAAGTTCGCCTAAACAGCGAACTTGTCAGTAACTTCGCTTAAGACATATAAAACATAATTAATCATTACAGACTCGATTACAGACACTAGACTATGAACTACTGACATTATGCACCAACAAGCCCTCATTCTCACTCACCAAATCTCAAACATACTTTCTCTCTCTAAAAATATTACTCCCTCTCACTACCCGATAAAGGTGCCAAGTCTCCTCGTTCTCCTTGCCTTAACCCGACGTACCTCGAAATTCCTGCCACATACCAACGATATTATCTTGAAATACATGCCATCAAGACGATGACCTGAGACTCACCTCGAAGTACGTGCTAAAGGAGAATTGACGATTGGTGTGCCTCGATTTGTTTGCAAGAAAAGTGTTGATCAAGATTCGCTAGAAAACGAGAAGGCGTCAAAGTGCTGCCCAAGTGTCTAGGGTTTTATAAGAAAAACAAGGTAGGGATAATGCCCGAGTAAAATATTAAAGGCTTAAAACCTTAAGTCGAAGGTATACTCAATACCTCGAGAATAAACAAAAAAAGTAAAACAAAGAAAATATATAAAGATAATTATATGAAAATAATTATTTGTAATAGATAAAGTGTAATGATTATTTAAATGATCTTAGATAATAATAAAGAAATAAAGTGTACGTTTCTTCAAGAAGATGAAACGCAAAGCTTAAGAAAAGTAAACAAGTAAAACTAATGTTTTAAACTTGTAAAAAGAAAGAAAAAAAAGTATTTTAAACTAAAGGTTTAAAAATAAAATATAATCAAGGTAAAGATTATACAAAAGAGACTAAAGGTCTTAAGCCAGATTAAAGACCTGGTATTAATAATAGGTTATACTCGTACTATAGGTCTAAGATAGCTAAAGAAAGACGAACCGATTAGTGAAGTGAAGCTGATCTTTTCTAAAGGTGAATACGCCCAACTTTATAAACTTATTTAATAGATTCAAATTAAATTGATTACATGAGATTACGTATCTCTAAAACATTATAAACAAAAGTAACTGCTGGCCCTCAGTCTGTCGTGTACATTTGTTTGGATCCTTACATATGTGGTAAGTCGATGGGCACACCACGCCACACCTGGTTATTTTCCTCCGCCACGATGGGACAGACCTAAGTTACGTCCGAGTGTGGGTAATCATGTGTATACTGATGGTGTCTATGTTATATCGAATGTTGCGATGTTTGCTGAGCGGTTTCGAGTAGAGCTAAGTTTATAAATGTGTTTTGTTATAACTTGATTATTCCTAAGCCACGATGTGCCGAACCTAAGTTATCTCTCGAGGGGTAATTAAGTAAAGAAAATATTTTTGTGCGTCAGCTTATTCACCAGCATTTGTTGCTAATGTATTTTTAAACATTTTTACAGGTATCGAAGGTTAGCCGCGCTTGAAGAATCGAAGTGGATGGTAGATGATCTGATGGATCAGATCCTTTTGTTAAAATATGAAAAATGGTGGTTTGATAAACAAGTAATCATTTTGTAAACATTAACGGGTATTTTAAAATCCCGTGTTTTGATTGTGTAAATATAATATTTTAATCCACACTAATATTTCCACACAAACCCGTAACTCTGATTTATTTACTAAAAAAGGATACCAACATTTGGGTCGCACACCCAGGCCGTGGTTTGGGGTGTGACAAGTGTTGGTATTAGAGCCATCGATCATAGCGAATTAGGTATTAATTAATAATACCTAAGCTTCGATCCAAGTGAATAAGAAAATTTTTATTATTACTTGTTTAATTTAAATAGGGATAAGATATGCCGGTAACCCTTTTCTATCCCTCTTCAATCTAAACCACCCTTAGATGTCTTTCAAAAAAAAATAATCGACTGCTTCATGCGAGGCGCAAGGAGAGCTGGAAACCCCGAACCAATTCCGAAGGATAACATGAGTGAAGATTACTATGAGGACTTCTTTAAACAATATCACTCGATTGAATGACCCACACCGGTTTACTTTCCTGGCACTGAGAAACTACCAAAAAACATACCCAATGATCCACCGATGGAAGGGTACGATCCTTCAAGAAGCTCAAGTTACTATCTGTCAAGCATCTCGGAGTATCATCCGTTCGACATTCCGACATATCATCCGTCTGACATCCCCATGTATCACCCAACCAATCACCATCCGTCTTATGCATTCCTAGCTGATAGACATATTAAGGTGGAACCCGAGTCTGACTCTTCCGACGGGATGCAATGTTACTCCAACCAAAGGCGATGGCGCACTGGAAAGTCTGCCTACAACTCGTCGATTCTCACCCCAATGCCTACAACGGACCTTCTCAAAGGCCAAAGATGACAGTCATCCAACCGTACGAGAGTTATCACTTGCACCCTTTGGTGGCTGATAAAACAAAAGCCAAGGAAGAAGATGATCCAGAAGAGGAAGATCTATAAGAAGAGGAAGACCCTGAGGAAGATCCAGACGAAGAGATCTCTGAAGCAATAACAACCCCAAGGGAGCAACCAACAAAATGTGACTGCCCACCCGGTCAAGGATGTGTGCAACCATTTTTCCAAAAGAGTCCAAGCTATGGTTCTGTAGACCCCTATGTGCAATAAATTCAAGAAATCAAGAATAAGTATCCGCCAAGCTTTCCACCATATCAAGGTAAGATTCCTTCAATTGAGGAACAAGCATAAGAGATTCGGGAGCAAGAGGCAGCAGCTGAAGCCTTTTTCAACTACCGGTTTGATGTTACCTCGTCACTATATCTAAAGACTCACTACGACATCGTGATGATGGGATACCATGATCCACCGCCACAATACGATTATCCGAATGTGATCCCACAATCCCAAGAAGAACATCTCGATCAAGCATTACACGAGACTGATGAGTTGAGGAAGAAGGTGGCTAAAGAAGGAAGCAAAAATAAGAAGATAGGAGACAAGCTTCTTCATTAGTGCAACAAGATGACCAAGATGGTGAAGAAATTCATGAAGGACTAGAAGATTATTATAAAATGTTTGTTGTTATGAAATTATCGTGTGTATTAAAAATAAGAACGGTGATCGTTCTAATAAGGATATGAATATATATATATATATATATATGTCAAGTATGATATATATATATATATATATATATATATATATATATAAGTATGTGTAATGTAATATATATGTCTTTAAGATATATATATATATATATATATATATATATATATATATATATATATATATATATATAAATGTAAATAAATAATTAAATAAATAAATAAATAAATAAAATGCATTATTAAGAAAAGAATATAAATATTTCAGTATGTAATGCGGAAGCTCTTCGAAAAGGAAGCAAAAAACCGCGCACAAAACGAACAAGAAATAATACCCGAAAAATATATGAATCAAATCCAAGATATGATAAAGAAAGTCGTGAGAGCTGAATCCAATATTAGAAATCAAACTAGGAAAACAACCATCTCGAAAATCCGTTAAGTCCCGTCCTAAACCGTCACATATCAAGGAAAGTGTTCATGAGTCAAATGTTGATGGCAACATTAAACAAAAATTTAAGAAACTTAAGATCGAAAGCTGCTCATTCAAAAATTTCAAAAACTTTGGACCTAAAGAATTCAATGGCTACAAAGGCGCCATTGCAACATTAAGATGGTTAGTAGATATGGAGTTGATCGTGATTATCAGCAAGTGCTCTGAGCAAGAGAAGATCCAATACACGACACAAATGTTTAAAGGCGAGGCTCTGGAATGGTGGAACATGCTGATCATGAGCAAAGGGAGACAAACGTTATACAATTTTATGTGGAAATGTAGGACCCCGAAATCTGGGAGTCATACAGTTGGTAATCATTCCAAACAATTTCAAATATAAAGGTTAAACTGGTTCAACAAAATTTAAAATTTCAATACAGAGTATTCATGCAGCGGAAAATTTACAAAACATCCACATATTATCCTTAAAACATAAAAATGTAAATTAGATCTTTCAAACATGTTAACATGACGAAGAGCATCGACTAGAACTTCCTCGAGACTTCGGGTAATCTTGTGAGCCTCCAAGAAGTAACCCCATCCACATGCAACCTGAAAAATCATTCTAACATACATGCAAAGTCATCTTGAGTTGAGCGAGTTCATGTTTTAATCAAATTAAAATATTTTAAAGACCAACCAAGGTGTTTAACATACAACTTCCATAATGATATATAAATAACATCATGATAATAATACATAAATAACATCAATAAATTAAGAAATAAATTTTCCTCAGTCAAGCACGTAACACTGGTCACATCCCATCAAGTCCAAAACACAAAGTGAAGGACCCTAATAAACTTCACCCAAAGGACAGATAAATTGTTAGGGGATTTTACATCCGTTCGCCTCAAGGACGGTACTTCCTGTCTCGGGACTATTCACCTTAATCCCCAATTGGGATCAAGGAATTTTACATACATCACTTCGACCTGGTCACGGCTTAACAAAAAAAGATACACGTGGTGGAAACACACTCACTTACACATAACATAAACGTCAAACATACAAACTTCCAAGCATAGATAGTAAAAATAACATAAACTATGCAATATCATTAAAATGCATCAAAAGGGTAAAAACGTCATAAAACGTGTATGCGGCCCAAAACGTAAAACATTTAAATAGGGGCATCATGAAACTCACCTGACAAATGTAAACTAAAATACCACAGCTAGAGAACTTCTAAGCTCAATCAAGTAAAAACCTGACAAGTTGTAACACACGACATCACCAACTAGATTACTAACAACTAGTTAATTCTACGGGCCGTTCCAACTCGATTAAACCGACCCAAAACCCCTTAAGTACCAAATTCACCCACATAAGCCCCAAACCTTAAATTTCACAATATAATCCTCTCACAACTGATTTGGGGCTTACGGTTCACAAACTATGCCAAGTAACCCTTGCAATAGACGGATTCGCACGTTAACGAGTTGCTTAACCAACCACCAACCAAACAAGCCCCAATTTTAATAAAATTGGTATTATTATAGCCTACCTATCAATATTTAACCACCCAAGTTTATGGGGTTTGCAATCTCATCATCTTCCACATTAATTAACTATTAACCGAGTTTACGCGCTCTTACGAACTGATTAAAGGATCACCAACCAAAATAGCCCCCTAGGAACAAAAAAATAATTTTTCCTACTTCCCTTATACTAACATAAGATGCCACAAACTGATCGGGTTTGCAATTCCTTCAAATAACGTCCCAATTGCAAGAATTACGATTCTAAACCCGACAAAACCCTAATTTTCGTTTTTTTTTAAACTGATCCACCAAAACAACTCCAAATTCCATGAAATTTTAGTATGATATACTAGACATACATGGGAAACGTTTGACACCAAAAACTCCAATTTTTGACCTCGGGAAGCATGCCAAACGAATATAATCCGAATATGTCCTTAGTTCAAGAAACGGCTTAATTGACCATATTAACGACCGAAATAATGGAATTAAAGAATATGTGAGTGTAGTACACACCATTGTCGACCTCCAGCAGCTTGGAATTGAATTATCTTGATCAAAATCGTATGGTTTGGGGGGGTGTGAAAACTACGACCAGAAGAGGGGTAGGGTGAAAGGGTTTTAGGTTAATATTTTTCATAAGTTACAGAATCAGCCCTTGCACTTTGTAAACTCCTTCTCTTTTTTCCCAAACTGAAAATAACACCTCTTAGACATTCTATGGGTCCCTGAGCCCTTACGCGAAATCCGAGAGACTAGTTTACAAATTGCACACTCGTGTCTTTCGGTTTACGAGAATTTTTGGGATGTTACAAGTTTACCCCTTACAATGGGATTCGTCTACGAATCCTAGTACACCAGAAACGATATAGTGCACATCCTCTTGACATTCCTCGAATTCCCCAGAGTCCTCGAAACACTCCATAACATTGAATGCCTCGACCTCTGGCTTCTTTGCAGTCAAAGCAGGATTGTCACTTCAACCCGATCACCATTAACGCCAAGGAAAAAATCAATCCTCGATTCGTAATATATGTCTGCTATCGTCTCTACTAAAAGGTAAGTACTCATCCTTGTAGTCCACAACTCTACGAACATCCACCGATGAAAGTTTAATATACCTCTTAATTCCCTCATTCTCGGGGGTAACCAAGTTAAAACACCAATGACCACATAAGTAGACTTTAATCAGGTATTCCCTATGGGACAAATCAATCGCCTCTAACGACAAGAACTCTTACACCATCTTGACCATTTCATGAGTGGTATTAAATTGTTCATTAACCAATTTCCTCCAAAGTCATTCTCTTAACATCCTAATTTTTCTACAGTTTGAACCAGATTATTCCATCAACACAATGCCTCCAAACGAAAAGACGTGGTTGCATACCTCACCGTATCACTCTCCCGACAACTACTAATATCCTCTAAACCGCTTCCATTTAGTGCTTCCATGGATAAGACGACAAAGCCACCTTGTAGACCCAAAAAGAAGGGTCACACTCCTTTAAATCACCATAGGGGTATGGGGTATGCACAAACATCAACCTTGCCAACATAACCATTATCCTCAACATGACCAGATAAAATCACCAAAGGCTCATCCCATTACCTCCTCACTCTCTGATCTCCTTCATTATCCTTTTACCCTTGTTCTCATGTGAACATTCGACACCTCGTAGCCTCACCAAGAGATTCAGGCATTACACTACGCACAACCCAATAACCCCCATCCATAACGGCTTACACAGAACTAACTTACTCCTCAAGATTATCATTAACTAACACATGCGAATCCTCCTTACAATTCTAGTCCGTTATGGTTAACCACCACCACGGCTCCCGACACGACTCCTCTAACTAACTCTTACTAGACATACCTTACTCCTACGAAGATAGAATCTTCACGAAATCAGTCGCAAGTCGTATTTAGCACATGGAAAATAAGGGTAAACTGCTAATAAAGTTGATCAAGTGTTATAAATCGTATACTTTACCTACCCGTTTTAAATACTTTTTGTTTATGACTACATTAATACTCTATCTAGCACATAAACAATTAAGAAAGAAAACATCTTAACATACGTTGAATGTAAAGGTTACCTCTTGGAGTGCAGCTACCCGCGGTTGACAAATCTAGTCCCTCTCGTAATTGTTCGTGTCCAAGCACCGAAAGATGCCCGAATCTCTCGAACATTGGCTCTGATACCAATTTGTAGGACCGCGAAATCCGGGAGTCCTACAATTGGTAATAATTCCAAACAATTTCAAATATAAAGGTTAAACTAGTTTCATAAAATTCAAAATTTCAATACAGAGTATTCTTGCAGCAGAAAATTTACAAAACATCCACATATTACCCTTAAAACATAAAAATGTAAATTAGAGCTTTCAAAAATGTTAACATGACTCAGAGCATCGACTAGAACTATCTCGAGACCTCGGGTAGTCTTGTGCACCTCCAAGCAGTAACCCCATCCACGTGCTACTTGAAAAATCATTCTAACATACACGCAAAGTCAGCTTGAGCTGAGTAAGTTCATTTTTTAATCAATCAATATATATTAAAGACCAACCAAGGTGTTTAACATACGACTTCCATAATGATATATAAATAACATCATTATAATACAAAAATAACATCAATAAATAAATAAATAAATTTTCCTCAGTCAAGCACGTAACACGAGTCACATCCCATCAAGCCCAAAACACAAAGATGCGAAAAAACTTCACCCCAAGGATAGATAAACTATTAGGGGATTTTAAATCTGTTCGTCCCAAGGACAGTACTTCTTGTATCGGGACTCTTCACCTTAATCTTCAATAGGGAAATCAAGGAATTTTACATACATCACTTCGACCCGGTCACAGCTTAACTTAACAAATGATACACGTGGTGCCCAAACACACACACACACACACATAAACACAAAATAAATGTCAAACATACAAACTTCCAAGCGTAGATAGTAAAAATAACATAAACTATGCAATATCATTAAAATGCTTCAAAAGGGTAAAAACGTCATAAAACATGTATGCTAGCCCAAAACGTAAAACATTTAAAAAGGGACATCATGAAACTCACCTGACAAATGTAAACTCAAATACCAGAGCTAGAGAACTACTAAGCTCAATCAAGTTAATAACTTGACAAGTTATAACACACGACATCACCAACTAGACCGGTAACAACTAGTTAATTCTACGGGCCGTTCCAACTCGATTAAACCGACCCGAAACCCCTTACACTACCAAATTCACCCACATCAGCCCCAAACCTTAAATTTTACAATATTATCCTCTCGCAACTGATTTGGGGCTAACGGTTCACAAACTATGCCCGGTAACCCTTGCAATAGACGGATTCGCGCGTTAACGAGCTGCTTAACCAACCACCAACCAAACCAGCCCCATTTTTAATAAAATTGGTATTATTACAGACTACCCATCAATATTTAACCACCAAAGTTTATGGGGTTTGCAATCTCATCATCTTCCACATTAATTAACAATTAACCGAGTTTATGCGCTCTTACGAATCGATTAAAGGATCATCAACCAAATCAGCCCACTAGAACCAAAGAAAATAATTTTACTTCTGCCTTTATACTAATATAAGACACCACAAACTAATCGGGTTTGCAATTCCTTCAAATAACGCCCCAATTGCAAGAATTACGATTCTAAACCCGACAAAACCCTAATTTTCGTTTTTTTACAATTGACCTACCAAAACATCTCCAAATTCCATGAAATTTTAGTATGATATACGAGACATACCTCTGAAACGTTTGTCACCAAAAACTCTAACTTTTGACCTCGGGAAGCATGCCAAACGAATTTAATCCGAATATGTCCCTAGTTTAAGAAACGACTTAATTGACCATATTAAAGATCGAGATAATGGAATTAAAGAGTATGGGAGTGTAGTACACACCATTGTCGACCTCCAGCAGCATGGAATTGAATTATCTTGATCAAAATAGTAGGGTTTGGGGGATGGGAAAACTGCGACCAGAAGAGGGGTAGAGGGAAAGGGTTTTAGGTTAATATTTTTCAACCCTTGCACTTTGTAAACTCCTTCTCTCCCAAAATGAATATAACACCTCTTAGACATGCAATGGGTCGCCAACCCTCACGCTAAACCCGAGAGATTAATTTACAAACTGCACACTCGTGTCTTTCGGTCTACGAGAATTTTCGGGATGTTACATGGATGAATTTAAAGGAAATGGTACTGGCAAAGTTCTGTCCGATGCAAGAAACTGATCATATCCAAACCAAACTTCTTAGTCACAAATTCGTAGGAACCAATCTTCATGAGCATAACACCAAATTTCATGAGTATTGTCGACTCGTGCCCCAGCTGGTAACCCATGAGTCCAGCAAAGTCACACGATACATATGAGTCCAGATCTCACTTACCACAAACTGCCGATTCCGCCATGGAATTGGCTGGTTATTTAATGAATAGTCTAATCCGTAACAAAAAAGAAGATAAGAAGGTGGTTCCAACACACGACCACAAGAAGTCCGGAGGAAGTGCCCGATTAAAGGGTAAAGGTGTAGATAAACGCAAATCTCGATCAGTTCCAACTACACCCAATGTAAAATATGCAAGAAATACCACAAGGCTATATGCCACTTTTCTCCGTCTACAACCACAACTGTTTGTGACTCGTCTCATAAACCCGGCCACGCAACGGCCGATTGTTGGAAAAAGACGATGAGTTGCTACAACTGGAAGGAGATGGGACACCTCATCTTCGAGTGCCCCAAAAACAAATCCGCTGTTGGTGGTGCGGGTGGAAGTGGCAAAAAGAACGAGAAAAGAAAAGGAAATGCAAGAGTCTTTGTTCTCGATGCCAAGAAAGCGGCCGTCATACCGGAAACCATCACCGGTACGTTCTTAGTTAACGACACATATGCTAGGGTTCTATTTGATTTAGGTGCCAATTTAAGTTTTAAAGATTATAGTTTTTGTAGTCTATTAAATGAACTTCTAACAAAATTAAATAAAACTCTAAGCGTCGAAACCGCTAGTGGCGAAATCATTAAAATCTCTGAAGCTTTAATAAACGGTAAATTTTTTTAGCTGGTTACGTTTTGCCTACTCAGTTGTTGCCCATGACTCTTGCTGTTTTTGATATCGTACCTGGTATGAATTGGTTATCCAACAATCATGCCTATATCATTTGCAATAGTGAAACTGTTGAACTTCGAGTCCTTGATAAACGAACCATTCGAATTGAAGGGGATAAAACCGCTGGCCAAGTTAGCATAATTTCCATGATTAGGGTTAACAAATGTTTAAATCAAGGACGCTTAGCATTCATGGCCTACGTCACCCAAGAATCCAAACCAAAGGAGATAAAGGACGTGCCTATTGTCTCTGAATTTTCTGACATCTTTGCCGACAAACTCCCTGGTATTCCTCCCAATCGACAAGTCGAGTTTAGGATAGATCTTATGCCTGGAACTGCACCAATAGCCACGGCTCCATACGATTAGCTCTAACCGAGATGAAGGAGTTAAAGAAACAACTAGATGAACTACTCGAGAAAGGTTTCATCCGTCCCAGTTCTTCTCCGTGGGGAGTGCCGATTCTATTCGTCAAAAAAAAGGATGGATCAATGCGTATGTGTATCGAATAATAAGCCTTAATGTTACACCCCCCATCTAAGGCCTAGGCGCATGACCAACAATTGGTACCAAAATTGTAAATAAATCAGAGTTATGTGTTTAAGCGGAAGTCTTTTAAAACTTGTGAATTTAATATAAAATATTTACTTAACAAAAGACGGGATTATAAAATACCCGTTTAAGTTATATCAAAAGTTTTACTTGTTATTTACAAACCAACATTTTAATGTTTTAAAGTTTATATAAAAAGATCCGAGCCATCAGATATCTTGAGCACTTCGTTCTTCAAGCTCTAACTTTTATCACCTGCAAAATGTAAATACAATACGTCAGCAACGAATGCTGGTGAATATGCTTGACGCTAAAAATATTTTCTTTTACTTTATTACCCCTCGAGGGTTACGCAAGCTTCGGACCATCTTGGCTTAGGAATAACAAAGTTATAATACAATTTACAAACTCAAGTCTCTACCAAAGTACACCAGCAAACACCGCAACGTTCAACTTAGTTAAGTACCATTCGTATACACATGGTCGTGCTCCCCGCAGAAAAGCGTAGTACGACCAGGTGTGGTGCGATGCGCACACCGCGTAGTACCACATATGTAAGGATCTAGACAAACGTACACGACAGCCTGAGGGATAGGCTTCTACTTTTGTTTATAAATGTTTTAGAGACACGTAGTCCCATGTAAACCTTTTTCATATAACACGTTGACTCATTTTAAAACAAGTTGTAAAGTTTGGGGCGTATTCACCTTTTCAATTTGGATCGGCTTCAATCATCGTCCGAGGGTCTTTCCCGTTGCTATCTCGCACCTATAGAATGAGTATAACCATTTGTTAGTCGGATATACAATCCGGCTTAAGACCTTTAGTTTTATTTTATAAACTTTACCTCGATAAACCTTTAGTTCAAAATCTCTTTTACTTTAAAACCTTTAGTTAAAAAGTAATATTATAAACCTTTAGTTTATTTATAAAACCTTACGTTTCTTCTTCTCTAAGAAACGTATTCTTTTCTTTTCTTTATTATTTAAGAATAGTTATTATTACTTAAATAATATTTTCATAACAAATAATATATATATACTTACACACATATATACATATTTATAAATATTCATAATTCTATCTTTTATTCTTTCTTTGTTATATTTTCTTTTATTTTATCGAGGTATCGAGTATAACCTCGAATTAAGGTTTAAGCCTTTATAATATTTTATTATTATTTTATTTGGGCACTATGCCTACCTTTGCTCGGCTTGTAAACCCTAATTACTCGAGCAACACTTCAACACCGTTGTCCTTCTTGTTCAACTTCTTTTCATCACTCTTTTCCTTGGCACGCCAATCGATGAACACTAACACTTCACCACTTGTCGGCACGCTTTACAAGGATAGTCGTCTGATGTCGAGAGATAACAAACACCTTCTTGGTTGATACGTCGATGGATGGTGGTACGAACTTCGAGGAAACGACACGAAAATCGAGGAATCGGGGCACAGATTTCGTGGTGGATCGATGGTATGATTGATGGATATTAGAGAGATGTTAGAGAGAGAATGGAATGTGAGATTTTGGTGTGAAATGTGAAGAGCCCGGACTTGCTATTTATAGGCAAAATTTTGGGTCCCATCGCGATACGCGGTGTAGGCTCTGCCAGTCACCATGTAGCCTGCCACGTGGCGACACGTGGCAGGCGTTGCGCCATGTGGCGGACGTGCTGCCACGTGGTAACACGTGGCAGAGGTCGTGCCACGTGTTGACACGTGGCACAACAGGTGCCTCAGTGTCAGACAACCCATCGCGATACGCGATGGGTCTCTTCTTCTGATCCATCGCGTATCGCGATGGGTCAGGGAAACAAATTTTCATTTTATACCCTCAGGTTTGGATTTTGACATTTTTGGTCCTTTAACTTTGAAGATTTGATATTTTGAACTCGAAATTTTCACGATGTTACATCCTCCCCACCTTGAAATAAATCTCGTCCTCGAGATTGCTTCTTTATAATAGATGGGGTTATTTCTTTCTAACTTCGGTTTCGAGTTCCCATGTATACTCGGGCCCTCTTCGTGAGTCCCATTTGACCTCAACAATTTTTAATGTTCGTCCTTTTAATTTCTTTGTTTTCGAATCTTCTATTTGAATTGGTTTTTCAATAAATTTTAAATTTCATTTATTTCAACATGTTTTAAGGGCATCGATAGAGATTCGTTGGCTAAACGTTTTCGCATATTTGAAACTTGGAATACGTCGTGTATCCCTTGCATTTCCTCGGGCAGTCGAAAACGGTATGCAACAGTACCAATTCGTTCAAGTACCTCGAAGGGTCCAACTAATCGACGACTTAGCTTTCCTTTCTTTCCGAAGCGAACGACGCCTCTCCAGGGCGAGATTTTTAAAAGAACTTTTTCACCAACATTAAATTCCAACGACTTACGACGGACATCGGCGTAACTCTTTTGGCGATCACGTGCCGTACTAAGTCGTTCTCGGATTTGAAGAATCTTGTTGGTGGTTTCTTGGACTATCTCGGGTCCAGATAATTGGTTATCTCCGGTCTCAGAGCAGCACACGGGCGTTTTACATTTACGACCATATAACGCCTCGAATGGTGCGGCTTGAATACTTGTGTGATAGCTATTGTTATACGAGATTCCATTAGGGGTAAGTGGTCATCCCAACTTCCATCTAAGTCAATCACACAGACGCGGAGCATGTCTTCCAACGCTTAAATTGTCCTTTCGCTTTGCCCATCAGTTTGTGGATGATAGGCGGTGCTAAGGTTTAGCTTTGTGCCTAAGGCTTGTTGGAAGCTTTTCCAGAAATGAGACGTAAAACGACTGACTCGATCAGAGATTATAGACAACGGTACTCCATGCAAAGCAACAATGTTGTTTACATAGATACGTGCTAGCCTATCCATTGAGCACGATTCATTGATGGGTATGAAATATGCGGATTTTGTCAATCGATCCACGATAACTCAAATAGCATTATGTTTTTGAGTCGTTTTAGGGAGTTTGGTAATGAAATCCATAGTAATTAACTCCCACTTCCATATGGGAAGTTCGAGTTGCTGAAGCAGTCCTGAAGGCTTTTGGTGTTCAGCTTTGACCTTCAAACATGTTAGACATTTCGCAACATGCGAAGCGATGTCCTTTTTCATCCCATTCCACCAGTAGTTTGGTTTGAGTTTCTAATAAATGTTGTCACTACCGGGGTGCATCATGTACTTGAACTTATGAGCTTTGCTCATAATTTTCTCACGCAAATCTCCAATGATTGGTACCCAAATCCTATTACCGAGTCTAAGGATACCATCGTCACCTTTAACTAGTGAGTCAATGGTGCCATTACATTTTTCATCGGAGATCTTATTTTCATTGATCGCTTGAACTTGAGCGGATTTGATTTGTTCGAGAAGATCTACTTGAAGTTCTAGCCTTAACGCTCGTACTTTTTTTGGTTTTCATGCTCCTTACGACTTAAGGCATCGGCCACAACGTTGGCTTTGCCTTCGTGATAAACGATCTCGCAGTCGTAGTCGTTGAGAGTTTCCATCTAGCGTCGTTGACGCATGTTGAGCTCTTTTTGATCGAAGATATGCTTTAAGATTTTATGATCGGTATACACGATAAATCTTACTCCATAGAGATAGTGCCTCCATATCTTTAATGCAAAGATTGTGGCGCCTAACTCAAGATCGTGAGTTGTATAGTTCTTTTTGTGCACCTTGAGTTGACGAGAGGCATAAGCGATTAATTTCTTACGTTGCATTAGTACACATCCCAAGCCAGAATGAGATGCGTCACTAAAGACAACAAAATCCTCAGTACCTTCTGGCAAGGCCAGTATAGGTGCTTGGGTGAGTTTTTGTTTGATTATATCGAACGCCTATTGTTTTTTTGTTCCCCATTCATACTTGATGTTTTTGCGAGTTAGAGAAGTTAGGGGAACGGTTATACGAGAAAAATGTTCGATGAACCTTCGATAATAGCCAGCCAAACCTAAGAAACTTCAGATCTCGGTTGGCGACTTTGGAATTTCCCACTTAGAGATATCTTTGATTTTAGCGGGATCGACTTGAATTCCATTCACATTTATGACATGCCCAAGAAATTGCAATTCGTGCAACCAGAACTCGCATTTTGAGAACTTGGCGTAAAACTTCTCGGCTCTAAGTATTTCAAGTAAGGTTCGAAGGTGAATTTCATGATCAACCTTAGACTTAGAATAAATGAGTATGTCGACGATGAATATGATAACAAATTTATTCAAGTAAGGCTTGCAAATTCGATTCATCATATCCATGAACGCAGCTAGAGCATTAGTAAGTCCAAACAGCATGACCGTGTACTCACAATATCCATACCTTGTTTGGAATGCGGTTTTTGGAATATCCTCGGATTGGACTTTGAGTTGATGATAACCAGAACGAAGATCTATTTTGAAAAGAAACTGCACCTTGAAGTTGATCAAAGAGATCATCGATTCGAGGGAGTGGATAATGATTTTTGATTGTAACTTTGTTCAACGCTCGATAATCCATACACATACGCATAGATCCATCCTTCTTTTTGATGAAAAGTATCGGCGCTCCCCATGGTGATGAACTCGGTCGAATAAAGCCTTTCTCGAGAAGCTCGTCGAGTTGTTTCTTTAGTTCTTTCATTTCAGTTGGATCGAGATGATATGGTGCCTTTGCGATCGGAGCAGTACCGGGAATAAGATCGATCCTAAACTCTACTTCACGATCGTGAGGAATTGCAGGAAGTTCATCAGGAAAGACATCAGAAAAGTCAGAAACTATAGGTACGCCCTTTATCTCCTTTGGTTTGGATTCTTCAGTGATGTAGTCCATGAATGCTAAGCATCCTTGATTCAAACATTTTGTTGGTACATGATGTCAGTAGTTCAGTATATAGTGTCTGTAATAGTGTTAGTTGGTTTTGTTATGTTTTAGCGAAGTTGTCTCACAAGTTCGCCTGATATAAGCGAACTTGTGGAACAAGCGAAGTTATCAACAACTTCGCCTAGCCTGTTAGGCGATGTTGTCGATAACTATATATGTTTGATGTACGGGTTATTTTGAAGAGTTGGTCAGTACGTGTAATTGTGATTTGCATATCACGTGTTAAAGGAGTTGCAATAAAACGTGTCTTTTGAGTATTGTAACGTGTATTTGTGCTTGGGTTTAACGTATATCGCATCCTACGCTCGTATCGTCTTACGTAGGGATTCCGAACCTACGTAGTACGAGATACTTCCGTGTAGATCCGGCTGGGAACCTACACACTTGTTAGCCCTAATCATGGAAATTATGCTAACTTGGCCAGCGTCTTTGTCCCCTTCAATTCGAATGGTTCGTTTATCAGGGGCTTGAAGTTCGATGGTTTTGCTATTGTAAATGATACGAGCATGGTTGTTGGATAACCAACCCATAGAAAGCACAATATCAAAACTAGAAAGATTCATTGGTAAAAGTTGAATGAGCAGAATATAACCAGCTAAGAGAATTTTTCCGTTTTCAAGGGCTTCGAAGATTTTGACAATTTCGCCGCGAGCAGTCTCGACGCTTAGAGTTTTATTTATTTTTGTTAAAGGTTCGTTTAATAGACTACAAAAATTATAATCTATAAAACTTAAATTGGCACCCGAATAAAACAAAACTCTAGCATAGGTGTCATTGACTAGAATCATACCGGTGATGGTTTCCGGCATTTCAGCAGCTTGTTTCGTTTCGAGTACGAAGACTTTTGCATTTCCTTTCTTGTTTTGACCACGTCCACCTGCACCACCAGACGCGGGTTTGTTCTTGGGACACTCGAAGCTTAGATGCCCCATCTCCTTGCAGTTGTAACAAGTCATCTTTTTCTTCCAACAGTCGGCCGTTGCGTGGCCAGGTCGATTACATGATTCACAGATCTTCGTAGACGGAGCGAAGTTACACCGACCCTTGTGATATCTTTTGCATGTTTTGCACGGCGTGGCATTAGAATTGAATCGAGTTTGGTGTTGGTTTATGCCTTTGCCCTTGAATTGGGCGGTTCCTCCAGTTCTTCTCCAATCGTTAGTTGGCACGGTCTTCTGATCCTCCTCCTTATTGCGGATCATTCCGCCCATCAAATAACCATCCAATTCCATCGCGGAGTCGACGGTTTGTGGTAAGTGTGACCTCACCATGTTGCGGTTCTCCCGCGGCAATCCCCAGATATAACGTGTGACTTTGCTGGACTCAGGGTTAACCAGCTGGGGAACTAAACGAAAATATTCGTGGAATTTGGTATTATACTCGTGGAGATTTGTTCCTACGACTTTGTGATTAAGGAACTTGGTTTGAATTTGATCGGTCTCGGGCATCAGACAGAATTTCGCCATCAGCATTTCTTTGAATTCATCCCACGAAAGATTATACAACGTTTGTCGTCCTTTGCTCATGGTTATCGTGTTGCACCACTCTAACACTTCAGTCTTGAACATCTGGGTTGAGTATTGAATCTTCTCTTGATCAGAATATTTGCTTATAATAACTATCGATTCCATCTCTTCTAGCCACCTCATAGTCGAAATGGCTCCCTTGTCAACATGAAACTCTTAGGGTCCAAAATACTTGAAATCCTTGAATGAACAGCCACCTAATTTCAACTTCTTAAATTCTTTCATAACTCCACCATCGGCTTTGGACTCATGAATAATCTCCTCAACATGAGATGGTTTAGGTCGAGATTTTGCAGATTTACGGGAGAGTTCAACAGAATGAGAATGTTTAGAGTGTTTCGATTGAGATCTAGCCATAGATTCTTCCCTAACCGCTTCTTTAATCATTTTCTTTATTTGACTCATATATTTATCGAGAATTGGTTCATCTTGTTTATTTTCAAGACCTTTCCCTTTTTCTTTCCTTATTTCATCATCTTTTCGTGCATTCTCTATATTGTTACTTTGTTGAGACATTTTTATCTTTTCAACTTTTTTCTTTTTGTTTGAAATCTTAACAAAGTTTCCTTTATTAAACATAAATTTTATTTATTTATTCAACATATGTTTATATCATATAAGATATATACATGGATTATTACATTCACATACACATATATATACATCCATACTTGATGTATATATATTTGTAGGTCCCCCCGGGGCGTCGCCGATCGATACGAGATCCGCACGAGGTCTAGGAGTGCGGAATCCTCCTAGACTCGTTTATGGTGTACAGACGAAGAACACAAACACGTACACGATCAAATACACAAACAAATACTAGAACGGGATAAACAAATCTGCAGATTCATATATAAAATAATCACGTTACATACCGTAACAAAAACAGAAAACACGACTGACCCGAGGTGAGCTCTACCTCGGGTCGTCTCACACGACTCTAGTCTCTTACTCTCTCTCAATAAACAAGCTGCTCAAACACACACTGATTTCTAGATCACCTAAAACTAAACAAGACACAACTATATATAGACAAACATTCACGGGCCTGGGCTTCAGTAGGCGAAGTTGTGCTAACTTCGCCTAAGGCAAAGTTGTGATAACTTCGCCTAAGGCAGAAGTTGTTACAACTTCGCCTATGGCGAAGTTGTTCTAACTTCGCCTAAGGCGAAGTTGTGCTAACTTCGCCTGTATTGTTCCGCTGGTCAGAATTGCATAGCGACGGTCACAAAATGCACCAACAATATTTATTATTATTCATACATAAATCACATAGGTTACATTTAACACACATTTCCTTTCCATCACTCATCTTCAGTCCCTCATAAATTTTCTCACCACCTTGGTCAACTTATTACATTTCAGTAGAAGCTTATCTCCTATCTTCTTCTTTTTCTTCTAATCCACCGATATCTTCTTTCTTAATTCGTCCATTTCATGCAAGGATCGGTCTAGGTGTTCTTCCTGTGATTGAGGAATCTCGTTGGGATATCCGTATCTTGGCGGTGGGTTGCAGTAACCCATCATTACTATATCATAGTGGTTATTTGGATCTGGATACGGAGAAGCGGTCATATCGGATGAGTAGTTGAAGAATGCCTCGGCAGCTTCGTTTTATTGGCGGATTTCATCCGCTTGTTCCTCCTCCGTTGGGATTTTGCCATGGTAGGGTGGGAAGCTTGATGATTCTTTGTTTCTCAGTTCCTCTAGGTATTGCATATAAGGATCAACAGAGCCATAACTTGGGTTTTGGGGAGAGAGCGATTCTTCTATTGGAGTCGACACTTCATTAGGATTATCAGGGTATTCCTCATCCGGTTCCTCATCGGATTCTTCCTCCAGAACTTCTTCTTATTCCTCATGTTCTTCTTCTTCCTCCATTATTTGAACAGTCTCTTTCACAATCGGGGGCATTCGGAAACTTTCATACCGCATCATTACTCTCATCTTGGGCTTGCGGGATGGTGGTTCACCATTGTTGGGACAGGAGTGTTCACCATTGTTGGGACAGGAGTAAACAGAGTCAAAGGTAGAGCTTCCAGTGTGCCATCTACGTTGGTCAGAATGGCATTGCATCCAGTCAGATGAGGGAGATCTTGGTTCCTCCTTGATCGGTCGGTTGGAGAGGAAAACATATGATGGGTGAGGATTTGGTGGTAGGTATGTTGGATCACCAGATGGATAGTAGGGCGGAATCTATGTTGGTTGATAAATTGGGATTTCGGTTGGATGATATGTTGGAACTTCAGAGGGGTGGTACATAGGTATGGTTGGCGGATGGTAGCTTGAGTGTCTCGGTGCTTGATATCCTTGCCATGGTGTATCGTCAGACAGATTGATTGGAATAACAAAGTTATAATACAATTTATAAACTCAAGTCTCTACCTAAGTACCCAAGCAAACACCGCAGCATTCAACTTAGTTAAGTACCGTTCGTATACACATGGTTGTGCTCCCCGCAGGAAAGCGTAGTACCACCAGGTGTGGTGCGATGCACACACCGCGTAGTACCACATATGTAAGGATCCAGACAAACTTACACGACAGCCTGAGAGATAGGTTTTTACTTTTGTTTATAAATTTTTTAGAGACACGTAGTCCCATGTAAACCTTTTTCATATAACATGTTTGACTCATTTTATAACAAGTTGTAAAGTTTGGGGCGTATTCACCTTTTCAATTTGGATCGGCTTCAATCACCGTCCGAGGGTCTTTCCCATTGCTATCTCGCACCTATAGTACGAGTATAACCATTTGATAGTCGGATATACAATCCGGCTTAAAACCTTTAGTCTTATTTTATAAACTTTACCTCGATGAACCTTTAGTTCAAAATCTCCTTTACTTTAAAACCTTTAGTTAAAAAGTATTATTATAAACCTTTAGTATATTTATAAAACCCTCCGTTTCTTCTTCTCTAAGAAACGTATTATTTTCATTTATTTATTATTTAAAAATAGTTATTATTACTTAAATAATATTTTCATAACAAATAATATATATATACTTACACACATATATACATATTTATAAATATTCATAATTCTATCTTTTATTCTTTCTTTGTTATATTTTCTTTTATTTTATCGAGGTATCGAGTATAACTTCGACTTAAGGTTTAAGCCTTTATAATATTTTATTATTATTTTATTCGGGCATTATGCCTACCTTTGCTCGGCTTATTAACCCTAATTACTCGAGCAACACTTTAACACCGTTTCTTCTTCTTGTTCAACTTCTTTTCGTAACTCTTTTCCTTGCACGCCAATCGATGAACACAACACTTTACCACTTGTCGGCAGGCTTTACAAGGATAGTCGTCATGATGTCGAGAGATAACAAACACCTTCTTGGTTGATACGAACTTCGAGGAAACGACACGAAAATCGAGGAATCGAGGCACAGATTTCGTGGTGGATCGATGGTATGATTGATGGATCTTAGGGAGATGTTAGAGAGAGAATGGAATGTGAGATTTTGGTGTGAATTGTGAAGAGCCCGGACTTGTTATTTATAGGCAAAATTTTGGGTCCCATCGCGATAAGCGATGTCCCTCTGGCTGAGCCCATCGCGTATCATGATGTAGGCTCGGCCAGTCACCATGTAGCCTTGCTACGTGGCAGGCGTTGCACCACGTGGCGGACGTGCTGCCACGTGTTAACACGTCGCACGACACGTGCCTTAGTGTCATACAACCCATCGCGATATGTGAGGGGTCTCTTCTTCTGATCCATCGCGTATCGCGATGGGTCAGGGTAACAGATTTTTCAGTTTTAAGCCTCAGGTTTGGATTTTGACATTTTTGGTGCCTTAACTTTGGAGATTTGATATTTTGAAATCGAATTTTTCACGATGTTACACTTAAACTAAGTAACTGTCAAGAATCTATACCCACTACCTCGAATTGACGATCTGTTCGATCAACTGCAAGGAGCAAGATATTTCTCTAAAATCGATCTGCGTTCTAGTTATCACCAACTCAAAGTTCAATATGAAGATATCCCGAAAAACGCGTTTCGAACAAGGTATGAACATTATGAGTTCACGGTTATGCCGTTTGGTCTCACTAATGCCCCAGCCGCATTCATGGACATAATGAATCGTATTTGTAAAGCTTACTTGGATAAATTTGTTATCGTATTCATCGACAACATACTTATTTATTCTAAGTCAAAGGAAGATCACGTTTCGCATCTCTGAATCTTACTTGAATTACTTAGAACCGAGAAGTTGTACGCCAAGTTCTCAAAATGCGAATTTTGGCTCCAGGAAGTACAATTTCTTGGTCACATCATAAACGTGAACGAAATTCAAGTTGATCCCGCAAAGATTGAAGCTATCTCTAAGTGGGATATTCCTAAGTCGCCAATCGAGATCCGAAGTTTCTTAAGTTTTGCCGGCTACTATCGTAGATTCATTAAAAATTTCTCCCGAATAGCCGTTCCTCTAACTTCGTTAACTTTTAAAAATATCAAGTATGAATGAGGAACCAAACAACAAGAGGCGATCGATATACTCAAACAAAAACTCACCCAAGCACCTATACTAGCCTTGCCAGAAGGTACCGAGGACTTTTTCGTCTTTAGTGACGCATCTCATTCTGGTTTGGGATGCGTACTAATTCAACGAAAGAAAGTAATCGCTTGTGCCTCTAGTCAACTCAAGGTACACGAATAGAACTATACAACTCATGATCTGGAGTTAGGCGCCATAATCTTTACCTTAAAGATATGGAGGCACTATCTCTATGGAGTTAAATTTATCGTATATACCGATCACAAAAATTTGAAACACATCTTCGAGCAAAAAGAACTCAACATGCGTCAAAGACGCTGGATGAAAACACTGAATGATTACAACTCTGAAATTGTCAATCACGAAGGTAAACCAACGTTGTGGCTGACGCCTTGAGTCGTAAGTAACATAAGAAAACAAAACGAGTTCGAACGCTACGATTAGAAATCCAAGTCAATCTGATCGAGCAAATCAAATCCGCCCAACTCCAAGAGATTAATGAAAACAAGAATTCCGAAGAAAAATATAACGGTACCATTGACTCGCTAGTCAAAGGTGACGATGATATACTTAGACTTGGTAATAGGATTTCGGTACTGATTGTTGGAGACTTACAAGAATTGATATAGAGCGAAGCACACATGTCCAAATATACGATGCACCCCGGTAGTTACAAAATGTATCAAAACCTAAAACCGAACTACTGGTGGAACCGAATGAAAAAGGACATCTCTTTGCATGTTGCAAAATGCTTAACGTGTTTGAAAGTCAAGGCAGAACATCAAAACCCTCGGGATTGTTCCAACAACCCGAACGCCCCGTTTGGAAGTGGGAATTAATTACCATGGACTTCATCACAAAACTCCCAAAAACCACTCATCAGCATAATGCGATCTGGGTTATTGTCGATAGGCTAACTATATCTGCTCACTTTATACCCATCAACGAGACACACTCAATGGATAGATTATCACTAATCTATGCGAACAACATCGTTGCTTTACATGGAGTGCCCCTGTCTATCATCTCTGATCGAGACATTTGCTTTACGTCTAATTTCTGGAAAAGCTTTCAACAAGCGTTAGGAACCAAGTTAAACCTTAGCACTTCCTATCATCCTAAAACCGATGGGCAAAGTGAAAGGACAATTCAAACGCTTGAAGACATGCTCCACGCTTGTGTGATCGACTTAGTTGGAAGTTGGGACGACCATCTTCCCCAAATGGAATTTTCGTACAATAACAGTTATCACACGAGTATTCAAGCTGCACCGTTCGAAGTGTTATACGGCCAAAAATGTAGAACGCCGGTATGCTTGTCTAAAACTGGAGATAATCAACTGCCTGGACCCGAGATAGTCCAAGAAACCACCGATAAGGTGTTACAAATTCGTGAACGACTTAAGACGGCGCGAGGCCGAAAAAAGAGTTACGCCGATATCTGTCGTAAGACGTTAGAATTCAATGTAGGCGATAAAGTCTTATTGAAATTCTCGCCTTGGAAGGGTGTTGTTCGCTTTGGTAAGAAAGGAAAACTTAGTCCACGTTTCGTTGGACCATTCGAAATACTCGATCGAATTGGTACTGCCGCATACCGTCTGTGACTACCCGAAGAAATGAAAGGGATACACGATGTATTCAACGTCTCTAATCTGTCAAAATGTCTTGCCGATGAATCTTTGTCGACGCCTTTAAAAGATGTTGAAATAAATGAAAATCTTAAATTCATAGAACAACCCATACAAACTGAAGATTCAAAAACAAAGAAACTTAAGTGACGAACACTAAAATTGGTCAAAGTAAAGTGGGACTCACGAAGAGGCCCCGAGTATACTTGGGAACTTGAATCTGAAATAAAAAAAAGTATGGCCACTTGTTCTAAGAAGAGAATCTCGTGGATGAGATTCATTCCAAGGTAGGGAGGATGTAACATCGTGAAAGTTTTGGATCACGATACGCGACGCCCTAGACCCAACGTCATCGCGTATCGCGATGACGTGGTTTGACAGGGAGACGCGTGTCCCGCCACGTGTCCCAACGTGGCACTGCTTCCTCCACGTGTCACCACGTGGCACCGCATCCGCCATGTGGCAACGCTATGGGTGACTCATTACACCTACATCGAGATACGTGACGGCTTGGTCTCTGGACCATCACGTATCGCGATGGGCTACCGAACCAACCTATAAATTGAGGTCTCCAGCCCTCATTCTCACTCACCAAATATCAAAAATACTTTCTCTCTCTTAAAATACTACTCCCTCTTACTACCTCGATGAACGTGCCACGTCGACTCGTTTTCCGTGCCTTAACCTGACGTACCTCGAAATCCGTGCCACACACCGACGATATTATGTTGAACTACGTGTAACATTTTTCAATTTTGGATAACTTGTTTGTACGATTATACTGTAAACCGACCCGATTTGTAAACCGGATCTTTCGATAATATAAAATAATGGTAATGTGTTTTTATGTTTCATAATCATCTCACGCGTGTCGGATTTCGAAAACACCTTTTTACGGTTTTTTAAACGCTTTAAAACGCATCTAAAACGACCTGAAACGACTTGCGAAGCAAATTGGACCAGACCACCCCACCCCTGATCACGCCACGCCGCGCGACCAGGGGGGTTGGTGGGATAGGCCTGCGCGCTGCTCCTGGCACCCTCTGCAGACCATTTCGTTTTTTGTTGTTGTTTTGTGCATTGTTTGACCATTTTAAACACACCCATTTTCATGCAAACCTTAAAAGAACCTTTATAACCAACCCTTCACTCTTTCCCTAAATAAACAAGCTCACCTCTTCCATTTCAATTTTGCTCATTCATCTCTTTTCTCTCCCAAACAAAGAACACATCTTCAAGGTCTCTTAATAGTTAATAAGAACCTTTCTTTAATTTTTGTTTTGTTACATAGTAATTGAAGCTTGTGGTACAACATATATATATATATATATATATATATATATATATATATATATATATATATATATATATAAAATATGCACTCCTTGTTTCCTTTGGCTTTCACCTTCTCCGGCGGTGGTCGGTTGAGGTGATATGCTACAAGGCAAGGTTACATGGAGGACTCATTATAGTCCTTTATTATACTATATTTCCTTTAATGCTTACTAGTCTTGTTTATATTGTAAGTAGTTTAGTTTTTAATTCATGCTTAAAGAGTTCCATGGTATTGGGTATGAAGTCACTAGCCTCAGTTTTATCCCGAGTTGAGAACCGAACCAAAACCGAACTCTTGTTTACAAGTTTTCTTTTAAATAGTTAGATAAACATGTTTATGTAAGATTTGAATATTATAAATTCTAAAATCATTTTTATAGTTCTATGGTATTTGGGTATCTGGAAACCATCCTCGGTATTATTCCGAGTCAAGGACCGGACCAAAACCGAACTAAATCGAGTTCACTTGCTTAAGACACACAAGTGTGTGTTGGGCCACGGAAACTCATCTTTTATTCAAGAATGTATTATAAAATAATTTTAAACTATTTTCTCAACATACTTGGTGTGTCGGAATCCAACTTTATCTTATAACAAGTTTAGACCGGTGAAACCAAAAATTCGCTTAACGGACGTTAAGGTTCTTCACAAAAGAACTACATAATTGGTTAAGTCTTTTGATTTTATTGAGTTATCTCATAACATTTATCACTTTGGAAAGTTGACTTTGAGTTTGGTTAATTATCAAGAGTCGAATCGATAACTTTGAACACTCAATTAAAACCTCATTTTGGTATTTATATAACCAAGGATCTTGCAATAGTGCATAATAACCCACATAATTACTTGACATAGGTTGAGTAATATTTATGAATGAAATTCCAAGACCCGGTTTTGAGTAAACTTATTTTTTTAGAACATGTCTTTAATTTCTGAAATATTTACATTTTAAACCATAAACTTCATTTATTTACTTTACTTGTCATATTTTACTTGAAACCCTTTCAAGACTACCTACTAACTTAAGAGTCGTTTAATTTAGGTCTTGCTCGTTAAACCGATCTCCGATTATTCACGAATCAATATTTCAAGTTACTTAGTTAACGTGAGTACATTTCATCCCCCGTTTTCACTTTTATATTTTGGGGGTAACATGCATACTTATTCAAAACAAGAATGATTTAATATACTCGATCCTCAAACCACAAACTCTAGGGTGTATGATACTTAGAATACTTTCTCTATTGTGTGTTATATGTTTCATATGCTTTACGTCCACGAGTGTTTATTTTTATGTTGTTGTTGAGCCTCAATAAGTATGATCATACGCTCCCCTAACTACTTAGCCTTGTGCTAGTAGAATGGGGCCTCATTGTCCAAGTATGTCGGATGTTACCGATTAGAAAGGATCATTATTTACATATGTTTAATATACCACGATTGATGCTTTTATTTATAGTCACATATACGTTTGTGGATTTCTCTCATATTATATATATACTCAAAACTATGAAATTGCTCACCAACATACGTGTTGACAAATATTATTTTATGCATTGTTACAGGTTTGATTATTACCTGACTTGGAGTTTGAAGACGTCATTCTATTTGATACTGCTAGGTTATTAGAAGAATGAACAATATTTATTTATTATATTTGGTTTTTAATTGTATGAACGAGATGTTTTACTTTGGTGATTGAATGAAATTATAGAGTTGCTTAAATATTGTCACTTTAATAGTGTCTTGTGCTATTGAGCTATCCGTTGCACCCCGGCATGTTTCGCCGCCTTTAGTCGGGGTGTGACAGATTGGTATCGGAGCCAAGACTATAGGATAGGCGGTTAGACGTAATGGCCTAGTACACTTTTGCTTTAGGGTCCTTATACGTGTTGCTTATACGTGTTACCCTACTTGATTGTTCATTACACTCATATATTTATTTACTTATTTATTTCATTTAATCTCCAAAAAATATACACATGCACACACTCTCATAGTACTCCAAGGTATCCTTACCTTAAATGTAAAAAACATTAGTTTTTATATTGTGTTTTATGGATCACAAACTTAATTTGGATCACGTTATTTAAGATCCCTTAAAGGTTGAATTTATATCGGGTTTTTAGCCATCAGAGAGGGCGAAACACTATGAAACGATCATTTGATAAAAAGATTCCAAGAATTAAAGGTGATTTACTTACCTAGGATGGTTGAATTGTAGTGTTCGTTTTCTAGGCCAATGAACCGTGTTATACATGTCAATACTTTAGGTTGTCGAATGCAAGCGTTCCGGTTGCCTCCTTATATTTTGGTGTTGGAGAAACAAAAGCCACGGTGATTCGTGGACAAGTGTTTTTAGCATATCGTTGTATCTCCCTTTTTTATTATATGTTATTATCGTGATTTGAGTCAACAACACGAAAGACACGGTGATACCTGCACATGTTCGACTCTATCTATTATTTATTGGTCGGGATATCAAATCATGGTGGTTTATGTACGATTTTCCCGACTATATATATGAATTTAAATATCTCAAAACCTTCAATTTTTGAATGTTCAAAAGTTTGAAATTTTTATAGATACATACATTTTATATTTTGATTCAAGTATCAAATAGTTTTTACTAACATTCTCATCCTATAGATACATACATTTATAACTCTAGGATTCACTGTCACTAAAACCCTATATTTACTCATTTCCCTCATACTTATATCAATTACCCAAAACTTATATCATTTCTCTTTTATTATTTTAGAATGCCTCCAATTCGTCGCCAAACTCGCAAGCCAAGCTTCGGTCGTCAGATGGCCGCTATGGTTGCTAAAGAAATCGCTGATGTGATTCCCAGACTAATAACTCAAATCCAAGCCACCCAACTGTCGTTACTCAAAACACACCCAACCCCGCACCTTTCGCCTTGAAAAATTTCACTAGTGCCAACCCATCACAATTTTTTGGCACGAACTGTGCCACTACCTTGTTGCGATGGTTCGAGAAGATGGAAAGCAATTTTACTCTTTGTGAATGCCCCGAACCCATGAAAACCACGTATGCCTCAAGCATGTTCGAGGATACCACAAGCACTTGGTGGAATAGCGAAATTTTCACCAATAGGGCGGAAGTAGCTATGGCCTACTCATGGAGCAACCTCAAGGAAGTCATGATGAAAAAGTTTTGCCCAAAACTTGAACTTCAAAAACTCGAATCCGAATTTTGGGTATTTAAGCAATAGAGTGGTGAAAACTCCGCCTAATCCAACCGCTTTAACGAGCTTAGCCTCCTGGTTCCCCACTTGGTCACTCCCCTCGAACGGACTATTGACAAGTATGTCGGCGGTTTGCCTATGCAAATCCGCGACTCGGTGATGAATAGCAAACCGCAAAACCTTCGTGATGCTATTACCTTAGCCGGTGCTCTTTCCGAAAACCATGTCAAAGACGGTACCCTCACTATCAATAGTTCCAAGAAACCCAATGACAAAAGTACACCCAAACCATCAACCCTCACCAAAAGTTGACACTCAACCTCAATCCATAAACTACTCCAATTCCACCCACCACACCAAGAAGAAAGGAAAACCAAATTACCGAAACTATGCCGTCACTCACCCATCACAACCTCAATCTCAATCCCAAGCACTCCAAAACCGAAAACCGTATTCCGGCCGCATCCATTATGTAACACGTGTCAACGTCATCACCCCTCCTACTCTGCTTGCCGCCACTTCACAAAGTGTAACCGCTATGGTCACATTAGCAACGTATTTCGGAAAGCCTCCCGTGGGCAACCCGCTCCACCAAGGTTTGCCCCATCCAACCAAAATCGTCCCGCTCCTTTTGCTCAAAATCCTCCTCCTCAACGTAAAGCTTGTTTTAATTGTGGAGACCCAAATCATTTCCGCAATGCTTGTCTCCGACTTGCTTTTGTTAACCAAGCTCAAATCATACCCACTCCCTACTACCAAACACAAGCCTACCAAATTCAAACCTATTGACCTCAAATCCAGCAACTCTTGGCTCCTCCCAGTCAATCGCTCCAAGCCATGCAAGCCCTTTCTCCTCTACCACACCCACAAGCAATTCAAGCTCTCCCTCCTCCTCCAGCTCAACAAGTCAACCACGACAACCAAGGACGTTTCTTTATGATGAATGCCAACCAAGCTCAAGTTACCAACGATGTGGTGAACGATACGTTTTTAGTAAATGAGCATTTAGGTTCAATTTTATTTGATACCAGAGCTGATAGGAGTTTTGATTCTTTTAGATTTGAATTTATTCTTTTGATACCAATGGTAGATCCATCACTATCGATTCGGTCATTCGCGATTGTATCCTCACTCTTTGCAAGCACGAATTCTCGGTCGACCTCATCCCGATGCAAATGAGAATCTTCGACATCATAGTAGGCATGGATTGGTTAGCTTTGCACCCTGCCGAAGTCGTTTGTTATGACAAATTCATTCGAATCCCGCTCGTCAATGGAAAAATCCTCAAAGTCTTTGGCAAAATATTTCCTAAGAAACTCAATCTCATGTCTTGCTCTCAATCTCGTAAGTACTTGCGCCAAAAGTACGTTCCGTTCCTAGCTTAAGCGGTGGTGAAATATCCAAAAGAAAAGAAAATTCAAGACATTCCCGTTGTTTGTGAATTTCCCGGCGTTTTTCTCGAAGACGTCTCTGGTCTCCCACTCATTCGTCCTGTTGAATTTCGAATCGACCTTGTGCCCGGCGCAACTCCCGTAGCCAAATCTCCTTACCGTTTAGCTCCTTCGGAATTGCAAGAGTTATCGAACCAGCTTTAAGAACACTCGGATAAGGTCTTTATCCGTCCAAGCTCTTCCCCTTGGGGCGCTCCCGTCCTCTTAGAGAAAAAGAAAGATGGCTCGTTTCGAATGTGTATCGATTACCATGAACTCAATAAACTCACCATTAAAAATCGTTACCTTTGCCTCGAATCGACGACCTCTTCGACCAACTCCAAGGCGCAACTTGCTTTTCCAAAATCGATCTTCGATCGGGCTATCATCTATTGTGTGTTCATGAAAACGACATTCCAAAACCCGCTTTTCGTACTCGGTATGGACATTACGAGTTCTTGGTTATGATTTTCGGATTAACCAATGCACCCGCGGTATTCATGGACATCATGAAGCACGTTTGCAAACCATTCTTGGACAAATTCGTAATTGTTTTTATCGATGACATTATTATATTCTCCAAGACCCAAGCCGAACATGAGCATCATTTACGTTCCATTCTAGATCTCCTAAGAAAAGAACAACTTTATGCCAAGTTCTCCAAATGTGAATTTTAGTTAAAAGAAGTTCAGTTTTTGGGTCACGTCGTCAACGATAAAGGTATTCATGTTGATCCCGCCAAAATCGAGGCCGTAAAAGATTGGAAAACTCCATCCACACCCACGAAAATCCAATCTTTCCTTGGTTTGGCCGGGTATTATCGGTGATTCATTCTAAACTTCTCTAAAATCGCGTTACCCCTCACCGCACTAAGTCATAAAGTAAAACCTTATGAATGGGGACCGAAACATGAAGAAGCTTTCCAAACTCTAAAGCATAAGCTTTGCAATGCTCCAGTTTTAACCCTTCCCGATGGAAACGATGACTTTGTGGTATTTTACGATGCATCCAATCAAGGTCTCGGTTGCGTTCTCATGCAAGGAGGTCAAGTTATCGCATATGCCCTAAGGCAACTTAAGGTGCAACAAAAGAATTACACAACTCATGATCTCGAACTTGTTGCCGTCATTTTCGCTCTCAAAATCTGGAGACATTATCTTTATGGCACAAAATGTGTTGTATTCACCGATCATAAAAGTGTGCGAAACCCTAAATCGATCTATATCAGACCTAAGGTCTAATAACTATAAACGGATCCAGTTCATTGTTGCTCTTAAACGATAATATGTTGTATATATTAGTATTAGTTGTATATATGTGTATAGATATATTATTGATTGAATAATTAATTAAGATGAAGCTTGAGAGAACAATTGGGCAGAGTTTCGTTATCTTAACTCAAAACTTAAATTAAACAGTGGACTAAACCACTATATATAGAAGATGGGTCTAGTTCGTTACACATTTCGTAACGAACTAGCTACCCACTTCGTTACATTACACTTAATAAATAAACTTAACGAAACACCCCCTGATTCGTTAAACATCCTTAACGAATCAGGAGTAACTTAACTTAAGGTCTAGTTCGTTAAACATCCTTAACGAACTAGACATGTCCTCTAACGAACTAGCTTAAATGTAAATAACTTTTACATTAAATAAACGATAAATACAAAATGATAAATACAAAGACTCGAGACGCAAAACCGTTATTTACATTAAATAAACGATAAATACAAAATGATAAATACAAAGACTCGAGACGCAAAACCGTGTACTAACAGACACCCCCTCGTCTTGTGCTCTTTGTCTTTAATTTACTTGAAGCGTCTTGTCTGCCAATCTCTGCAGCTGTGAATACCATGTTCACGACACACACAAACAACGCGTTGAAATTGCATTGCTCGGTCATAGTCTTCACGACACTCTATTAATATGTTATTCTTAAATAGCACGTCATTGTCGGTCTCCATTAAATTCACAAGCCACATTGGATCAATGATCTTTATCAGCTCGGTCTTTAAGCCTTTACCTAACACAATAACGCCCTCGCCAGTTCGGTTGTCGTAGTACCAGCGGTTGAAAGATAAACACATATCTTGATTCAATGTCTTCACAGGCACACACTTCATAGTCTTTGGTGGCTTTACCTTAAGAACCAACTTCCTCCAACTTGTCCTTGGATCAATTTCATCAATACGTTTACGCTTTGGAACATGTGGTCTAATGAACTTAAACCCATGATTGACCTCAAACAACAGATGTTTGTGAAACCAATCTGCATGTTGAACTCCCCCACGGTTTATAAAAGGACGGTACGCCAAAGTCTGCACGTCCTATATTGGTAACGAAAGAATGTCAGTAATCTTCTCATAATATTGAACACCCTTCTCCCATTTGATAATACATACATTTAAATCAGAATCAAACAACCACGAAACAATATCACCTTGAACTTTAGATACAGTCTTGATGGAGGTCATCTGATTTGCTTGAGCTCGAGCGGTAGCTTCAACTTTCTACTCTTGATTCACATACCGGAATGCCTCAATAATCTTACTACAATTCTTGTACCGATAAGCAAACCATTCTTGAATATCAACAACGGACGGATCGGGCTTTGAATCAAATCTTGTATTGACGACATTCTTGCTCTTGGAAATCTTCTCCAGATTGTCTTCTGCTGCTTTGACCGTTTCCTCAGTAAATATAGGAGCACCCTGATCAACATTAGTGTGTTGAAATACATCAGGGTATTCCTCAGAAGTCATGTCCTCGATCTCCACTTCCTCATCCTCATAAATAAATGTCGTGCTCATCTCAACAGTCGGATCATTTAAGATCTCTTCATCATTTTCAACCTCCACAAGGTCCTCAGCCTCTAACACGGTTAATTTATCATCGTTTAGACCAAGTAGTATAGAAATCTGCTCTCGTGTTAGTGACCTCTCAACAAGCTGTCCTTCCTCAATCTCATTCGCATTAACAATGCTTCTAACCACCCCCGCACCATCAACAAAGATGACAGTATCAGCCTCGATCATCTCAATGGGTGTAGCAGCTGTAGTATCATGATAAGCGATGATCTGTTTTCCTGAATCACCAGCTGCAATAGTACCAGCACCAGAAGCCGAGTCGTGAGTTTTTTTTAGGCTCACTTCCCATAGTACCCGAATCATTTGGATCTTCTTCGTCGTTTTTGAGCTTCTTTAGTTCATCGTCCTTGCATGTAAGCTTCAAGATAAGATCCTTTTGCTATTTTATTTTCACCTCCTGAGACTCAACAATCTCACGGAGGGCCTTTGTCTCATTTTGACAGAAAGATACATAACTTACCATCTTCTTTTGGTTCTCCAACATGCGTTCTTGATTCATTCGGTCAGCAGACATTTGATTTTCATACAAATGAAGTAGACTCAAGACCATGTTCATCTGTTGATCATGAGGCATAGCAAGAAACGAATAAGGGATTGGTTGAACAGGTCCTTGAGGTCTGTTAAGCCTCAAATATGAGAAATCCATAGGTGGTGGAGGCATCATCATCGGTGTAGGAGAGACCACCGAAGTAGCAGTTGAAGGCCTTGGTATTGTAGATAAAACTGATTGAGGAATCATACCAAGCCTGGGATCCGTCGTAAGCTTGGTCGTCAAAGTTAATTCCGGGGTGCTAGTAGTAAGCGGCACCGCAGTCGTTGAGGAGCGGACGACCTTGGAGGTTGAACTCCAAGTGAGATGCCAGCACCAGCCGACACTCGTCGCTTAGACGACCCTTCACCCACCAATTCTTTTCCTTTCCATTTGCGTCGAGCTGCTATAGTAGCAGCTAAAGCAGCCTCACCCGTAGCTTGTTGTTCAGCATGGGCATCACCATCACCACCATTACCACCATTGACACCATTACCACCATCACCATCATTACCACCATCATCATCACCCTCGTTCCCACCTTTTCCTTCCTCATGCTCCGAATCTGAATCATCATGGATCCAACGGTCATTGGGAGGACATACATAATCTGGATTCACCAGATGACCAATCAATCTTTTGGTACGTGGATGAGGAGTATGACGGTATGATTTCATCCTACGTATAGTATTAGCTGGCATGTTCTCCAACTTCAGCTTATCATCGATACGTGTTGGATCGAGCACCAAATCACGTATAGCATCTTGAACGAACAACTGAATGAAGCGAGGATACATCAAGAACTTTACACGTCGCTTCACAATAGTACAATTCTCCTAGAGATGATCAAAGATCATTTCAGAGAAATTGAAGGGTTTATTTAGAACCAAAGCAACGAAAGCCGATTGAAGCATGATTCAGCATTCGTCGAAACCTCCTTTACGTCCAACAAGGCAATGAATAAGAATTTGTAATAAACACTTGTGTGGTGGACACAAGTATGCCTTGTTATACATGGACTCATCAAGGTAACCAGAATAAAATACTCGTCCAAACAATCCTTTGATCAGCTCCTTGTGGCACTTACTCGGGTCATCAATCGTATCATCAAATCTCAGCACCCTTCGAATAGACTCAGTTGATACCACAACTGGTCTCATATCCACTTCAGCCACAATGTAATTCTCAGCCTCCACATATCTTTTCGTATTCCAAAACTGACGAACAAAGCTAAATTGAACATTAGGATTAGCAGTGATAGCATAATGAGTATGTGAACGGCGTAAGAACTCCAACATCCCACCAAAAATGTTCTCATCAGCAGAATTTGCATCAACAAAGGAACAAACATTGTGTCGTATTTCACATGGAAGCATAGGAATATCTGGTGCTTGTTGTTGTTCTTGAGGTGCATCAGCGGGAGGATCTTGATCCATGTTATCAACCATTGAACTATATAAACAACCTGAGAATCAGTGATAGTAAATAATAATAATACTAAAATAATTAATATATAATTAAAAGTTTAAAATTAAACCAATTTATAAAACTTTTTAATTTTAAAATAATAATATGTCATTCGTTAGATATTCTGATTCGTTATATCGAAATGGTATTTCGTTAAAGTGAATCAGCTACTTCGCTATCAGGTAAATAGTTAACGAATCAGACGTAACGAATCACTAATAAATGTTAACGAATTAAGGCTAATTCATTATAAATAACAACGGAGAATCTGATTCTTTATAATTCACGATTCATTAGCCTGGTTCGTGTAAAATGTATAATGAATTGGACACGAATGAGTTCCAATTCGTTAAACAATAACGAATGGCCAATTAAGCTTAATATTTGACTAATTTGGTCATGGTCAAAATCACCAAGAACACTAAAAGTCAACATTGCAATTCTGAGATCAATTACACCATAAACAACGATGGATAACCGAACAAAGGATCACAAGAATCTTAGGAACCCATTGCGATTAGAATGGTATTGAGCTGTAGTACCAAAACATGGTACAAATCGATTAAAATAAGGGTTATAAAAAGTATAAAACCCGATAATAAAATCCAATAATTAACCCAACAAACATTCATCAAAGATGACGTAAATCATCACGTTATGATCGTATATACCTTAGGAATCAGAATATATGATCAAAACACTATATAATGAAGATCGAAAAGTTTGGAGAAATTTGGCCAGAGTAACAGTAGTAAAGAAAGAAGAAAGTGAATAGTATGAAACGGATCGCCTTCTCCATTCCCTATATGGTCTGACACATCACATTCCCCAATGTAACAAATCATCTGATTCGTTTGAATTTTGAAATAACGAATCAGGTGATTCGTTATCGTACATTAACACGTGGCATAACGAATTACTAGTAATTCTTGAAAATCTTAACGAATTAGAAGCCATTAGTTACAGAGTAACGGAAGTGAATTAAAGTTAACGAATTGAAGTTCAATTCGTTATAAATGACTTTAATTCGTTAAACTTTAAGGAATCAAATGTAACGAATAAATTAAGTAATTTTAAATTAAATAATTAAATTAATTAAATTAAAAAATAATTAAATAATATGACCAAATAACTTAAATTAATCATCGAAGACCCATATCTCGATGATCGAATACCTTAACGTGTTTTACGTTTTGAAACACTTAACTTAAAATGAAAATTAAATAATATGTAAAATGAAAAAGGAAAATATTTTTGGTATTTTAAACTTTTTCCGTAAACTATTTACAAAAGAAACATCCAAAAAGAAAACATAGAATAGAAAATGTTTTTGTGTTTTTGTATGGATTTTCAAAAGCAGTACATTTGTTTTTTAAATTTTTGGCGAGTTTGAGCAGAGAATCATATTGACCAGATTGCCCTTCCGTCACAGTTTTATATTTCAGCGATATTGTGGCTGGCGTTAAGTTGGTCATTGATATTGTTGTCCACTTAAATCTTATAACAAACATTCAAGCGTTTTTGTGATATGATTAATGATTCAATTAAAGCATATAATATCAGAAACTATCAGCCTCTAATCTCGGTTCAAGTTTAATTTAATATTTACGATATCAGCCCAACTTGACATAAACCATTATATTGTTGATCAAAATTTGAATTTTATAGAAATTTATGAGCAATGCATTGAGTTTCTTTTACTATGAGTGAGTATGCACGAGTCCAGTTGCCGGGTTACATACACTGTATCCCCTGGGGCCCGTTTCTTAATGGTATTGAGACGCGCGCAAGGGAGGAACAAATGTATGACTAACAGCGGATTTTGATCAAGTCAGTAATTTAGATTGTACGAGGTACAACGGTGATCAAGTTTAATGACTTTGGGTTTGCTCTAAAAGCGAGTGAAATATACATGCATATGAATTCCCAGATGATTAAGCCGCATAAAGACTCACAGTTTCCAGAACCTCAACGCTTGTTATTTGCTTTATTTTATTTCTGGGTGATCAAACAAATATAAGGCTTGAGTATGTACGAGGTACATTTCTGCCATCTTCATCGAGATTTTTACTAGAGACTAACACCTATTTTAATTTAGCATTTCTTTCTGTTTATACCACATACTCTACTCTAACACTTTGTTTAAGACCTACCAATGCACCAATGCAATTAAGCACACAGTATTTTAAGCTTATTTCTTGTTGGATATGGGGTCAAAACAATCAATGTAATATCATTTTTTACTTTTTGCTTCAAAAACTCAAAATTTTGAGGAGCATAAAAGAAAATGAATTTAATCGCCTCGGTTACATTAAGTCTATAAAATAACGGCTATTCTATCAATTCAACGAGTGAATAATAGGACCAAGACATGCAAGCATGCTCCACAAACTTAAATAACCGACATAATTTTCAGCGAGAAAATAAACTAAAACGCATAACGAACGCCACAACTACTTTCCATTATCAGGTAAATGGCTATCTCAAATATTTACAAGTAAATATAAGTACCAAACATATACAAGTACATGTCCTTCAAATATGAGTAATTGACATACTTTTTAGCGAACGTATGCAAAAATCTTTTTGGTTTTTCTCTATACATACTTAAAAACATAATCTTTTTGTCTTTTTCGATTTTCTTATAAACAAGAACTCAATCTTTTTGAATTTTTCGGATTTTTCTATACAAACTGAAAAACACAATCTTTTTAAATTTTCGGATTTTTCTATACAAACTGAAAAACACAATCTTTTTGAATTTTCAGATTTTAATTTGTTTTTGGATTTTTAAAATATTTAAAGGAAAAATATTAAGAACCAGAAAACACAAATTTTTTCAATGTTTTTGGGTTTTATCTATAAAAACAAAAAGCACAATATTTTTGTATTTTATATTTTTCACCCCTTATAAACCAAAACCAAAATAAAATTTAAAAGAAAAAGAAGCAGAAAATAAAGATAGTTATCATTGTTTTAGGATATCAGCAAGGGTCTTCAATCCAATTAAACCAAGCAAAAATTGAAAACGGGTTTTTTCAAAGGCTTTGGTAAATAGATCGGCTTTCTGAAAATCAGTATGTACTTTCTCAAGGTCGATTAATTTCTTTTCAAAACAGTCCCTTATAAAATGATATAAAATTTCGGTATGTTTCGTTTTAGAATGTTGTACGAGATTTTTGGTGATACTTATGGCAGCAGAGTTATTAATCAAAATAGGAGTAGTAAGAAACTTCAAACCGTAGTCGCGCAGATGTTGTTGAATCCACAAAACCTCGGAGCAGCAACTCGAGGCCGAAACATATTCTGCCTCAGCGGTTAAAGTAGAGACCGTTGTCTGCTTCTTACACTGCCAGGAAACAAGTTGGTTTCCTAAGAATTGAAACCCTGTCTTAGTTGATTTGAAGTTAATCTTGCAACCTCCGTAGTTCGAGTCTGATAAGGCGATAAGTTCAAAGTTATCGTCCTTGGGGTACCATAACCCGATGTATGGATTTCCCCTCATATACTAAAGAATTCGCTTGACCGCTGCTAGGTGAGTCACTCGTGGGCTTGCTTGAAACCTAGCACAAAGAAAAACAGCAAACATAATGTTGGGGCGAGAAGCCGTTAGATACATTAAAGATCCGATCATATCACGATAGAGGGTAGGATCAACGGTTTCCTCTAATTCATCCGGTGATAAATTGTGACCCACGGGGAGAGGAGTTGAAGGGATTTTTCCGGCAGATATCTTGAATCGGCTCAAGACATCGTTCACATACTTGGTCTGGTGAATAAAGGTTCCTTTCGCAGACTGGTGAACTTGCAACCCTAGAAATAAATTCATCTCTCCCATCGAGCTCATCTCAAACTTTGTTTGCATTGACTTCTCGAACTCCTTACATAACATGTCATTTGTAGACCCAAAGATAATGTAGTAGACATATATCTAAACGAGGAGAAGATCATCACCAACAGTCTTATAAAATAAAGTGCAGTCAACATTCCCGCTCTTCAAGTCGTTATCAGTCAGATGGTCGGCAAGCTTGCCATACCAAGCTCTTGGGGCTTGATGTAGACCATACAGGGCCTTGTTTAATCGGTATACTCGGTCCGAATAATTAGGATCTTCAAAGTCAGGAGGCTGTAAGACAAACACTTCCTCGTGTAAATTACCATTGAGAAAAGCACTTTTAGCATCCATTTGATAGACCTTGATATTCTTGTAAGCTGCATAAGCCAGAAAGATTCGTATAGACTCTAATCTTGCAACCGGAGCATATAATTTAGTGTAGTCAATACCCTTTTGCTAACGGAAACCTTGCACCACTTGGGATAGAAAGCAAGTGAATTTGGCAAGATTTACGATTCCAGATGAATGTAAATCCGCATAAGCACACAATACATTATTCTCATTCGACGAAGCAACTTGATGACGTGTTTGAACGCACACATCAAGTTCTCCAATGATGTTTTCCTGTGGATGTAAATTATGAATCTGAAGAGTGGGATTCTCAAGAACAACAACATTTTCGAATAAGTTAGTGTAATGTTCTAAAAGCTCAGGAGATGAATAATCACTTTCAACTGTATCAGCAACTTCAGGAGTATCATCAGACGAAGTAGAAGCATTATCATAAGAAGTTGGAGGATCATCACATGGATCTTCGGTTGGAGTAACAATTGGAGCTACAACATCATTAGAACTTGAAAATCTTGGAATGACCAATTGATCTTCAAAGTATGCTCGAAGCAGGTCTTCATCTGGTTGCTTAGTTGAAGGAGTAAATGAATTAAATAAGCCATCATAATCAAACATCCAGTGGGGACCTTTCCCTTGAGGAGGTGTGGTGTACTTTTGACAATCCACATGATACCATTGCTCAACACAACCAGAAGTAAAATTAAAAACCCTTTTCTTTGGAGAAGCATACCCCAAGAAATATCCCTCGATGGCTTTTTCTTCAAACTTACCCACATCCTTCTTCAATATCGTATAAGGACATCCAAAAGGTTCCAAGTACTTTAAGTTAGGATTTCGGTTGTTCAAAAGCTCATAACTTGTCTTCTTGAGTCTTTTAACAGTTAGAACCCGATTAAGCATATAATAAGCTGTATTCACCCCCTCATTCCAGAATTGGACAGGAAGCTTAGAATCAGCAAGCATAGTTCTTGCAGCTTCAATCAAAGTTCTATTATTTCTTTCAGCAGCACCTTTCTGTTGTGGTACATAAGGTGCACTATATTCTCGGTGAATTATTTTTTAATTGCAAAAGAAATCCAATACAGTGTTCTTAAATTCAGTACCATTATCACTTCGAATTCTCCTCACTTTTTGCTTGTATAGTGATTCGATCTTAGTGATTAGGTTTTGTACCACAACAGGTGTTTGATATTTTGAACTCATAAATAAGACCCATGAGTATCTTGAATAATCATCGGTAACTACAAGACAATACAAATCTCCGGAGATACTTGCACGATTCATAGGACCAAAAATATCCATATGAAGTCGTTCAAGAGGAGTATCGATGGAATTCAATAATTTAGAAGGATGTGACTTTTTATTCTGTTCACCTTTCTTGCAAGCAATATAGTGATCAGATAATTTAAAATTCTTCAAAGAATCACCCTCAACTAAGTCATTAGCCATTAAATAATTCATCTTTCTCACATGAATATGACCCATCCTACGATGCCATAGAATAGAGTCTTTTTCAGTTGCTTTCAAAATGAAACACGTTTCAACGAAAGTTGACGCCTTAGAAGACATATTCAAGACATAAATATCATTTGATCGAGGTGATCGCATGAAAACCATGTCCTCGGGAATCACGTATCCCGGTTTCAAAATCAGGCACTCTTTATCAGTAATATAGTTGTGTATTTCTTGTCACAGATTTTCGACACACTCAATAAACTATGGTCCACCTTGTCACAGTAATTGACTTTTTCAAATGTAATGTGACCATTTGAAACTTCACCTTCTTGTGTTATCATGCCCCCAGAATTCCCAGCAAAAGCCACGTAACCTCCTTGAATATTTCTCACATTTGTTAAGAGGTCGAGATTTCCAGTGATATGACGAGAACATCCACTATCCATTATCCAGTTTTCACCAGACATGGTCTTGGATGTACTCTACACAGAAATGAAGATGATTAGTTCAAAAAGGCAGCCCAGGCCTCAGTCATGGGCACCTTTTGAGTTTCTCGTGAAAGATTAACTTTAACAGAATTAAACAGTTGTTCAGCAACTTGAGAATAACTTATAGGCTTCTTAGACTTTTGTCTTAGATAAGCAGCTTGAACAACATTTGAGTTCACGTTTTTGCATATTGGCTCGGTTGGAACAAACTTCGGTTTTACTTGACCATATGTTTCATCCACATGAATTACCTTACTTGGGTTCACGTTTGAAAACATTATGTGAGTATCCTCATCACACGACACAGGTCATTTCAGAATCTCCTTTATCGCAGGAACCGGTCTTGATTGGTCCTTGACAAATGGATGAAGAATCTGAGATTTCTTCTAGCCACAGTTTCTCATCACATGACCTTGTTGTCCACACAAAAAGCAACTTTGCATGTCCACACGATCATGTTGAGATTTGGCAAAAACAGATGCAACAGAAGGTTGATGACTCACATTCTTAGTAAAACTCTTGGCCAAATCATCAGACGACACATACTTCTTTTTCATATAGAAGTTAAGATTAGAACAGTTGGAAAAACTTTGCAATGTGTCAGTTCCTGTTGATTTCACAAAATGAACCTTTTTAGCAGTTTGTAACAATTTCTTAGCTTTAATCAATGGGTCTGATGAGTTTAATTTTTTGGCACAAACATACTGACGTTCAAGATCTTGTATCTTGGAGGTTTCATTGTGAAAAACGCTTTCAATTAGCTCATGTTTGATAATGCTAATCTAAATGTCTTTCTCAGTGAACATCGTGTTAATTCCTTTCAACTTAAACACACGAACAACTGACGGCTTGGAAACAATAGGATTGATAAAGCGCATCAAATCCTCATCAGAAATTTTAGGCTTTTCTGGTTTCTTTGCCTTAACTGGTTTAAACTTAACTTGGTCTTATTTTCTCACATGAGTTGTGTGTGAACCATACACGGCCTCCTCAAATTCATGAGGCTCACAAAGAATGTGATTTGAACTTGGAATGTTCTCGTTTTTGTGTATAACCTCAGGTTCAAACACATCCTCAATAATCACTTTATCAACATTTTCAACAAATATTTTGTTGCTTTCAACATGAGGTTTTTGAGGTGTAGATTGGGCTTTAACAGTTTTAGTTTTCACTGGTTTTGATTTTTCAGAAATCACAGGTTCTTTTACGATCACATCATCTTCTCTTCTAGCAAAATGATTTGCTTTATAATCATTGTGAAAAGGTTGTGGAATTTCAACAAAACCTATACCCTTTTTCGAATCCATTTGTTTACCAGATACTTCAATTATTTTGTTTAGCAAAAAGGAAGTGTTTCTAAATTTGCCTAATTTGTTCTTTAACTCAAGAACCTCATGCTCAAGCTCGGTTATTTTTGAACAATGTTTCAAAATTTCTTGAAACTTTTGATCATTGATTGTCATTTTAACAGATAACTCAGCCTTGAGATCATGGTTACTTGTCGACAAAGCTTCAATCTTCTCTCGAGATTTCATTTGAGATTCAAGAGATTGTCGATAAGTATCCTTTAGTGAAGCAATTTCTCTCACTAAATTAACATTATGAGTTTTTAAAGACTCTAACTTAGGTTTGTTAGTATCACATTCAACACAAGTTACTTTAGCAGACAAATTAGCAGAGATAGAAAGACTAACCTCATTTATCTTAGCCATGCAAGCAAACGTGGTTGGAAGCTTTTCACATGAATCATCAGAATCTGATTCAGAATCATTATCAGGCGATAGCTCACTTCCGCTTGCATCTTGAAAAATGTTATTTGTTTTGAACATAACCAAATTGGCTTGATTTTTATTACACAGTAGTCCTTGTGACCAATCAGTTCCATCCAAATTAGTCAGCATAGCTTGTGACCCAGAAGAAGACGGTTTCTTTTCAGCATCATTGCCTCGTTTTCCAGAAGAACTTTGATCTTGATTACGAGGACCAGTACATTCCTTCTTCGGTTTATCACACTATTTTTTGGAAAATGGCCGAACTCTTGGCAGTTATAACACTTCATTTTCAATTTATCGAACCCAACTTTCTTGTTCAAAGCAGGAAGATCTTTTCCGGTTCTTTGCATAAATCTTTTAACCTTAGGAACAATCATCGCCATGTTCCATTTCAAATCCATAATCTATAAGTCATCTGGATCAATCTGATCATAGTCTTATCAGTCAAATCACTAGTTGCAATCTTGCTACTAACCAAATTTTCATACGAGGACATGAAGGCTAACAAGAAAGCAAAGTTTTGTTCAGCTTCCTTCATGTATACACTCGGTGGTGGTGAAATTGATTTGTAGTAGTGAATTTCCAGATCCACCAGAAGCACCAGGTGATCCAGAATTTCCAGCAGCGTAGAAACATGCTCTTGGATCACTATAGATAGTTGTCGCATTCTCACTTGCATTTTGTGTAAGAAATGCAGTGATTGGAGAAATGGTTGAACTCAAGGGCATACTCCCACCATAAAAAGCAGGATTTTGATTATCCTTTGAAGACTTTTGACATTTGAGATCGTATTCTCTTGCTTCGATCTTTTGATTGAATTCGGATGTTGTCAAGTCTTCATTGTTGAAGTAATTGTTCTCTTTCAGAACCATTAAAAACGTAGAATAAGAACTCGGTAAACCTTGTTGTCATCTCCTTGACAGTCTCACCCTTAAGTAAGTTAAAGGTTCTAAATTGAAACTTTAGCATTACCTTCTTGCTTTCAGCGGTGTTACCCATGATCCTCATACGAATGTGTTGGAATAATGAAGCACAAATCTTTATGCTACCAACTTGGTGAAATATGTTTTCAGGTAAAGCCATTGTAAGAGTAGAGTAAGCTTTTGTTTCAATTTCCAACGCTTTCTTTTCTTCTTGAGAGTATTGAGAGATAGCTTTAGGTGTGAAACCGATAGTCGCATCTCCAATCATCGGAACAGTATATACCTCATCCAGGAAATACGAACAATCAGGGTGAACCGACCCTAGATGAGCACGGAATCGGGGTTCCCACTTAGCAAAATCGCTAAATTTCATTAAACGTGGACATTTTGAATGTTAACCGATCTCGGTGTCCAGTTGCAACATTTGTTGCATTAACATATATTGGGAAGCCAAAGCATACATACCAGCCATTTTGAAAAAAATGACAAGACAATCAAACTTCAAGGGTTAAATTTGAAAACTTTTAACGAACTGTGAACAGTAACTTTGACGAATTGGAAACAATAACGAATCAAGAATAGCTTTAACGAATCTAAAATTTTAACGAATCTGGAACAGTGTTACACGAAATGGATTATAACGAACTGGTCAACGAATTAAGTCCAAGTAACGAATTAGATTGATGAAATATGTTAACGAATCAGGTGGTTCTCTTAACGAATCACTAAGTAAAAGCTTAGCGAATTAAGGTAAATGAACTGGTGAGTTCCCTTAACGAATCACTAACACACTATTAACGAATTTGGTGACGAATTAGCTACAGTTGATGACGAATCAACTATAACAAATTAGGTTGTTAAAACGGTTGTAACAAACTCTGACAACTATTGCCACGTGGAAAAGGTTGTTGGTATTAAAGTTAACGAACTAGTACACGTGTCTCATGAACTGGAAGACACGAATGAGAAAGTATAGCGAATCAAGTAACGAATTGGTTAACAGTAATTAACAAACTAACAAAGATATGAAGATCTTCAAATCTTCATCTGGAATTTCCAGATTTTGGACAATTTAAGAACACCAAACTGAAAACCCAGATTTGTAATACTTTATCAATACTAAACCAAATCATCCATATGACCTATCAAGTTACTCGTAACATTATTGCGAATCCAAACCAACACCTCTCGTAACCTAAATAACCTTATCTCGAATCCAATTTGAACCAAAATGATCCCCTGTTTCGGCCAAAACCAGATCCAAACCACAAACCACACAAACTCAATCAAATTACCAATTCCTAATCACAACAACTTCCCAATACCTTAACAAACACAAGTCTAACCAATTCAATCCATATCCCAATCAAATTCACACTGAATTTGATTCAAACTCAAACCGAACACAAAAACAATTAATAGTTCCTTTTATTCACTAATTAACAGTCAAATCAAGAGAAATCTAAAACCAAAAGCTCTGATACCACTTGTGAAACCCTGAATCGATCTATATCAGGACCTCATGAACCACGTTTGCAAACCATTCTTGGACAAATTCGTAATTGTTTTTATCGATGACATTCTTGTCTTCTCCAAGACCCAAGCCGAACATGAGCATCATTTACGTTCCATTCTCAATCTCTAAAGAAAAGAACAACTTTATGCCAAGTTCTCCAAATGTGAATTTTGGTTAAAAGAAGTTCAGTTTTTGGGTCACGTTGTCAGTGATAAAGGTATTCATGTTGATCCCGCCAAAATCGAGGCCGTAAAAGATTGGAAAACTCCATCCACACCCATGGAAATCCGATCTTTCCTTGGTTTGGCCAGGTATTATCGGCGATTCATTCTAAACTTCTCTAAAATCGTGTTACCCCTCACCGCACTAACTCGTAAAGTAAAACCTTATGAATGGGGACCGAAACAAGAAGAAGCTTTCCAAACTCTAAAGCATAAGCTTTGCAATGCTCCAGTTTTAACCCTTTCCGATGGAAACGATGACTTTGTGGTATTTTACAATGCTTCCAATCAAGGTCTCGGTTGCGTTCTCATGCAACATGGTCAAGTTATCGCATATGCCTTAAGGCAACTTAAGGTGCAAGAAAAGAATTACACGACTCATGATCTCGAACTTGTTGCCGTCGTTTTCGCTCTCAAAATTTGGAGACATTATTTTTATGGCATAAAATGTGTTGTATTCACTGATCATAAAAGTCTGCGAAACCCTAAATCGATCTATATCGGATCTAAGGTCTAATAACTATAAACGGATCTAGTTCATTTTTGCTCTTAAACGATTATATGTTGTATATATTTGTATTAGTTGTATATATGTGTATAGATACATTATAGATTGAATAATTAATTAAGATGAAGCTTGAGAGAACAACTGGGCAGAGGTTCGTTAATCTTAACTCAAAAATTAAATTAAACAGTGGACTAAACCACTATATATAGAAGATGGGTCTAGTTCGTTACACATTTCGTAACGAACTAGCTACCCACTTTGTTACATTACACTTAATAAATAAACTTAACGAAACACCCCCTGATTCGTTAAACATCCTTAATGAATCAGGAGGAACTTAACTTAAGGTCTAGTTCGTTAAACATCTTTAAGGAACTAGACATGTCCTTTAACAAACTAGCTTAAATGTAAATAACTTTTACATTAAATAAACGATAAATACAAAGACTCGAGACGCAAAACCGTGTACTAACAAAGTCTTCAACACATCTTTGACCAAAAAGATCTCAACATGAGATAACGTCGATGGGCCGAATTATATGATGATTATGAATGCGAAATTCGCTACCATCCCGGTGAAGAGAATGTTGTATCCGATGCCCTTAGTCGTAAATTTAATGTCAAATCCATTCTGCTTCATAGCATTATCATCCAAAACGATTTCCAAGACCGCATCTATCGAGCCAAACGCACCTCCATTGATGAAGGCAATATGTATTACGAAATTTCATGTGGAGCTGAACTTCAACTCGAAACCAAACCCGATGTCTTGACTTATTTCCTCAATCGTTTGTGGGTTCCTGATCGTGATGAACTTCGTACTTTCATTCTTGACGAAGCTCATATGTCGCGATATTCCGTACATCCCGGTGCAGATAAAATATACTTCGATCTTCAATCTATTTATTGGTACTTGGGTATGAAAAAGGACGTCGCGCTTTATGTCTCAAATTGTCTTACTTGCTCAAAGGTTAAAGCAGAACACCAAAAACCTTTTGGTTTACTCGAGCAACCTCCTATTCCCGTTTGGAAATGAGAAGACACTGCTATGGACTTTATCACCAAATTATCTCCCACTCGAAAGCAAAACGATAGCATTTGGGTAGTTGTTGATCGATTAACCAAATCGGCTCACTTCATCCCGATCCGCGAGAAGTACTCTGTTGAACAACTCGCTCAAATCTATGTTCGTGAAATTGTATGCCGCCATGGTATTCCGCTGACCATTATTTCTGAGCGTGATGCTCGTTTCACCTCCCGTTTTTGGAAATCACTTCAAGAAGCTTTGGGCACTCGCCTCGATCTTAGTACCACTTATCACCCTTAAACCGATAGCCAATCCGAGCGTATAATACAAACCCTTGAGGAAATGCTTCGATCTTATGTTCTTGCCTTTGGTGGGAATTGGGTCTCATCTCCCGCTTATCGAATTCTCATACAACAATAGCTATCATTCTAGCATTGATATGGCTCCGTTCCAAGCTCTTTATGGTCGTAAGTGTCGTTCCCCGATTTGCTGGAACGAGATTGGTGAAGCCCAAATCACCGGTCCCGAGATGGTCTAAGACACTACCAATCGTATCGATCATATCCGCAAAAATCTCCTCGCTGCTAGAAGTCGCCAAAAGAGCTATGCCGACAAACGGAAAAAACCCCTCGAGTTCAATGTTGGTGACCTTGTCCTTCTCAAAGTATCCCCTTGGAAGGGGGTAGTCCGTTTTGGAAAGAAAGGAAAACTAGCACCATGTTTTGTAGGCCCATTCAAAATCCTCGAAAGGATTGGAAAAGTGGCTTATAAACTTGAATTACCGCAAGAATTTACCGGTGTTCATCCAACCGTTCATGTCTCAAACCTCAAAAAGTGATTAGTCGAAGGTAATCTTCATATACCTCTCAACGAAGTGTTTATCGATGAAACCTTGCAAATGATCAAAATGAGAAACGAACCAAACATAGCCGCATTCGTTTAGTTAAACTCCGATGGGAATCACGGTGTGGCGCTGAATTTACTTAGGAAAGAGAACGAGATGAAGGAAAAGTACCCGCACTTGTTTATTACGGAATCTTCTTAATTTCGGGACAAAATTTTTTAGAGTAGAGAAGACTGTAACATTGGTCAATTTTGGATAACTTGTTTGTACGATTAAACTGTAAACCGACCCGATTTGTAAATCGGATCTTTAGATAATATAAAATAACGGGTTTTTATGTTTCGTAATCATCTCACACTTTTCGGATTTCGAAAACACCTTTTTACGGTTTTTAAAACTTTAAAACACATCGAAAACGACCCGAAACGACTCGTGAAGCAAACCGGACCAGACCACCCCACCCCTGACCACGCCGCGCCGCGTGGCCAAGAAGAGAAGGCCAGTCGTGCGGCGCCTAGCACCCTCTGCAGACCATTTCGTTTTTTGTTGTTGTTTTGTGCCTTGTTAGACTAATTTAAACACACCCATTTTCATGCAAACCTTAAAAGAACCTTTATAACCAACCCTTCACTCTTTCCCTTTATAAACAAGCTCACCTCTTCCATTTCAAGCTTGCTCATTCATCTGTTTTCTTTCCCATTCAAAGAACACATCTTCAAGGTTTCTTAATAGTTAACAAGAACATTTCTTTAAATTTTTGTTTTGTTACTTAGTAATTGAAGCTTGTGGTACAACATATATATATTATGCACCCCCCTTGTTTCCTTCAGTTTTCACCTTCTCCGGCCATGGTCGGTTGAGATGATATGCTACAAGGCAATGCTACATGGAGGACTCATTATAGTCCTTGATTATACTATATTTCCTTTAATGCTTACTAGTCTTGTTTATATTGTAAGTAGTTTAGTTTTTAATTCATGTTTAAAGAGTTCCATGATATTGGGAATAAAGTCACCAACCTCGGTTTTATCCCGAGTTGAGAACCGAACCAAAACCGAACTCTTGTTTACTAGTTTTGTTTTAAATAGTTAGATAAACATGTTTATGTAAGATTTGAATATTATAACTTCTAAAATCATTTTTATATTTCTATGATATTTGGGTATGTGGCAACCATCCTCGGTATCATTCCGAGTCAAGGAGCGAACCAAAACCAAACTAAACCGAGTTCACTCGCTTAAGACACACAAGTGTGTTTTAGGCCACCGAAACTCATCTTTTCTTCAAGTATGTATTTTAAACTAATTTTAAATTATTTTCTCAACATACTTGGTGTGTCGGAATCCAACTTGATCTTATAACAAGTTTGGACCGGTGAAACCAAATACTCACTTAACGGACGTTAAGGTTCTTCACAATAGAACTATATACTTTGTTAAGTCTTTTGATTTTGTTGAGTTATCTCATAACATTTATCACTTTGGAAAGTTGACTTTGAGTTTGGTTAAGTATCATGACTCGAATCGATAACTCCGAACACTCGATTAAAACCTCGTTTTTGTATTTATATAATCAAGGGTCTTGCAATAGTGCATAATTACCCACATAATTACTTGACATAGGTTGAGTAATATTTATGAATGGAATACCAAGACCCGGTTTCGAGTAAACTTATTTTTTTAGAACATGTCTTTAATTTCTCAAATATTTACATTTAACCATAAACTTCATTTATTTACTTTACTTGTCATATTTTACTTCAATTACTTTCAAGACTACCTACTAACTTAAGACCCGTTTAATTTAGGTCTTGGTCGTTAAACCGATCTCCGATTATTCACGAATCAATCTTTCATGTTACTTAGTTAACGTGATTACATTTCATCCCCCGTTTTCACTTTTATATTTTGGGGGTAACATGCATACTTATTCAAAACAAGAATGATTTAATATACTCGATCCTCAAACCACAAATTATAGGGTGTATGATACTTAGAATACTTGCTCTATTGTGTGTTATATGTTTCATATGCTTTACGTCCATGAGTGTTTATTTTTATTTTTTTATTGAGCCTCAATAAGTATGATCATACGCTCCCCTAACTACTTAGCGTTGTGCTAGTAGAATAGGGCCTCATTATCCAAGTATATCGGTTGTTACCGATTAGAAAGGATCCTCATTTACATATGTTTTATATACCACGATTGATGCTTTTATTTATAGTCTCATATACGTTTGTCGATTTCACTCATATTATATATATAATTAAACTATGAAATTTTTCACCAACATATGTGTTGACAAATATTATTTTATGCATTGTTACAAGTTTGATTATTACTTAACTTGGAGTTTGAAGACGTCATTCTGTCTGATAATGCTAGGGTATTAGAAGAATGAACAATATTGATTTCTTGTATTTGGTGTTTAATTATACAAAAGAGACTAAAGGTCTTCAGCCAGATTAAAGACGTGGTATTAATAAAAGGTTATACTCGTATTACAGGTCTAAGATAGCTAAAGAAAGACGAATGATCAGTGAAGTGAAGCTGATCTTTTCTAAAGGTGATTAATCCCAACTTTATAAACTTGTTTAATCGAGTCAAATTAAATTGATTACATGAGATTATGTATCTCTAAAACATAATAAATAAAAGTACTGCTGGCCCTCAGGCTGTCGTGTACATTTGTTTGGATCCTTACATATGTGGTAAGTCAGTGGGCACACCGTGCCACACCTGTTTATTTGCCTCCGCCATGATGGGTCGGACCAAAGTTATGTCCGAGTAAGGGTAATCATGTGTATACTGATGGTATCTAAGTTATATCAAACGTTGCGGTGTTTGTTGAGCGGTTTCGAGTAGAGCTAAGGTTATAATTGTGTTTTGTTTTAACTTGATTATTCCTAAGCCATGATGGGCCGGACCTAAGTTATGTCTCGAGGGGTAATTAAGTAAAGAAATTATTTTTATGCGCCAGCTTATTCACTAGCATGTGTTGCTGATGTATTTTCAAATGTTTTTACAGGTAATGAAGGTTAGCCGCGCTAAAAGAATCGAAGTGGATGGTAGATGATCTAATGACTCAGATCCTTTCGTTAAAATATGTAAATGGTGGTTTGATAAACAAGTAATCATTTTGTAAACATTAACGAGTATGTTAAAATCCCGTGTTTTGTTTGTGTAAATATAATATTTTAATCCACGCTAATATTTCCGCACAAACCCGAAACTCTGATTTATTTACAAAAAAATGATACCAACATTTAGGTCGTACGCCCAGGCCATGATTTGGGGTGTGACAATAGCAAGCGCACTCGCTATCCTCTTGAAAGTCTAATCTATTTCCACTCTTCAACGCCTGAATCCACATTCCAGAACCATTATTTGTATTTTTACTATCCTCTTCATATTCTTCAAAAAAAAATTCATCTTTATAACCATGCATATTTTCCGCATTCATTTTATGAAATATAATTTCAAATCCTCAATTAATTAACTAGTAAGTTATATATAAAGATTTTTTTAAAACCAAAATTATAGCATTTGAATTAAACATTAAAAATGATTTTTTTCCTCTTTTGTTTCAATATAGATCTAAGCTCTATGAAGCTGTTATACTATCACTATTGTATTTTAGACAAATATCTATCTACAACGAATCGTTTTACCAGGCGATACCATATAATATTTTTTTTTCTATGGCACCGCCTAAAGAAAACAATGATTTTACATTAATAGTTTACCAAAAACCAAATGGAGATTTATAAAACAATCAATTTCATTTTTCCATCAACACATATGAAGGTCATCTTTTTTATCTTGTCAAAAACACATCCATCTTAAAACGGACTCGAACTTCATTTGGCAATCCTATCTCACCGTCACCAGTTCCAACATCAACCATGACGTTGTGTTATTCCTTAACACAAGGAGAAAATCTTTCAAACACCACAATTGCACTCGCTTGTCGTACCTTGTGTAGCCACGAGCTCACTTCCGTTATTATTTTGGACAAAGAATTCTTCTTACCTCTTCGGTACTCATGTTTGAATATCCGTATTTAACTTCCTGAAACTGACTAACTTTGAACCAGGCTACCAACATAGTTCCCGGTGGACATAGAAGCAGTACCTGCGCAACAGTATTTTGCCTCCTACATTCGAAGTTTTAAACGCCTTGTCGCTTCTTTTATTATATCAAAACTCGAGACACAATTCTTGATAATCCTCAAAAGTTTTAAACACCCGCTTCTATGTTGTGCTTTATTACGTTCAACCTTCTCAGTAATTGGCAAAATCTTTTAGAGTGCCTAAATAGAACCTTGCACTCAAACTTTTATTTTCTATTATTGACTTTCACATATTTACATTTAGTTTTTTTTAACACACACAATAGACCTAACTATGCGGACCATGCGACAACACTAGTAATTACGGATGCATACGTAATTATAAAGGTCCCAGCATGGAAATCATAGCATGTATGATTGTGTGGAATAACTCGGAACCTAGGCTGATATTTGGGAAATGGTACAAATGCAATATGATAAGGACATTGTTGATACGCCGCTGGTACTCAAAGATATTTGGGAAACGGTACAAATACAAATTTATTTAACATTTGAGCCTTTAGGGAAATGGTACAAATACAAATGCCCTTATTGTATTCAACATTTGAGCATTTTTCGGGTCACTCAAAGATCTGTGTTATTTTTTTAATAAAATTCTTAACACTTTTGTTTTACTAGACGACTTCATGTCGTAGTTTAATTCCTTTTATTAATTTCGGGATGAAATTTTCAAAAGTTGTGAACCTGTGATATTCACTATTTTTCAAACCCAAAAACTCGACCCACTTTAAATTTCAATGTAATTTGGATTTTCACTTATCAATAAGGTTTGGATTTCATGTTATTACATTGTTTATGAATGTATTGTCACATATGTCTCTTTACCCGCACAACTTATTTTTAGAATTTTGTTGTTTTAATTTGACCTTAGAAACTTTGAATAGTTATAATTATAGATTCTAACTATAAAATATATTTTCATAACATGTGCATCCATCATATTAATATTTTACCATCCTTTTGTTAACATTTCTTATGTATTATTATAAAAATAAATAATAAAATTATTTTAAACTCTTATAAAATGGTCAAACCTCCTCCACCAAAGCACACTTCTAATCAATTTTATATTAAAATATTCATAAAAGTAACCTCCTCATTTTAGTATAAATATTAACCTGCTCCTACCCCTTTCATTCTTTACACCACTAATTGACAAGTTCAAGAGAATTATTTTTTTCTCATTTCAAATGTAGGATTTTAATTATTCAAGTCTTCTTCATCTTATTTCTATTTATTTTAATCTTTGTTCATACTAGTTAATCAAATGGTCACATGACCATAACACAATCATGTCTAAGAATCCACATAATCCATACACCATGGTGTATATGGTGGATGAGACAAAGAACACAAGGAGATGATTTTGGATCATCAACCTGGGCGTGATTTCAATTACATGTACAAAATATCAATTTGAGCGCTTGAGCATAATTGGATTAGAGTGTGATTGAGTGTAATTGGTTTTAACGTTATGTATTGAAATTAAAGCGTAATACAAGCAACAATTAGTGTTATTCAAAGTTGCGCATAATTAAGCCTTTTGTAAACCTCATATTCATAACACAAAGCCTAATTGAGAACATATGCAGGCCTTAAAAATCAATTAAGCGTAATACTTGTGTTTAAATGGAAAAGATACAATTGTGTTTGTGTTTGCTTCAAACGTCTGTGGGCGCGCATACATAAGTTTTTGAAGACAGTTTGTTTAAAATAAACATTTGATAAGGATATTGTTGATACGCCGCTGGTACATCCTATACATAAATGTCCTTATTGTATCCAACATTTGAGCGTTTTTCGGGTCACTCAAAGATCTGTGTTATTTTTTTAATAAAATTCTTAACACTTTTGTTTTAATAAGACGACTTCATGTCGTAGTTTAATTCTTTTTATTAATTTCGAGATGAAATTATCAAAAGTTGTGAATCCTGTGTTATTCACCATTTTTCAAACCCAAAAACTCGACCCGCTTTAAATTTCAATGTAATTTGGATTTCACTTATCAATAAGGTTTGGATTTCATGTTATTACGTCGTTTATGAATGTATTGTCACTTATGTCACTTTACCCGCACAACTTATTCTATAAATTTTGTTGTTTTAATTTGACCTTAGAAACTTTGAATAGTTATAATTATAGATTCTAACTATAAAAAATATTTTCATAACAATTATATACATTCATGGATAATGACACATTACATGTTACAAAAAACATTTTGACTAACATGTGCATCCATCAAATTAATATTTTACCACCCTTTTGTTAGCATTTTTTTATGTATTATTATAAAAATAAATAATTAAATTATTTTAAACTCTTTTAAAATGGTCAAACATCCTACCCCAAAACACTCTTTTAATCAAATTTATATTAAAATATTTCTAAAAGTAACCTCCTCATTTTAATATAAATATTAACCTACTCCTACCCCTTTCATTCTTTACACCACTCATTGACAAGTTCAAGAGAATTATTTTTTTTTCATTTCAAATGTAGGATTTTAATTATTCAAGTCTTCTTCATCTTATTTCTATTTATTTTAATCTTTGTTCATACTAGTTAATCAAATGGTCACATGACCATAACACAATCATGTCTAAGAATCCACATAATCCATACACCATGGTGTATATGGTGGATGAGACAAAGAACACAAGGGGATGATTTTGGATCATCAACCTGAGCGTGATTCAATTAGATGTACAAAATATCAATTTGAGCGCTTGAGCATAATTGGATTAGAGCATGATTGAGTGTAATTGGATTTAACGTATTGTATTGAAAATAAAGCTTAATACAAGCAACAATTAGTGTTATTTAAAGTTGCGCATAATTAAGCCTTTTGTAAACCTCATATTCCTAACACAAAGCCTAATTGAGAACATATGCAGGCCTTAAAAATCTATTAAGCGTAATCCTTGTTTTTAAATGACAAAGATACAGTTGTGTTTGTTTTTGATTCAAACGTCTGTGGGCGCGCATACATAAGTTTTTGAAGACAGTTTGTTTAAAAAAACATCTGATAAGGATATTGTTAATACGCCGCTGGTACATCCTATACATAAATGTTCTTATTGTATTCAACATTTGAGCGTTTTTCGGGTCACTCAAAGATCTGTGTTATTTTTTTAATAAAATTCTTAACACTTTTGTTTTACTAAGATGACTTCATGTCGTAGTTTAATTCTTTTTATTAATTTCAGGATGAAATTATCGAAAGTTGTGAATCCTGTGATATTCACCATCTTTCAAACCCAAAAACTCGAACCGCTTTAAATTTCAATGTAATTTGGATTTCACATATCAATAAGGTTTGGATTTTATGTTATTACGTTGTTTATGAATGTATTGTCACTTATGTCACTTTACCCGCACAACTTATTTTTAGAATTTTGTTGTTTTAATTTGACCTTAGAAACTTGGAATAGTTATAATTATAGATTCTAACTATAAAAAATATTTTCATAACAATTATATACATTCATGGATAATGATAAATTACATGTTACACGAGACATTTTGACTAACATGTGCATCCATCAAATTAATATTTTACCACCCTTTTGTTAGCATTTTTTTATGTATTATTATAAAAATAAATAATTAAATTATTTTAAACTCTTTTAAAATGGTCAAACATCCTACCCCAAAACACTCTTTTAATCAAATTTATATTAAAATATTTCTAAAAGTAACCTCCTCATTTTAATATAAATATTAACCTACTCCTACCCCTTTCATTCTTTACACCACTCATTGACAAGTTCAAGAGAATTATTTTTTTTTCATTTCAAATGTAGGATTTTAATTATTCAAGTCTTCTTCATCTTATTTCTATTTATTTTAATCTTTGTTCATACTAGTTAATCAAATGGTCACATGACCATAACACAATCATGTCTAAGAATCCACATAATCCATACACCATGGTGTATATGGTGGATGAGACAAAGAACACAAGGAGATGATTTTGGATCATCAACATGAGCGTGATTTCAATTACATGTACAAAATATCAATTTGAGCGCTTGAGCATAATTGGATTAGAGCGTGATTGAGTGTAATTGGATTTAACGTTTTGTATTCAAAATAAAGCATAATACAAGCGATAATCAGTGTTATTCAAAGTTGCGCATAATTAAGGCTTTTGTAAACCTCATATTCATAACACAAAGTCTAATTGAGAACATATGCAGGCCTTAAAAATCTATTAAGCGTAATACTTGTGTTTAAATGGCAAAGATACAGTTGTGTTTGTTTTTGCTTTAAAGGTCTGTGGGCGCGCATACATAAGTTTTTGAAGACAGTTTGTTTAAAAAATATATCTGAAAACTGCTTATATGGTCTTAAATAATAAGCTAATATCCACCATCTTCACACTTCTTATCATTCTACCAACATCCAATGTCCACCACCACCTACAGTTCGTCGCCACCACCACCACCCACCACAACCCACCATCCGTCGCCGCTACCACCCACCGCTCGTCACCACCACCATCACCCACCCACCACCACCACCGTCCATCACCACCACCACCCACCGTCTTCCACAACCCACTACCACCACCCACTGTTTGAAATGTAAGGACCCCTTTCCGTTGCCCTACCTTGGCGTTGGATTTACTCATAAACACAGTTCTAAATATTAGAGTGAATTAAAACTTTCGCGGAATATTAATAAAGGTCAACCATTCATTACAAACATTCATGACTTCTCTTTTAAAACATGACATAAAATATAATAACAAATCATCATGACACATCTTAAGATGCTAGCCTCTTCAGACCATGCCATGTGTCCCCCTCAAGCCAACTGTCTCAATCTATTTACTTGAGTGTAAACTAAAAGTCAGCTACGCTGAGCGAGTTCTAGTTAAATAGGCAACATACATAGATTCACGCACTTACATAAATTCATATCTGAAGATACATATATTCATCTTTCCTTACATACTTATATACTTTCATTCTTTCTTTCATACTTACTTACCTACATACTTTCATTCATACGTATACGTTTTAAAGAGCATTCCGCTCTATAAACTTCACAGATATTATTAGGGTATGTTCCCTGCATTCGCAGATATTATTAGGGTCTATTCCCTACACTCGCAGATATTATTAGGGTATGTACCCTACATTCGTGGATATTATTAGGGTCTTCACCCTACATTTGCAGATATTATTATACATTCCATCCGTCCGATAACCATACATAACTTTCTTTATATACTCATACTTTCATACATACTCATTTAATTACGTACTTTCATACATAAATATATATATATATATGTATATGTGTGTGTGTGTGTGTGTATTTCATACTGGGAATACTACACATTACTTTCCCTGTCGATACGTGCAATATCCGAAAATCGTTCATGCACCGACAAGCATTCATTCATAACATTCACACATATACTATGACATCAATCATTATAGCATACACTTACCATTTAAGTAAGTGTATTAACATTCACATTGAGTATGCACACAGCCGCGAAAACATAACAAGAAAGTGGGGCTAGAAACTCACATGTGTTCTGTTACATTCACTGTTAATGGTTATTCCTTTCTTTAGCTGTGCGCGACTAACTGTATAACAATTACACGAATTTATTAACGATCACTACCCACATCACATTTTTAGTTTAATTAAAACCCTCAACGAACGAGGGTCCGGGGGCAGCGCCCCTGGCATCGGGTATCTAGGTGCGGCAGCCCGTAGTAGGGTCCAAGGGGCAAAGCCCCTGGCTGGGGTTAAGCTTTAAGGTATCTTTTATCAATTAATAAAGTCCATTATTTTCATTAACTATTCTTAACGAAATTTTCATTAAAATTCTTTAATAATGTTTTATTGTTAACCCATTAATCCTTTAAGGTATCTTTCATCAATTAATAAAGTCCAAGGGCTTCTATGTAATTAATTCATTCTTTTCTAAGTCCAGGGACCATTCTGTCTTTCTTTCAAAGTCTAATTCGTTATCCAGTTCTTTAACGAATGGGGGCTCATAACAAACAGACTCATTCGTTAGTTTAACGAATGGCCACTTATTAGTTTGGTCCGGCTAACGAACGAACTCTATAACGAATGAGGTTCATTCGTCTCTCACTTATCGAATGGCCTTAACGAATGATCATAACGAATGAGGGCCCATTCGTTAGTTCTTCGTAACGAATGAAGCTCATTCGTTATTCTTTCTTAACGAATTGGCATAGCGAATTCGCTACACGCGCCTAGGATTAGGTCAGAGAATGTCAGAGCATTCTTTGGCATTCTCCTTAAATTCCGCGCCGCCATTCCGGCGTCACCGCGCCGGAAAACCGGGCGATGGTCGAAAAAAAACCGTGTTTTACACCGTTTTTCATTATGATCGATTCGGATCCAAGCTAGGGTGACCCCTAAGCTCGTCTTTTGAACGATTTATACTAGATTCCACCCGGATCTTGTGATTTTAACGGTTGAGGGTGTCGGCTCGTCGTTTCGCGACCAGATCTAGCGGGTTTGGATCCATATAAGAACATAGCATCATTACCTCGGGTCGGGATCGATTCTTCTTCTTGGTTTCAGTTAGAGATAGATAGAAGGAGAGAGAGAGAGAGAGAGAGAGAGAGAGAGAGAGAGAGAGAGAGATAGCTTAAGTGTGTGTTTTGGATGGTGTATGGAATGAGTGGAAATGGATGGATTAATGGATAATTTTGGTTTATATATTATGGATCATGGGCTTAAACCCATGGTCTTTCTTCCTTCCTTGATAATCCAAGTCCATTACCCACATTTATTTAACCCAACACATGCCCAACTCATACTAACTAATATTATTATTTTATTAACCTAAGAGGGTGTTACAAGAAACTACCACCACCCGCCACCACCATCTACCACCACCCACCGTCCACCACCACCACCACCACCACCGGTCATCACCACCAACACCCACTGCCACCACCACAGTCCACCACCCACCACCATCATCCATCACCACCACTACCCACTGTGTGGCTACTACCACCGTCCACCACCACCGTTCATCGCCTACCATAACCGTTTACCACCAATCGTCCACCACCACCCACTTCCATAGTTCTTACACCACCACAAATTATTTTAGTAGTCTACAAGCATTAAATGACTTCTATCTATTGTGATATATATGATAGGTAACTAATTTTCAGCTTAGGCAGACGATATCCGGTTTATAAAACAAACAGTATTATATTTTCAAATTGCAGACCTTCAGACCACATCTTCAGTTTTAAACATAAAATCAGATGACATCAGATTGCAGACAGTTTTTGTCTTAATAAGAAATAACACCTAAAATGATATAAAGTTTAGCCTTGTATAACAAAATGAATATATATCCTGGGAATGCATTTTTTACTTTCTTTTTTCAACTTGAGCGCAATTCTTTTTTTTTAACGTGTAACATGTTCTACTTTTTTTGTTTCTTTCTACAGCTTTGAGCAATCTATAACCAATGATTTTTTTTGAAGTTCCATATTGCAAAGTGTAATATTCGTGCCTTTTTGGTTTTGTTTTTTCATTTGTCCTCGGGCTCAGGATTTTCTAACGGCCATCCCCATTGAAGGATTGGGCCAACATACGTCGGGTTTGGAGTATCTGGTTATCCTTAAGTACCGGTTAATGATCCCTATGTTCCCGACAGATGAGCCTTGCCCAATTTGTCGCAAGGTCTGTTTGGATTCTTTTGGAGACCATGCGGTGCATTGCAAAGAATTGTCTGGCTTTAAATACATACATGATTTGGTTAGGGATGTTCGGTGTGATGTTCTTAAACGGGCAGGGATTTCTGCTAAAAAGGAATCCCCTGTTAACTTTCTCATGGATCCTCTTGAAGGGAGGTCTACTTTACGACCAACTGATAGGCTCAGGGACCGCGTGTGGGCAGGGGGGAAACACGCATGTGTGGATCTTACAGGAGTGTCTCCTCTTGCTAGGCTCAGGGACCGTGGGTTTGTTGTGGGTCAAGCTGCCCTAAAGGCTGAATCGGGCAAAGTTGTTAAACACGAGAAAGCTTGTTTAGAGAATCAGCATGTCTTTCCCCTATTCGCTTTTGATACATTTGGTTTTCTGGCCCCAAAGGCTGTATGTTTTTTGAGTAGGGTTCAATGTGTCGCACGAAACCTCTTCAGCTCCTAGGTCCCAAAGCTTCGTTTTTAGTAGGATTGGCTTTGCTATTCAAAAGGGGGTTGTGGCGCAGCTTGTTGCCCGTTTTCCTGTCACTTTATTGTAATCGCTTTGTAGTAACAAATCTATAACGCATTTATTTGTCCATTATCAAGAATGTTCGATTTGTGAGATTTCGTAGCTGAGCTTTTGATTAAGGTTCAAACATTGTGCATTAATTTGATGACAATAATTGAAACGCACCAACGAATTAGATTTACGACCGAGTTTGTAGCAACAACGAACTGAATCGTGCCAAGAAATTGAATCTGATCACACCAACGGATTAGATGTACGTTAATTACAAATCTGCCACCGTGTGGAATTTTGAGATCGACGCTTGATACGGTCACATATGTTTTCGTACGATAAGAGTTTTCTTACGATAACCTAGCTCTCCCTCTCTCTCTCTCTCTCTCTATATATATATATATATATATATATATAGCCTCAAGGTTAACATGGATCTTTAATTAGTTGTATTCGTTATCTAGTAATACGATCTGGGGGATTATATAAATCTGCATATTCGATAGTCTTAGATGATAAGACCCCTCGTGGGCATGAAAAGCGAACTGAAAAGTGATGTGGCATGGCTTTAAAGCTTGCCGTACCGAGCTGGGGTGACAAGGGAGGGGCTTCAATGCATTACCAGGTAGCAAATGGAAATCTTCAACACATGGTGGGACCCAAATGCTAAAGGGGTGGGATTTTAAAGCAGAACACGATGTTAAAGAGGTGGGGATTTAACGTAACTTGACGCTTTAACTTGGGCTGTAAAGCCCTTATATGGCTAAATTATATATAAATATTATAACTATTCCCTACACTTTTGAATAGCTTTTGGGTTGTTTTTATTAAATAATTAGTCTAATTGATTCACATTTAAATATTATTAGTCCCAAATGTCAATAAGCTAAATTGAGTACTTTTACAATACCTCAGACCAACAAGTGGCTATTTAAACATATTAAACATAGATTACTAATATGGTTCATTTAATTAAAAAAACATTTAATATTGAAAAATTGCATCAACTAGGATAGAGTCTGTGTGATACATGGGTGTTAAAAAAATTACAACAAAAAGGTTAATTAAATTTATATATATACATAATAACGTACCTTATTGATTAATAAGATATAAATAATGATACACAAAATTTTACAATTCATAAATCTCTGAAAACCTCTTTAAATAAAACATAGCATAGTTACCCGTGTGATTAGGAGAAATGTTAAGATCATTATATTTAAACATATTCAAAGGTTAACTTATAACATACTAATAGAATATTTAACAAAATGTGTTTTTTTTAAATAACTTAATATGTTCTAAATTCCGTGCGACTGATAAACCATATAAAAACGATTAGATGGTTTTGCAAATGTTGAAGGTCTATATCCATATCTACTATTTTAATAAATAAAAATGTTAGTTGAACCACAAATTCCTTTGTTGGCCTAATATTGTGCCAAGTGGCATTCTCATGCTTTAACCTATAATTTTAGAAATTTAAGATGTAGATTAATATTTATTAACATTTAAATAAACTAGATGTACACGCCTTCCGTTTTATCCCTCCTGCATCTTACTTCAAAAGCTTCATGTGAGTCTTTCACTGGAAGCTTTAACCATGATATAAATTTCTCTTCTCTCTCTATTTCAATTTCAAATACACATTATTTATCTTCCACATTACCCTAGATCTATTGAGACATTCGACTGAAACCACCACCAACGTTGATTAATCTGGCTTCACTCTTCTTCTTCTTCTTCTTCTTCTTCTTCTTTTTCTTATTATTATTATTATTATTATTATTATTATTATTTGTAACCCTAAAACTAACCTTCTACCATTGATAATCATCTCCCTAAAGTTCCACCACGAACACTCTTTACAAAGCTACAAATCGATTTGAGGACACAGTCAAGTATTAAATCTAAATAAAATTATCATTCCATTTATCACCACACTTTAAATTATCATATTTTTTTTATCTTAGATCTTACGCGAACTAAAAATCCGCTTCAGTTGCTGGCCAATTTTCTCTCACCAGGTTTGATTTATCGGAAGTTATCAATTTTGATATTTATTTGTTATTCACGTTGTCTACCAAGTGATTTGAGTTCCTTTCAGATTTATCTTCGTTTACTGGGTTGTGGAGCTGTGGTGGACATAATGAGTTTAATGGTAATTTCACGAAGCTCTCAAAATTCACAACCCTTAAAGTTTTATGCTTGGATTTCTAGGTGAATATTTTATTATTTTATATGTTGTTATCATTTCATTGGATTAATTATAAATCCACTTTTGAGATTTACTGAAAGAGTTCTTATATTTAATTTTTTTCTACATGATTTCATTCCTTTCATTTTGATGATGGCATTTGCTTTTTAGTCCTGTTAACAATGTAGTGTGTTGACTGATAGTTATCTACTTATCTACATGAGAAAGTGAATTTTATAGTTCTAATTTGTTTAATTGATTTTGTTGTTATTGACTCTAAGGTTTGAAGTTGGTACTAACTTTGTTCATTTAGGACATAAATTGGCCAAGTTATATTTGTGTAGCTATGTTATGCTGGTTCACCCATTTTTAGTATTGAGTTGATTATGATGTTATGTAAAAGTAATACAGCTTTGATCTTTGATCCTTAGGGTTTCAAAAATTTATAGACGTGACTGGTGTGTTTTATATTGATATCCAACTAAAATCTTAATCAAATGTTGTGGTTTGTGTTCACATTTAAACTTCATCTCGTAAGGGCAGTTTGGGAATACGATCTAGATTATGTCATGCTGCAAGATCAATGATTTTACTATTGCATTCTATTGATTATTTCATGTTGTAACATAACTAATCATCAAAAGCCTCGAATAAATCTTACTATATTACGGATTCTTTTAAAACTCTTTTTATTTACAGGTCTCCTTTTATATGATTTTTATATATTCTAAAATCTGAGTACTACAGATATACTCATGGGCGTCTTTTCTAATGTTTGCATAATTTTACTTCTTTATTATATAACTAGCTTTTGAACCCGTGTATTACACGGGATTTGTAAAATAATAAAGATAAAAAGATCCAGTATCTGAAAGAATGAAAAAAATTTTAGATAAAAATAACATAAAATATATAGTACAAACAATAAGAAGTATAGAATCTCAAATTTACAAATTCGATTTTTTTATATACAACATTTGCAAAAATTGTTGTGACCAATTACCCGTAGATAACTATGATAATGAGATGAGAGATTAAAGAATTAGAAGATAGATTATAACCCATTTCTCAAAATTGTTTTATCCCCTGACCCATGGATAGGTAGGAAATAAGATGATAAATTAGAGAATTATAAATTAAATTATAACCCATTTGGAAAAATTATTTTAACCCATGACCAATGGATAGTTAGGATGAATGAGATGAAAGATTAGAGAATTAGAAAGGAAATTATAACTCATTTGCCAATATGATTTTGCTCCATAACCCATGGATAGGTAGAATGAATGAGAAGAGAGATTAGGCCAAGAATGAATGTGGGATTGCCACATCATCCTCATTATTTTTTTTTATTAGTATAGTTAGATTTCTAACATCATTAATATATGCGTAAAGGTCCAAATGGTAATTAATGCATCAAGCAGCAAGGTAATTATCATTACCATGTATGTGATGTCCCTATTGGTGGTGCCGACCATTTTTATAAGCCATAAGAATGGAAAGAAGCATTTGGGTATGATCAAGGCTAATGAAGGTATCACTACACTTGGTGATGAAAAGAAGCTTGAGATGGTGGAGGAAGATAAAGATGCTGGTAATTGTATCAGGTGTAGGTCAACATGCTCCAACCCTATAATGGTTAGATGTTGTGAGGCTGTTATGCGGCTTTCAACAAGTGAGATGTGTCTCAACTTTAACAAAGATAGATGCTATTATTCTTTTAAACTATTTTATGTTTGCCTTCAATTTGGTTCAAATTGTTTTTTGTATCTTATGGTTTGTTTAAATTTATCGTATGAGCTATCTTTGTCATTATCTAATATGAATAATAATCAATTATGAAATATTTAACTATTGTGTTAGTATTTTTTGATGAAGATGGTCAATTTTCAAATTTCATAATAATCTATTATGAAATAATAATCTATTGCGCCGTCTAGTTAATACAAGAGAAGGAGTCAAAGTACTATGTTTTAGGAAGATGGTCAAGTTTTAAAGGTTTTAAGGAAAATTACGAATGTTGTATATAAAGAGATTTTTTGAGATTTATGAGAATTTTATTATATAATTCTTTTTGTCTTCTTTAATTGTAATTTATTAGATGTTGGTGAATCTTTATATTTATTGACTTTTTTACAATATTTATCCAACTCGTGTATCACACGAGTACCTAACCTAGTTTATTCTATATAATAAATAATTGATTTCTTCTGCCACGTGTTATTCTCATATTCATTCTTATTCTTTCTTCCCGCCTCTATCTCCTATTAATTACACATTAATTATACATTCGTTTTAAAGTTCTTTTTATATAGTCTTTGTTTAATGATTTTAATAATTTCTATTACAAAATGTATATTATTTTTGAAATAATTTAGGTTTATTTATAAAACATTTTTATAAACTGAATATTTTCATTATTTAACTCGTCTAATATAAATTATATCGGTTATATATATATATATATATATATAAGAAAGCATTTACACATATATAAAACATTTTAACTTCTAAAACTTATTCAGCGGGTTCATTGTTAAAAATATGTGGATCTTTAACTGAACCCGACCCACCTTATTTTCCTCTACAACCGTAATCTTTTTCTTTCAATTCATATATTGTCGATAAAAAACTTACTGATTCTCTTTTCCTTCACATTCTTCGACTTATTGAAAGTTTTCTTCCATTGATGACCGGTTCGTATTGTTCCGACTGCACCGTTTATGTTATCATAATACTACTATACTGTAACATCCACCCCTCGCACCACCAATATTGTCCACTTTTCCGATGAAGAGCTCACGGATTCGTTTTTGGTTACCAAGGTGAAGAATTTCCGGGAGGTCACCCATCCTGCTACTACTCTCCCCTGAGCACGCTTAACTGTGGAACTCTTCTCTCGTCAAATACCATTAAGCGCAAAATGTGTTGATGATTTAAGAGTCATGACAATTACTTATGAACCAAGGATCTCTCTTGTTGTAACATTCTACTTTTGATAATAATAAATAAAAGAAATTTCGCTTACTTCATAATGTGTTATCATTTAGCTTAGATGAATAAAATATTAGAGTGTGGGCTTGGACATTAAAAGATGGAATAAGGGATGGTGATGGGCCTTAGGTCCATGGGCTTAAGGGTATATAAACCCCTTAATCCTCCCTAAAACTCTAAAACCCTCATTATTATCTTCTAGCTTCCATACACTCTAAAAAATACACACAAACACCCTCCTTTATCTCGGACCAATATCCAAAGGAAAAGACCCAAGCTCGTGGGCGTTAGAGCATCTTGACGAGCTAGACATACACCAAGACTAGATTGTTTTCGTGAAACCGATTCGTCTAAGGTACCTTTTATAATGAAAAACTTGTTCGTTTATGCTCGGCTTGTTTAGTATTCCTAGATCTATATAAATAGTAAATACGAATCAAACGCAACGATCCTCGTTGAAATTAGGTTAACATTTGACAGGTTAATTAAGCGAATATTGAACCGTATAGATATATCGATCAAATGCACCATTAAGACGAAACGTTTAGGTGTTTGGTTAATTGGGGTTCATAGACGCTGTGTATATGAGCATATTGATGCCAATTTCTTGTTGTTTCATCATGATTCATGGTCTAATCGCAAACCTGGTGCATGTTGACCATCTCAGTTCCTATTAATTTTGACTTTGACAATTTGAGTCAAAGATTAGATGATTACTAATGTTTATTCGTTATGATAAGCGAATAGCTGGTCATTCGATGAACTGTCATAATGAATAAGTTACACTTGTATGCTTCTGTAACGAATGAACCTCTCATTCGTCTAATATAAGGCATGAATGGTCTACTCATTCGTTATTCATTCATTCGCCTTGATGAGACAATGAATCTAACCATTCGTTATAACGAAAGGAACCATTCGTCAAAACGAATGAGATAGAGAATGATGCTTAATCAGAGACCATTCGTCATAACGAATGAGATAGCAAATGATGCTTAACCAGAAACCATTCGTCATAACGAATAAGATAGCGAATGATGCTTAAGCAGATGCCATTTGTCATAAAGAATGAGATTGCGAATAAAATTATTATTTAATTATTTAATGAAATCTTTGTAATGGACTGTTAATGAAAATAAATTTTTCCAAGCTGAACTGCCAGCTCGACCCCAGCCAGGGGCTTTGCCCCTTGGACCCTGCTAGGGGCTGATGCCCCTAGACCCCGCTGCCAGGGGCACTGCCACCGAACCCCCGTAGCTAGGGGTTACAATAACTTAAAAGTATGATATAGTTAGAAGTAGTTATTGATACTATAATTGTTACACAGTTAGCCGTGCACAGCTAAGGAGGGGTATTACTGTAAACTCAGCAAAAAACAAGATACATGTGAGTTTCTAGCCCTACTTACTTGTTAAGTTTTCAGAGTTGTGTTCATACTCAATGTGATTAGTTAATACACTTACATTAAGTGGTAAGTGTATGATATGTGAATGTGTATGAATGGTATATGTAAGAGGTTAGGGTATGCATGAAATTATATAATAAAATGTATGTGTAAAAAAATGTATGTATGGTTGTATCGAAAGAAGGGACCAGACCCTACTAATATCTGAGATAGAAGGGACCAGACCCTAATAATATATGAGATAGAAGGGACCAGACCCTAATAATATCTGAGATAGAAGGGACAAGAAACTAATAGTATCTGAGATAGAAGGGGACGAGACCCTACTAATATCTGAGATGGTAAAAATAGTTACGCATGTAGTATGAAAGTACGAGTGTATGTAAGTATGAAAGTATGAAAGAATGTATGTATGAATGAGTGTATGTACGAAAGAAAGGTAAATAGGTAAAGTATATAATATGAATCTTTGGATGCGTATATGTGAGTGAGTGTATGAAAAGTATGTTACCTGATTAACTAGAATTCACTCAGCGTAGCTGACTTTTAGTATGCACGCAAGTGAATAGGCTAATGCAGCTAGCTTGAATGAAGACACGTGGCATTGGACTGAACATACTAGCATATCGAGAGGAATTGTTATGTTGTAATATTTAATTATATTTCTATTTTGAAAGACAAATTTGAATGATGTTAAGACAAATTTTAAAGGTATGTAATATATGGTCGACTTATTATTTTCCGCGAAAAATTCTAATTAAATCTGATATTTATAATTGTGTTTATGAGTAAATCCAACGTCCAAGTAGGGCACTTGGACCGGGGCCTTTCACCTGTCCACGATCTATATAGGATTTGCATAGGATGTTACAAACACCCCCCTTTGGACTCATCGTCCTCAATGAGGTTTGCCCCGCCATCCTATCCAGGATGTGGGATTTGCCTAAGGTATACCTCACGACACCCCAGGGGACTCGCCGACTAGATGAGCTTTGTCCCACCATCCCGAACGGCACAAGAGTGGCTCTGATACCACTTGTAGCATCCGCCCCTCACACCACCAATATTTTCCATTATGCCGACGAAGAGCTCACGGATTTGTTTTTGGTTTCCTTGGTGAAGACTTCCTAGGAGGTCACCCATCCTGCTACTACTCCCACCTAAGCAGGCTTAACTGTGGAACTCTCCTCTCGTCCACTACCATTAAGTACAAAATGCTTTGGTTATTAAAAGGCATGACATTTACTTATGAAACTAAGATCTCTCTTGTCTACAGCCGATGTGAGATTTGCCTAGGATATTACATTTACTTTAGTTGTTACCATAATTTTAGTGTATCATCTAATGTTGCATCGAAAGAAATATTTATAGATTTATGAATTATTTTTAAGTTTATGAATTGTAGTTGTAATTTAACTCGTACTTATTTAATGTAATACTTAACTTTATTTATCATTCTTTTATTTATAAAGTTATCACTTACTTAATTTAAGATGTACAACATGTGTAGGACATGGGTACCTAGACTTAACATAAATGATGGGTTTCTTAATGTCATATGTCATTATTTATGAGTTATCCTTAAAAAACTTTCCCACCTCTCTCTCTCTCTCATATATATATATATATATATATATATATATATATATATATATATAGGGTTGATATTATTTAAGAACTCTTAGGAACTCTACACAACCAAACATTTTTTTAATTTTATATATGTATTAACATTATTTAAGAGTAGTTTTATCATATTTTATATAAAAAAATTTTGATTACATGTATTAATCACAAGTTTACATATGTGTAAACTTTATGTATAAAAAAATTTACATAGGTGTAAAAAAAACAAAGATATGTATAAAAACTAATTTTCAAAATTGTAATCGTAAATTTAGATATAACAAAATAATAAAACTAAACTCAAATAACATTAACATATAAAAAATTTTATAAAACACGTTAGTTTCAAGAGTTACTTCAAATTGTTAAATAATTTAACAATCCTGTAATGATACTCATCCTATATATATATATATATATATATATATATATATTCTAATCAATAGTTTTATATTTTATTCTTTTTCTTTTAATTTATTATTTTCTATTTTTAATAATTATTTCTTGGTTTAAAAATTTTATTTCAAACATAAATATATTATTTTATTTTATATAAATATATTGAATTAGTTATTAATGTCAAGTTTTTATAAGTAACGAATTTCACGTTGATTTAGATAAAATAATTAATTTCAAATTTCAAAAAAAAATTCACTTTATGCTTGTTTTGCAATGAAGATTAATAAAAATTCAGGCAATCGCTTTAGATGGTTTGTTTGTTTTTTAGACAACCTGTTATAACACATGGTTAGTTATGTATTCCATTATTTAGAGCTGAAACCAATAACAAAGTTAAACTATGAATTTTAATGTGGAGTATAAAGTTACAAATAAAATTATAAATATTGTATATAAAGAAAAATTTAGAGATTTACAAATTTTCAACTTTCTATTTCTATATTGTGTATTGTATAATTTATTCTACCATATATTGTATATTTATATATATTGAACTTATATTTATATTTCACATTGTTTTATTGTTTAAATAGATTTATTTATTCTAACACATGTGTTTGAACTCGTGTTATTCCGATACAGATCTCAGATCTGATCTATAATTAACATAATGAGGATCTAGCTCATAATTACTCTTGATTGTATGTTATACGTTATATGTATGTATATTAATTGTATGTATGTGTATAATATTAATACTAGATTGAAGCTTGAGACAGGATTTGGACAGAGGTTCGATAATATAACTCAAATGCTTAACATTAACTGTGGACTAAAGCCACTATAGAAAGAAGATGGATCTAGTTCGTTAACATTCCATAACGAACTAGAATCCATTTCGTTATATAAACTTAAATAACAATAACTTAACGAATCACCACCTGATTTGTTAAACATCCTTAACGAATCAGGAGGGATAATATCTTAGAACTAGTTTGCTAAACATCCTTAGCGAACTAGACTATACTTTAACGAACTACATAAATATCCTAATAGTTTATTACATTAATAAAACGACAAATACATTAACGATAGATACAAAGACTAGAGACGCAAAACCGTGTACTAGCAGACACCCCCTCGTCTTTAGCTCTTTGTCTTTACTTTACTTGAAGCGCTTGGACCGCCAGTCTCAGCAGCTATGAACCCCGTTCTCATAACATACACGCACTACGCGTTGGAACTGCATAGCCAGATCATAGTCTTCATTGCGCTCGATTAATATCTTATTCTTGTGTAGCACGTCGTTGTCGGTCTCAGTTAAATTAACAAGCCACATTGGATCAATGATCTTGATTAGCTCGGTCTTTAACCCTTTACCCAAGACAATGACGGCCTCGCCAGTTCGTTTGTCGTAGTACCAGCGGTTGAAGGATAAATACATGTGTTGGTCCATCGTCTTCACCGACACACGCTTCATCGTCTTCGGCGGCTTTACCTTAAAAACCAGCTTTTTCATCCTGTTTTTGGATCGATCTCATCGATATGCTTGCGGATGGGAATTTGTGGTTTAAAATACTTAAAACCATGGTTCACCTCAAACAGCAAGTGTTGGTGAAAACGACTTGCATGGTAGTCCTCGCCACGATTAATAAATGGACGATACGCCAGAGTGCGTACATCCCATCTCGGTAATGAGAGAAGATCATACATTTGTTCATAGTACTAAATGCCCTTCTCCCATTTCACAATACATACTTTCAAATTAGGATCAAATAACCAAAAGATAATATCACCTTGAACCTTTGACACGGTCTTAAATGAAGTCATCTGATTGGCTTTAGCTCGAGCAACAACGTCTTCTTTCTGTTCCTGATCCACATACCAAAATGCCTCGATGATATTACGAGCTTTCTTATTTCTAAACCATCTTAGAATATCATCATCAGTTGGGTTTTCAAGCGAATCAAATCTTGTATCAACCACCCTTTTACCTTTTGATACTTTATCCAACTCATCTTCAGCTTCTTTGAATGTTTCCTCAGTAAATACTAGAGCACCCTGATCAACATTAGTGTGTTGAAACAGATCAGGGTATTCCTCAGCTGTAACATCTTCAACCTCAACCTCCTCGTCATCATAAATAAAGGTCGTATTCATCTGTATTGTCGGATCATTCAAGATCTCTTCATCGTTCTCGACCTCAACATCGGGCTCAGCTTCTAACAGCACCCGACTATCTTGATCATCGTCATCATTCTTGAGTTTCTTTAATTCATCATCCTTGCATGTAAGTTGCAAGATGAGATCTTCTTGTTCTTTCAGTGTCACCCCCTGAGACTCAACAATCTCACGAAGGGCGTTCGTCTCCTTTTGACAGAACGAGACATAACTTAACATCCTCTTTTGATTCTCCATCAACCTTTCTTGATTCAAACGATCAGCAAACATTTGATTTTCATACATATGTAATAGGCTTAAAAACATATTCGTCTGCTGATCCGGAGTCATAGCATTAAATGAAGGAGGAACAGGTTGAACTGGACCCTAAAGACGACTGAACCTCATAAATGACATATCAGGTGGAGGCATCATCATTGGTGTTGGAGAAACCACCGATGTAGCATTCGTAGGCCTTGGTATAGTAGATAACTGATTGAGGAATCATACCAAGCCTTGGATCCGAAGTAAGCGTGGTCGTCTATGTAAGCTCCGGGGTGCTAGTAGTGAGCGGCACCGCCGGACGTTGAGGTGTGGACGACCTTGGTGGTTGAACTCCAAACAAGATGCCAACCCCAGCCGACACTCGACGCTTAGAAGAGCCTTCTTTTACCAACGCCTTTCCCTTTCGTTTGTGATGAGCGGCAATAGCACCAGCTAAAGCAGCATCAACCTCAGCAGGTTGTAAAATAGGAACATCACCAATAACATTACCATCATCACCATCTCCATCATTATTGCCATCATCACCATCATCACTTCCATCATTCCCACCTGGTCCCTCCTCACACTTAGAATCCGAATCGTCATGGATCCAACGATCATTATCAGGACATACATAGACTGGATTTACCAAATGACCAATCAAACGTTTGGTCCTAGGTGTGTCCTTTTGATAGATCTTCATTCTTCGGACCGTATCTGCCGACATTTGATCGAGTTCCAACACATCATTTACCAATGTTTGATCGATGACCAAATTTGGAATCAAGTCTTGAATAATTAACTGGAGGAAACGTGGATACATTAAGAACATCTTTTTTGAACCGTTTGAAGACACTGTTCCTTAAGATGATAGAAGATCATCTCTGAGAAGTTAAACGGCTTGTTAAGTACCAATGAAACAAAAGTTGACTGTAACATGATCCGGCACTCATCAAAACCTCCTTTACGACCTCCCAAGCAATGGATCAACACATGCATTAGATACTTGTAAGTTGGACACAATCCATTCTTTTTGTACATAGAATCACCAATATCACATCCGTAGAATACACGACGAAATAAACCCTTGATCAATTTCTTGTTAAATTCACAAGGATTGTCAATGTTATCTCCAAATTGAAGTACACGTCGAATCACATCAATATCAACGGTGATAGGCGTTTGGTTGATTGTTGCTATAATGTGGTTCTCAACTTCAATGTATCTCGCCGTATTCCAGAATTGACGAATTATGCTTAGATAAACCTTAGGCCGAGCAGTCACAGCAAAGTTGATAACTGATCGTCTAAGAAATGCTAACAAATCCCCAAACACATCGACATCGGTAAAGTTTGTACCGACAAAGGCACAAACATTATGACATGTATCAAATGGAAGCAAAGGAACATCCTGAGCTTGTTGATCTTGTGGTGCATCAACAGGCTGATCTTGAGCTACATTATCAGCCATTGAGCTGTATAAATAAACCCGAAGAATAGTGAGAATTATAAGTAATAATACTCATATAATAAATAAATAAAAATTTATATTTTAACTTATGAATTTTAAATTAAAAAGAAACCATGTCATTCGTTAGAAACAGACTGATTCGTTAAATAACATAAGGAATCATCTGATTCACTATCAAGTAAATATGTAACGAATTAAGAATTCACGAATTACTATGGACAGATAACGAACTAACCTCTAGTTCGTTATAATTTACAAATATCAAACTGATTCGTTAGAAACATTGATTCGCTCATTCTAATTCATTTGAATTGCTTAATGAATTGGACACGAATTAGTTCCAATTCGCTAAGCATAACGAATGGCCTTCACAGCTTAATCTTTGACTTCTCTGGTCAAGGTCAAAATTAACCAAGAACACCAAAAGTGAAAAGTGCAAATCTGATATCGAGTACCCCATAATCATCGATGAATATCCGAAGAAATGACCAGAAAGATCTCGGAAACTCATTACGATCAAACTGGTATCAATATGATAGTTCAAAATCTGATAAAAGTTCATTAAGTTAGGGTTTTGAACAAAGTATAAAAACCCGATAGTCAAAGTTCATAATTAACCTAGCAATCATCAATCAAAATACGATTAAAGATCACCATGGATCTCGGAAATCCATTCCGGTCACAATGACATCAAAAAGATATTAAGTAACATAGGATTAAACAAACTGATAAAGGTGTATGAAAATCTCAAACACCCGATAACAAAACACCATAATTAACCTATCAAATCTGTGACATTTTTGACAAAAATCACAAAGATGTGATTATCTATACCTTGGTAACACAGTGGTATGATCAAAAGTACAAGATTCAAAGATCGGAAAAATAGTGAAAAATTTGGCAGCGTAACAGTGTAAAGTGAGGAAGAAGATGAATAGCAGGACGGTTCGTATGCACGTCGTCCTATATATACTAACACAACACGATTCCCAATGTAACGAATCAGATGATTCGTTTGAATTTTGAACTAACGAATCAGGTGATTCGTTAAGTTAAATTAACACGTGTCATGACGAATCAGATTAAAATTATTGTCTAATTCGTTAACATATGGATAACGAATTAAAGTCATTCGTTACAGAGTGCGGAAGCGAATTAGGATAACGAATTAAGATGTAATTCGTTAGAATAACCTAATTCGTTATTCCTAATTAACGAATTATATTTTATTTAATTTTAAATGAATAAAAAAATTAATAAATCAATTAAATAAATAAATTAAATTAAATTAAATAATTAAATAATTGTAAATTTAACTTAAAAAGAATTACCGAGGACGTTTATCTCGATAATCAAATACCTTAAAGACGTTTCAAGTTTTGAAACCCTTAAATTACATAAATAATGTTATAGCAGACGACAGCTCTCGTTGCATCGATTAAGGTAACATAAGATATTTAAATAATATGTAAACTAGAAAAAAAATCCTTTTTGATATTTTGAAATTTTTGACATAAAACTAAATATTTACTAGAAAATTATCCGAAAAATTAAAAGTAAAACAGAAAAATATATTTGTGCTTTTGTATGATTTTCAAAAGCAGTACATATTTTTGGATTTTTGTCGAGTTTGAGCAGAGAATCATGTTGACCAAATTGCCCTTCCATCACAGCTTTATATTTCAGCGATATTGTGACTTGCATTGAGTCGGTCATTGGTATTGTTGTCCACTTAAATCTAATAACAAAATTTCAAGTGTTTTTGTGATATGATTAATGGTTCAATTAGAGCATAGAATATCAGAAACTATCAGCCTCTAATCTCGGTACAAGCTTAATTTGATTTTTGCCATATCACCCCAACTTGACTTAAACCATTATATTGTTGATCAAAATTTGATATTTGTAGAAGTTTATGAGCAATGCATTGATTTTCTTTTACTATGAGTGAATATGCACGAGTCCATCTGTCGCTTTCATACATTGTATCCCCTGGGGTCCGTTTCTTAATGGTATTGAGACGCGCGCAGGGGTGGAACAATGTATGACTAACAGCGGATTTTGATCAAGTCAGTAATTTGGATTTGTACGAAGTACAACAGTGATCAAGTTTAATGACTTTGGGTTTGCTCTAAAAGCAGTGAAATATCCATGCATATGAATACCCAGATGATTAAGCTGCATAAAGACTCATAGTGTCCAGAACCTCAAAGCTTGTCATTTGCTTTATTTTATTTTTGGGTGATCAAACAAGTATAAGGCTTGAGTATGACAGGTTATTACATTTCTGCCATCCTCACTGAGACTTTTTCTAGAAACTAACACCTCTTTAAATTTGGCGTTTCTTTATGTATATATCACATACTTTACTCTACTTGTTTGTTTTAAGACCTACCAATGCACCAATGCAATTAAGCACACAGTCTTTTAAGCTTATTTCTTGCTGGATTTGGGGTCAAGATAGTCAATGTACTATCATTCTCTTTTTGCTTCAAAAACTCAAAATTTTAAGGAGCATAAAACAAAATAAAGATAAATTTAATCGCCCCAGTTAACTTAAGTCTATAAATAAATGGCTAACATATCAATTCACAGGTGAATAATAGGACCAAGACATGCAAGCATGCTTCACAAACTTAAATAACCAACATAATTTTCAGCGAGAAAATTAACTAAAACGCATAACAAACGTCCCAACTACTATCCATTATCAGGTGAATGGCTAACCCGATCATTTACAAGTAAATGTTAGGACCAAACATATACAAGTACATGTCCTTCAAATTTGGGTAATTGACATACTTTTCAGCGAACGTATGCAAAAATCTTTTTGCTTTTTCTCTATACATACATTAAAAACACAATCTTTTTGTCTTTTTCAATTTTCTTATAAACAAAATAAACTTCACAATTTTTTTGGTTTTTCGGATTGATCTGTACAAACTGAAAACACAATCTTTTTGCCTTTTTCAACTTTTAAAATATTTTCGGATTTTCAAAATATTTTAAGAAAAACAGTAAAGAAAAGAAATCACAATATTTTCGATTTTTCAAATTTCAGATGTTTTTGGATTGTATCTCTAATATTTTCACCCCCTAAAACCAAAATAAATTTTTAAATAAAAAGTAACAGAAAAGAAAGATAGTTATCCTTGTTTCAGGATATCAGCGAGGGTCTTCAATCTATTTAAACCAAGCAAAAATTGAAAACACGTTTTGTCAAAAAAAGCTTTGGTAAATAGATCGGCTTTCTGAAAGTCAGTATGTACTTTCTCAAGGTCGATTAATTTCTTCTCAAATCAATCCCGTATAAAATGATATCGAATTTCGATATGTTTAGTTTTAGAATGTTGTACGGGATTCTTTGTGATAGATATTGCAGCAGAGTTGTCAATCAAAATAGGAGTAGTCGCGAAGATGATGTTGTATCCACAAAACTTGGGAACAGCAACTCAAAGCTGCAACATACTCAGCTTCAGCGGTTGAAGTGGAGACAGTTGTCTACTTCTTACACTACCAGGAAACAAGCCGGTTTCCTAAAAATTGACACCCTGCCATGGTTGATTTGAAATTGATCTTACAACCTCCGTAGTCCGAGTCTGAGAAGGCAGTAAGCTCAAAGTTATCGTCCTTGGGGTACCACAACCCGATGTCTGGATTTCCCCTCAGATACTGAAGAATTTGCTTAACCGTAGCTAGGTGAGTCACTCGTGGACTTGCTTGAAACCTAGCACAAAGACAAACAGCAAACATAATGTCGGGGCGAGAAGCCGTTAGATACATTAAAGATCCGAACATGGCACGATAAAGGGTAGGATCAACGGTATCCTCCAATTCATCCGGTGATAAATTGTGACCCACGGGGAGAGGAGTTGAAGGGATTTTTCCGGCAGATATCTTGAATCAGCTCAAGACATCATTCACATACTTGGTCTGATGAATGAAGATTCCTTTTGCAGACTGCTGAACTTGCAACCCTAAAAGGAAATTCATCTCTCCCATCGATCTCATCTCGAATTTTTTTTGCATGGACTTCTCGAACTCCTTACATAACGTGTCGTTTGTAGACCCAAAGATAATATCGTCGACATAAATCTGAACTAGGAGAAGATCATCACCAACAGTCTTATGAAATAAAGTGCAGTCGACAGTCCCTCTCTTGAAGCCGTTATCAGTTAGATGGTCGGAGAGCGTGCCATACCAAGCTCTCGGGGCTTGATGTAGACCATACAGGGCCTTGTTTAATCGGTAAACACGGTCCGGATAATCAGGATCTTCAAAACCAGGAGGCTATAAAACAAACACTTTCTCGTGTAATTCACCATTGAGAAAAGCACTTTTAACATCAATTTGATAGACCTTGATATTCTTATAAGCAGCATACGCCAGAAAGATTCGAATAGACTCTAATCTTGCAATTGGTGCATACACTTTAGTATAATCAATACCCTCTTGCTGATGAAAACCTTGCACCACTAATCATGACTTGTTTCTGACGATCGCCCCACGATCGTCTTTCTTACACTTAAATACCCACTTAGTCGGAATTGCTCTCTTGACTCTAGCGGGTTTGTCAATTAAATCCCAAACACCCAAACGTGCAAATTGCTGTAATTCTTCTTGCATAGCTTCTACCCAAGAAGGATCTTCAAGTGTCTTACGAACTGTTGTCGGTTCTACTTGAGATAGAAAGCAAGTGAACTTTGCAAGATTTACAATTCCCGATGAATGTAAATCAGCATATGAACACAATACATTATTCCCACTTGACGAAGCAACTTGATGACATGTTTGAACGCCCACATCAAGTTCTGCAATGATGTTTTCCTGTGATGATAACTATGAATCCGAAGAGCGGGATTCTCAGGAACAACAACATTATCAAATAAGTTAGTGTAATGTTCACCAAGTTCAGGAGATGAAACATTATCACTGTCAAGTTCAATAACTGTATCATCAACTTGATTGTCATCAGAAGAAGTAGATACATTATCAATCTGATTATCATCACATGGATCTTCAGTTGGAGCAGGAGTTGTTGCTTCAACATCATTAGAACTTGAAAATCTTGGAATAGCCAAATGATCTTCAAAGTATGCTTGAACCAGATCTTCGTCTATGTTTTCAATCGATGGAGTAAACGAATTAAATAAGCCATCATAGTCAAACATCCAGTCGGGACCTTTCCCTTGAGGAGGAGTGATGTACTTTTGACAGTCCACATGATACCATTCCTCAACACAACCAGAAGTGAAATTAAATACACTTTTCTTTAGAGACGCGTATCCCAAGAAATACCTTTCGATAGCTTTTTCTTCAAATTTACCCGTATCCTTCTTCAACATTGTACAAGGACACCCAAAAGGTTTCAAATACTTTAAGTTAGGATTTCGGTTGTTCAAAAGCTCATAACTTGTCTTCTTGAGTCTTTTAACAGTTAGAACCCGATTAAGCGTATAACAAGCTGTATTCACCGCCTCATTCCAGAATTGGACGGGAAGCTTAGAATCAGCAAGCATAGTTCTTGCAGCTTCAGTCAAGGTTCTATTCTTCCTTTCAGCAACACCATTTTGTTGTGGTACATAGGGTGCACTATATTCTCGATGAATTCCTTTCTGAATGCAAAAGAAATCCAATACAGTGTTTTTGAATTCAGTACCATTATCACATTGAATTCTCCTCACCTTTTGTTTGTATAGTGATTCAATCTTAGTGATAAGGTTTTATACCAAAACAGGCGTTTGATCCTTTGAACTCATAAATAACACCCATGAGTATCTTGAATAATCATCGGTGACAACAAGACAATACCAGTCTCCAGAGATACTAGCACGATTCACAGGACCAGACAGATCCATATGAAGTCGTTCAAGAGGAATATCAATGGAATCAATAACTTAGAAGGATGTGACTTCTTCTTCTGCTTGCCCTTCTTGCATGCAATGCAGTGATCAGATAACTTAAAGTTCTTCAACGAAACTCCCTCAACTAAGTCATTCTCCATTAATAATTCATCTTTTGAACATGAATGTGACCCATTCTATGATGCCATAGAATATAGTCCTTCTCGGTTGCTTTTGAGACAAAGCATGTTTCGATAGACGTTGATACTTTATAACTCATATTTAAGACATAAATATCATTAGATCGAGGTGATCTCATGACAACCATGTCCTCGGGTATCACATATCCCGGTTTCAAGATAAGACACTATTTATCAGTAAATACCGTGGTGTACTTTTTATCGCAGATTTGCGACACAGTCAATAAATTATGGTCCGCCTTGTCACAGTAATTGACCTTTTCAAAAATAATGTGACCATTTGAAACTTCACCCTCTTGTGTTATCATTCCCCCAGAATTCCCAGCAAACACCATATAACCCCCTTGAATATTTCTCACATTGGTTAATAGGTTGATATTTCCAGTGATATGACGAGAACATCCGCTATCCATTATCCAGTTTTCACCAGACACAGTCTTGGATGTACCCTACACACAAAGTAAAAGTGATTAGTTCAAAAAGGCAGCCCAGGCCTCAGTCTTGGGCACCTTTTGAGTTTCTCTTTGATCATTAACTTGAACAGATTTCAACTTTTGTTCAGCCACTTGAGTATAAGGTGCTGTTTGTTTTTTCAGAGGTAAAACATCTGCAGTCTGCAGACCATATCTGCAGGCATCTGCAGCAGAAGAGGTGGACCAAACATCTGCAGACTGTAAGAAGAAGACTGTTTGTTTTTTAACTAAATGAGCAATTTTTTGTTCATTTGTTAAATAAACGAATATCCTAACAAAAGTTTCATCAAATGTTCGGTTCATATACAGGCCTACTTAAGTTGATTCTGGGATTAAATTGCCTGGTCTGTTTTCTACTACTACTACTACTATTAGAAGCTGGTGTTCATGAACCAAATATGTGTCTGTAATGAACATATTTAAAATCAATGATATATAAAAAGTGAGAGATTGATTGATACCATCAGCAACAGCCATCTCGATATCTTCCATGGTTATAAGCCCCTTTTCCATAGCTTCCTTCTGGTCCTGTTCAGTAGATTATTCAGTTCAACAAGCTAATTTAAACATGGTAATAATGAATTAATAATACATAAATAGTGAATGAAAGAATAATACCCGGCGCCATTTCTTCATGAGCTTACGCTCACGCTTGCCGGAAATAGTGGTGTTTTGGGGCTTATGTTTCAGCTTTCCGGTAAGAGGGTCGCCGTGCGCCACTCGCTTACGGTCGGCGATGGCGGCTCTCCGCCGCTTCTGTACCACATTGAAGACGGCCATCCCGATATCTGCTTCTCGGTGACTAGGGTTTCAATTGGGCGTCCATGGTTCCTTATTTGTATTGTCGATGGAATAAGTTACACAATTTCCCCCTCATGTATTACGAGTGAAGTGTCTGATGATGAAGGAACAAAGAAGAAGAAGTGGAGAAGAGGTGAGAAGTCACATGTACAAGACTTCTGGGAGAAGAGGGCGTGCAGACGTTTTTTAATGAAACGTCTTCGGAAAAACAAACGCACTGCAGAGCCCAACGTCTGTGCGCCCTCTTCTCAGTGCATACAAAAGTGGTTAGGAAGAGCTTTTGAGGAAAAACAAACAGCACCTAAGTTACCGGCTTCTTAGACTTTCGTCTTAGATAAGCAGCTTGAACAATGTTTGAATTTGTGTTCTTACATGTGGGCTTAGTTGGAATAAATTTTGGTTTCACTTGACCATGGGTTTCATTCACATGAATTACCTTTCGAGGATTCACATTTGAAAACATAATGTGTGTATCATCCTCACATGACACAGGTCGTTTCATAATCTCCTTTATCACAGGTACCGGTTTCGAATGGTCATTGACAAAAGGATGAAGATTTTGAAATTTCTGTTGTCCACAATTCCTCACAACGTGACCTTGTTGACCGCAAAGAAAGCAACTTCGCATGTCCACACGATCATTTTAAGGTTTAACAGTAGCATATGACAAAGAAGGATGATAAGTCACATTCTTGGTAAAGCTTTTAGCTAAATCATCAGATGACACTGACTTCTTTAAATAAAAATCCAAATTAGAACAACTAGAAAAACCTTTCAAAGTACCATTTCCTAGCTTGTTTTAAAACTTGTTTTGCTTTAGTCAAAGGATCAGATGTCATTGATGTTTTAGCTTGAGCATACCGACGTTCAAGATCTTGAATCTTAGAGGTTTCATTGTGAAAAACACTTTCAATCAGTTCTGGTTTAATGATACTAATTGGAATGTCTTTCTCAGTGAACATCGTGCCAATCTCTTTCAACTTAAACACACGACCAGTTGTTGACTTTGAAATAGTAGGATTGATAAAGCGCATCAAATCCTCATCAGAAACTTTAGGTTTTTCTGGTTATTAGCCTTAACCGGTTTAACCTTAACATGATCTTCTTTTCTCACATGAGGTTTGAATGAACCATACACAGCTTCCTCAAATTCATGAGGTTCACAAAGAATGTGATTAGAACATGGAATGTTCTTGTTTTTGTGTATTACCTCGGGTTCAAATACATCCTCAATAATCACTTTGTCAACATTTTCAACAAAGACTTTAGTGCTTTCAATATGAGGTTTTTGAGTCGAAGAATGGGCTTTAACAGTTTCAGATTTTTCTGAAATCACAGATTCTTTGTCAATCAAATCCTCTTCTTTTCTAGCAAACGGATTTGGTTTATAATCATTCTGAAAAGGAGGTGGAATTTCAACAAAACCTATACCTTTCTTTGATTCTTTTTGCTTACCAGATACTTCAATTATTTCTTTAAGCAAAAATGATGAATTTCTAAATTTACCCAATTTGTTCTATAACTCTAGAACCTCATTCTCAAGTTCTGTTATCTTTGATCTATGTTTCAAGATTTCTTGAAACTTTTGATCATTGATTGTCATTTTAACAGATAACTCAGCCTTAAGATCATGGTTACTTACCGACAAAGCTTCAATCTTCTCTCGAGATCTCATTTTAGATTCAAGAGATTGTCGATAAGTATCCTTAAGTGAAGCAATATCTTTCACTAAATTATCATTATGATTCTTCAAAGACTCTAAATTTGGTTTGTTAGTCTCACATTCAACACAAGTTACTTTAACCGATGAAGTAGCAGAGATAGAATGACTAACCTCATTGATCTTAGCCATGCAAGCAAAAACAGTTGGAGGCTTGTCACATGAGTCGTCAGAATCAGATTCAGAATCATTGTCAGAGGACAGCTCACTTCCACTTGCATCTTGAAAGTCTTTAGTTAGCCCAAACATAGCCAAATTAACTTGATTATCAATACACAACAGTCGTTGTGACCAATCATTTCCGTCAGCTAACATTGCTTGTGACCCAGAAGTAGACAGTTTCTTTTCAGCATCATTACCTCGTGGTGTAGAAGAATTTTGATTTTGACCATGAGGACCAGTATACTCCTTTTTCGGCTTGTCACATTCTTTCGCAAAATGCCCGAACTCTTGACAATTGTAACATTTCACCTTTAATTTATCAAATCCCAATTTCTTGTTCAAGGCGGGAAGATCTTTGCCAGACCTTTGCATGAATCTCTTAACCTTACGGACAATCATAGCCATGTTCCACTTCAAGTCCATGATCTCTAAGTCATCCGGATCAATCTGATCATAATCTTCATCAGTGAGATCACTTGTGGCTATCTTACTACTCACCAAATTTTCACATGAATACATGAAGGCAGTCAGAAAAGCAAAGTTTTGTTCATCTTCCTTCATGTTTACACTTGGTGGAGGAGCAAATGGATTTGTAGCAGATGAATTTCCAGACCCAACAGAAACACCAGGTGATCCAGAAGTACCAGCAGTGTAAAAGCATGCTCTTGGATCACTATAGATGGTTGTTTCATTTTCACTTGCATAGTGTAAGAAATGCAGTGATTGGAGAAATAGTTGAACTTAGAGGCATACTACCACCATAGAAAGCAGGATCTTGACTTTTCTTGGAAGACTTCTGACATTTAAGATCGTATTCTCTTTCTTCAATCTTTTGCAAGAATTCAGTTGCAGTCAAGTATTCATTCGTGAAGTAGTTATTTTCTTTCAGAACCATTAAAAACGTAGAATAAGAACTTGGTAGTGCACTCTTAATAGTATCAATCTTATCAACCTCGGAAGTTTCCAATTTCATTTTGTCCATCTCAGCAATCAAGTGATTAAACCTTGTAGTCATCTCCTCAACAGTTTCACCCTTTAGTAAATTAAAGTTTCTATATTGAAACTTAAGCATTACTTTCTTACTCTCAGCTGTATTTCCCATACTTCTCATACGAATATGTTGGAATAAAGATGCACAGATCATTATGCTACCCACTTGGTGAAAGATTTTTTCGGGTAAAGCCATAGTAAGAGTAGAATAAGTCTTTATCTCAATTTCTAATGCTTTCTTCTCCTCTTATGAATATTGAGAGATTACTTTAGGTGTATAACCAATTGTCTCATATCCAATCATAGGAACAGTGTACACCTCATCCAAACAATACGAGAAATCAGGATGAACAGAATCCATATGAGCATGAAAACGGGGTTCCCATTTAGCAAAATCGCTGAATTTCATTAAACGTGGACATTTCGAATGTGAGCCAATCTCAGTGTCCAATTGCAACATTTGTTGCATTAACAGATTCTGTGAAGCCAAAGCATACATACTGGCCATGTTTGTTAAATGATAATTTTCTCAAACTTTAAGGATTAAAATTGAAAATAAGATTAACGAACTGTGAACAGTAAAGGTAACGAACTGTGAACAGTAGTGACGAACTGTGAACAGTAGTGACGAACTGTGAACAGTAGTTGACGAATCACAATTTAACGAAGTTAAGATTGATCTGGTAACGAATCAGAAATGATTTTAACGAATTTGTCTACGAATTAATTAACGAAACATAATTGTTTGCTTTAACGAATCACTAAGTGTATGCTTAGCGAATCAGCTACAATTGATAACGAATCAACTTGTAACGAATTAGGTAGTTACAACGATTGTAACAAACCTCTGACAACAAATGTCACGTGGCAAAAGTTGTTATAAAACAGTTACCAAGGTAAGATACGTGTCACACGAACTAGTTGACACGAATTAGAATACTTAGCGAATTGGTTCACGAATCTGAGGATAATCTTAACGAATTAGCTAATGTCATTAGCGAATTAGCCAAAATGTTAACGAATTAAGCTGAAAGGTTAACGAATTAAAGTGAATCTTCAAATCATCAAATCTTCAAACCTTCAAACTCATATTTTCCTGATTTCTGGAAAATGTATGAACTCAAACCTAGAAATCAAATTTTTAATACTTAACCAATTCTTAACCAAATTACCCAATCAAACTACCAAAACACTCGTGATCACAACACGAATCAAATACAACTCGTTTCGTAACCAATAATCGATTAACTCGTATCCGATCTAACCAAAAACCATTCTCCTGTTCTCGGCATAAACCAGATCTCAATACAATTCAATCCAAACTCAAATCAAATTCCAATCCGATTATCCAAACCTTTCCAATACCTTACACACCTCAAATCCAATCCAATCAGCCATAACACGTTTAAATCAAACTCAATTTAATCAAAACTCAACCGAAAACAAAATTATGCCAAAATAACAATTAATTGTTTACTAATAACGAATTAACTATCAAATCAAGAGCAAAAGAGCACTGAAAGCTCTGATACCACTTGTTTGAAGTCGTGTTATTCCGATACAGATCTCAGATCTGATCTATAATTAACCTAATGAGGATCTAGCTCATAATTACTCTTGATTGTATGTTATACATTATATGTATGTATATTAATTATATGTATGTGTATAATATTAATACTAGATTGAAGCTTGAGAGAGGATTTGGGCAGAGGTTCGATAATATAACTCAAATGCTTAACATTAACTGTGGACTAAAGCCACTATAAATAGAAGATGGATCTAGTTCGTTAACATTCCATAACGAACTAGAATCCACTTCGTTACATACACTTAAATAACAATAACTTAACGAATCACCCCCTGATTCGTTAAACATCCTTAACGAATCAGGAGGGATAATAACTTAGAACTAGTTCGCTAAACAACCTTAGCGAACTAGACTATACTTTAACGAACTACATAAATATCTTAATAGTTTATTACATTAATAAAACGACAAATACATTAACGATAGATACAAAGATTCGAGACGCAAAACCGTGTACTAACAACATGTAAAACTAATCATACTAATATATGATACTTCCAATTTATTGTCACGGAATACTAATCTGTTTTTGATAATTTCAATAATTAAAACATGTTTGGATATGATTTGAGAAAAAAACACTTAATAGTGGCATTCACAAACGAATTATTAGTACTTATCAAATACAAGTATAAGCTCGTGTTAAACATTTTTTCAACTTTAATAGTAAAAGAGATCAAATATAATAATACGACAAATCTAGGATCTTTCATATATTCTAATTTAACATTTTTTCAACTTTATGTAAATGCTATTGACTTTTATAGGTCAAATAATGATTCTTATAATAAATTTAATTATAAAAGTTAGTTTATAAGGTCCGGACTTGAATTTGGAGACTACGGAATGTCCACGGCTTTGACTTATCCATTTACAATTCGTGTAATACTCTTTATAGCACTATTAAAATAAACATTATATTTGTTATACTTGTTATTATATTGTTATTGTCAATTGACATCTCACCTAGAATCATGTTAAATGCGTTGAAACTAAAGACATAATAATAAAATCAAATTATTTTAAAGTCGCTACACTTGTTTAGAAACACCAAATATTCAAAGTTTGAAATAAATTGTTATTATGTATTGCTAAATCTACCCTTCACCATCTATCATATTAATCGTCTTCTTCATAAGTTATCTTGGTTCCATTGAGTATTCTCCATGGAATACGAAAAGCATTAGACGTTATTATGGATAAATATGTGAGATATGAGAGTACACAATATCCTACAATGGATGCATATGCCTTTTATTATCAATACTACTCAATAGTCAATACTACAAAAAGGATGATATATGAGACTGAAAAATTAGTCTCTGATCTTTTCATATAAATGGTTGTTTACGAATGAATATCAATCCTAATTTTGAATGTTTTAGGAATTATTAAAACACATATTTTTACTCATATATATGTTCCCTCCACATTAGAAACTAATTAAAGGCCGATCATCAATACATTTATGTCATTGTTAATCACAGAGGGAACATATTTGAGACTGAATAAGGAATAAAAAGTCTTTTGTGGAACACCAATCAAATTACATATTTGTTGAGTTAATATATTATATAGGGTTGTAAACGAGCCGAGTCGAGTCGAGCCAGAGTGTGCTCGAGCTTGAGCTCGAACTTAATCGAGCTAGCTCGAGCTCTGCTCGTTTTCTATATCGAGCTAAAAAATCAAGCTCGAGCTCGGCTCGTATAAAGCTCGAGCCGAGCTCGAGCTCGTCGAGCCGGATTCCTTTAAATTTTTTAACTTTTTTTTTTTTATTTATTAATTTTTTATTTTATATTTTACAAATTTTGATATATAAAATACAAAAAATATAATTTTAACATACATATTATATAAAATTAATAAACTAGCGAATTTAAAAATTTATTTGCTTTATTTTCGTTATTCTTTTATAAGGTTTTAGGTATTCAGTGACATAATATATGTATAAATTTTATTTATTTATTTCTCGGTATGATATTATTATATATAGATATTAAAATTTAGGATTTAATCTAAACGTGTCAACGAGCCGAGCTAACGAGTCGAGCCAAGACCAAGCCACGAGCCGAGCTGACCCTGGCTCGAGCACGGCTCATTTAAAAATCGAGCCGAGTCTAGTCGAGCTCATTTAGAATCGAGCTTTTTCGAGCCGAGCTATTTCCGAGCGAGTTTCGAGCGAGCCGCGAGCTTTTTGAACAGCCCTAAATATATATAATTCTTGTCTATTGATCTAAAAGGTATGTTTAATCAAACTTGTTAAAGTCTTCTAGTCTTCGACTGTTTGTTGTTTGCTGTTAATGTTGTTCTACGAATGCCACAATTGCTTCTAGTCTTCTAGTCTTTTAGCGTTCGCTTCACGGACTTATTTTAAAGGATTAGGAATTGGAATAGGAATTGGAATTGGAATTGGAATTGGAATGGAATGGAATGGAATGTTTGAGAATCCCTATCATGTGTTTGGTTGGTTAATATGTATTGGAAATGGAATTTTCTTCATTCTTGGTTTTTTTTAAGAACGAGGGCAAAGGCGGAAACGTTTTAGTTTTTTTACATTTTTCGTTTTTGATTTATATTTTGAGTTATGAATTTTTTATTAATTTTTTTGAATTTTTTTGGAGGGGTTTTTATTGTTAATAAGAAAATCCTTAACAATCCTTCCAAATAGGTGGGATTTTAAAATCCCATGAAATGTGGGATTTGATGGGATTTAGTTTCTATTCCTATTCTTTCATTTAATGAAACGAACATATCAATTCATGGGATTTAAAATCGCATTCCTTAGAATTCCTTACAAATCCTTGAAACGAACAGGCCCTAGATGTTTTCTTGATTTAACCTAGATTGTAGGCTGAAGCGAGGTGCGATCAAAATTTGATAATAGGTAAGTGATACAAACTTGCCAATGATAGTTGCGATTAAAAGCTGCTACGAATTAATTCCACACTTTCTTCCTCAAATCCCCCATTTTATCTTTTAACCTGATGTTGGCTATTATATTGTCTTAGTTGTTGCTTGTTGCCATGATCGTATTCCTCCTTCTTGCTTCATCTATTACCTTCATTCTTGATGAATCGTATATCACACATGATAAAACACGCCATATTTTGTGGAAACTCCATCAACTCTTTTCTGTATTTATATGAACAAAGACCACACATTATAATGACTCCTTAACCCTTTATTTATACTAACACAAGACCTAAACCCATCCTAACTCAATCTTCTATATTGGTCAAACAATTGAAAACATACATTGAACTCTATTTGTAGCTCTAATACCTTATCCATTAATAATAAATCAAGCATGTCATTTAAACTACAATCTTAATATTTATCTGTTTTTATCTTCACACACTTTATTTGATGCACCTCTTGTAATTCTAGATTAATTGTTCATGACAAACCCTTGTTCACATGTGAAATAATGAGTATACCCTATATGACTTAACTAGATTAGATCTCGTATACTACACATGACGGTAATAAAACAAAAACAACAACAAAATAATATTATAAATTATTACAAAGATTTTCAATACATCATAAAATTATAGATAGATGCATCATTGCATTGTACTTGAATTATATAGTTACCAATAAATTATTTTTTGATCAAACTTCAATTTAAGCTGCAAAATTACGACAACAAATTTTAGGTTCAAAATTATCATGTTTCTTATAAGACAAAGACCGAGTGTGGTGGGCTAGTATTAGTATGGTTAGTATTTGGGATTGGGCTTATATTGTAAACCGAGATCTCTTGGATCTCGGTGGGCTTTCGGGTTGTTTTGGACTTGAGTGTAGTGCCTATATAAACTATGTATCTAGGTTTATCATAGGTTGGCCATTCATAACATAGAGAACGAGATATCGGTGTAACCATTGTGCTTAAGCACCAGACATAATATACGTGTATTTTGAAGCAGTTTATTTGTGTTCTTCGTGTGTTTGCTTGTATAACATTGAATCATCTCTTGTTAGTTTCCGCATAAAAACGAGATCGTGTGATATCACATTAAAGATCCGTCTAAAGGACTTACAGTTGGTATCAGAGCCTATTGACCTATTATAGGCTCGGTTAAGATAATATCATTGATTCAATAGATAGTTTTTGGTTGTTAAGTGTTTGAAGATTTCTAGAAATTGAAGAACAATTGTTCTTTGTGTTCTTCGAGGTTGTTGAGATAATTTGGGGAAGGATTTAATTTGATTTAGGCTTTAAATTTAAATCCCAGAGATTTCGGGATTTATTCTGTTACCAAAGTTACCTGGTCAAAGCCTCTTTGAGATTCTTGGAAGTTCTCGGCAAGATTTCATCGTTTTCGGCCAAAATCTGGTCGTTTTCGGTAAAATTTGTGTGTTCTCGGCAGAGTTCAAGTGTTCTCGGTGGTTTTGGATAGTTCTCGGTGGTTTTAGATAGTTCTCGGTGGTTTTGGGTCGTTCTAGGTCATAGTTTAGAGTTTTCTGTTGAGTTTTGGCTGTTCTCGGTCAACTAAAAGGGTTCTCCGTTGACTTTCTTGGTTCTCGGCCAACGATAGTTTTCGGCTTGAATTATAAATCTAGGCATGATCTTATTGGGCTTTAGGATAACTGATATATTATTTGGACTTAATTACTGGACCAGACTATTAATTACTTATTCAAAATGGACCAAATAACCAATAGCTCAACAAATGTTGCACTGCATCAAGAACTGGACTCCATAATGGGAATTGCTACTCGTGTACCCCGTTTGCTGTCTCATGAGGGGTTTTCCGAGTGGAATTTTAGGTTTGAAAAGTATATGAACATGAAAGATGCCAAGATTTGGAGAAGTATTGTTAGAGGCCCTTAAGCTATCACTTATCAACGTGAAAACTCTGAAGAAGTATATGTGAAGCCTGTTGAACGGTATGGTGATGCAGACTTTGAAAAGGTTGAAGAGGACGACAAAGCGCTTGCTAATTTAACTATGGAACTTTCTTCCGAAATTGCCTTGGAATTTAGAGAATTACAGTCTTCTAAGGTATTGTGGGAAGCCCTTATTGAAGTGTATGAGGGTACTGAGGACATGAGGAGAAGCCTTCAAGATCTTTTGCGACAGAAGTTCAATATGTTTAATCATGTTCTGGGAGAATATCTGGAAACACAGCTACATAGATTTATATATCTAGTGACTGAAATGAGATCTGCTAACACTAATCTGACCACTGCTGAGACAAACAATAAATTGGTCAATTCCCTGCCTCAAAGCTGGGATATGAATGTTGCAGTGATTAAGAAGACGAAGGATCTCAACAGGCTAACTCTGTCAGAAGTCATGGCAATCATCAAGGCTTGTGACATGGATGACAAGCAGCGTGCTATAAACCATGCAAACTCCTACAATTCAGCCGGCTATGGTGCTGCTTCTAACAATGCACTCATCTCGCAAGACAACTTCTCAATGTTTAAGTCTTCTCAAGGGCAGTACACTCAATAGTATCAACCTCATAACAATGTCTCCATGTTTAAGTCCGCTCACGGTCAATTCTCACCGGTACCACCACAACCAACTCTCATGTTCTTTCCTCAACCTGCTCAACCATCTGCTTCTGCTGTTAAGCCCCAGTCATCTGCTGCCTCCTCCAGTCAGTCTCATAGTCGAATTCCCTCACTTTCAAAGGAGATTTAGGAAATTATCGCCTTAAAGGTAGGGTTCATGAATAGCCACAACGCCTTTCTTACTGTAGATCTGGTTCAACCAGTTGTAGCAGCTGTGCTGGATCAAATTCATCCTGATGATGTAAAAGAAATGGACATCTCTTGGTAAATCGCCATGACAATGTTTCGCGCAAAGAAATTTACTAAGAGAACAAGAAGAAACAACTGGAATGAGCCAGCAAATCAGAAGGTAAGATTTAACAAAGACACTCTAAGGTGCTACAAATGTCACGAGCGGGGTCATTTTGCTCGTGAATGCACTAACCCAGCTAAGGAAGGAAACAAAGAAAGGGCAATGGTCCTAGTGGGAAATGCAAGAGGAGAAAATTCTACAAGTGCATGTGAGGTGAGAGAGGTTTAGTAACTCAACAATTCTCTTGGAATGATCAAATGGCAGCTCTCAGCATCAATAATCAGACTACAAACTTTGCTCGAATTGAAGTCTCTGAAGAAGAGAAAGTTGCTAAGGAACAAGTAAAGGAACTTCAATTTGATTTCATGGCCTTCACTTCTTCCAGCTCATCCGAGGTAAGTTCCCAATTATGTTCTCAAGCCTGTATTAATAAAGTAGATTTATACAAATCCCATAATAATAACTTGCTTAGAGAAATGGAAGGAATAAAATCTGAAAATTTTACTCTTAAGAAGAATGAGAAAGCTTTCAAAGATAAAATTGAGGCACAGAAAAAGGATTTTTTAAAACTTCAATATGTTTTTAGCATAAAATGTTGTCACCACCTAGATGCCAAACAGAAAATTGCTGAGTTAACTGCTTTAATGGTAGGGTTCATGAATTGCCACAACGCCTTTCTTACTGTAGATCTGGTTCAACCAGTTGTAGCAGCTGTGCTGGATCAAATTCATCCTGATGATGTAAAAGAAATGGACATCTCTTGGTAAATCGCCATGACAGTGTTTCGCGCAAAGAAATTTACTAAGAGAACAAGAAGAAACAACTGGAATGAGCCAGCAAATCAGAAGGTAAGATTTAACAAAGCACTCTAAGGTGCTACAAATGTCAAGAGCGGGGTCATTTTGCTCGTGAATGCACTAACCCAGCTAAGGAAGGAAACAAAGAAAGGGCAATGGTCCTAGTGGGAAATGCAAGAGGAGAAAATTCTACAAGTGCATGTGAGGTGAGAGAGGTTTAGTAACTCAACAATTCTCTTGGAATGATCAAATGGCAGCTCTCAGCATCAATAATCAGACTACAAACTTTGCTCGAATTGAAGTCTCTGAAGAAGAGAAAGTTGCTAAGGAACAAGTAAAGGAACTTCAATTTGATTTCATGGCCTTCACTTCTTCCAGCTCATCCGAGGTAAGTTCCCAATTATGTTCTCCAGCCTGTATTAATAAAGTAGATTTATACAAATCCCATAATAATAACTTGCTTAGAGAAATGAAAGGAATAAAATCTAAAAATTTTACTCTTAAGAAGAATGAGAAAGCTTTCAAAGATAAAATTGAGGCACAGAAAAAGGATTTTTTAAAACTTCAATATGTTTTTAGCATAAAATGTTGTCACCACCTAGATGCCAAACAGAAAATTGCTGAGTTAACTGCTTTAATGGTAGGGTTCATGAATTGCCACAACGCCTTTCTTACTGTAGATCTGGTTCAACCAGTTGTAGCAGCTGTGCTGGATCAAATTCATCCTGATGATGTAAAAGAAATGGACATCTCTTGGTAAATCTCCATGACAGTGTTTCGCGCAAAGAAATTTACTAAGAGAACAAGAAGAAACAACTGGAATGAGCCAGCAAATCAGAAGGTAAGATTTAACAAAGCACTCTAAGGTGCTACAAATGTCACGAGCGGGGTCATTTTGCTCGTGAATGCACTAACCCAGCTAAGGAAGGAAACAAAGAAAGGGCAATGGTCCTAGTGGGAAATGTAAGAGGAGAAAATTCTACAAGTGCATGTGAGGTGAGAGAGGTTTAGTAACTCAACAATTCTCTTGGAATGATCAAATGGCAGCTCTCAGCATCAATAATCAGACTACAAACTTTGCTCGAATTGAAGTCTCTGAAGAAGAGAAAGTTGCTAAGGAACAAGTAAAGGAACTTCAATTTGATTTCATGGCCTTCACTTCTTCCAGCTCATCCGAGGTAAGTTCCCAATTATGTTCTCAAGCCTGTATTAATAAAGTAGATTTATACAAATCCCATAATAATAACTTGCTTAGAGAAATGGAAGGAATAAAATCTGAAAATTTTACTCTTAAGAAGAATGAGAAAGCTTTCAAAGATAAAATTGAGGCACAGAAAAAGGATTTTTTAAAACTTCAATATGTTTTTAGCATAAAATGTTGTCACCACCTAGATGCCAAACAGAAAATTGCTGAGTTAACTGCTGAACTGGAAGCTTCTAAGTTAGAGATTATCAATTTAACTAATAAATTTGAAAGGGCTGAACTAGACTTTAAGAAATTCGAAGGCTCCAGTGCTGTTGTTAACTCCATGATAAAAAATCAATTATGGTGGAAAGAAAACGTTGGTGAGGGGATAGGGTACAATGTTGTACCCCCTCCATACAAGGAAAATTACACTAGTTTTCTTCTTACCAAAGAGCAGGAAGAAAGGGTAAAAACCATGCAATATGGTAAAAACAATGAAAATGGCAAAAATGCTCCTTGTTCAGTAAAAACTACTAAATCAACCTCAGGGGTGAATGATACTAATGTGTTTACTTCACGTGCAGATGAAGTAATTGTCGAGGATTGGATTGATGAGGATGATGATTCGCTTGTTTTGAATAATAAAGACATTAATTCTCATATTTCTTTAAATTTACCTATTTTGAATTATGTGACTTCAAATATTTGTGTGGGCTCTGTTTTTAAGTGCAAAGACAAGTTTGTGGTTGATTCCTCTAAAACTTTGAAATATGGTGGTGTGTCTTTGAATAAATTTGATAAAAATAACAATCCTCATAAATATTCAATACCAAAGTTTGTTAAAGAAGGAAGTTCAAATGATTAAAATTGTGATAAACCAAGCAGTAAGTCAAGTGGTAAACGCCAAGTAGCAAAGTAGCTCACACAACAGGTCCAAACCAGGAGTAGACAACAATGAATTCCACATAAAACGTCAAACGTGTTTTAATGTGGCATTCCTGGTCGTATTGCTAGAAACTGTCAACACTGTTCATATGTACCATACTATGAATATTATCATAGGTATATGCCTCGAAATACCCATCAAAGAGAATTAATGTATCATAAGGCAAATCCCTCTGACGGTGACTGGAAAAGAAACAAAGTTGGTTGGTTTAGTCCTCATCAGACCAAGCCTAACACGTTACGAAAAAGTGATAGAAATTGTGCTTCGGTCTCAAGAACCAACTCGGTTTCTGGACCGAAACAATTAGGAAGACAAAGTCATCTGTTTCTCCCGCTCGCAAACCAGAGACTAAGACATCCATTCATACAAACAACAATAAATCTTCTAAAACTAGATATGAATGGTTTCCTAAATCTTCGGTAATCAAGCTATCAAATTCTATATTAGATAATCGGGAAGACATGTCATGGCAACCCGTGACAAGTTTAGATAAATCAGGTTCACCCAGTGTTACTATGGACTGGGTACCAAAAACTAACTGATCTCACACATCGTGCATGAACAACCATAGAGGAATATCATCAGACCTTGGTATGTTGATAGTGGCTGTTCCAGTCACATGACGGAAGGCATCTCCCAACTACACAAGATTCAAATCTTTAACGGTGGGTATGTTTCCTTTGCGGGAGGAGAGAAAGGGAAGATTACGCAGAAGGGTACTTTAAGTAATGGTGTTATAACGTTTGAAAATGTTAACTTTGTTCCTGAGTTGAAACACAGTTTGCTGAGCGTCTTGCATATCTGTGACAAAGGTTTTTCAACCCATTTCACTAACAAAGAGTGTTTGATTTTAAAACCTAGTATCATCATACCAGAGTATTGGGTTCTTGTTTGATCACAGATAAAAGATAATGCTTATGTGATCGATATGAACAAAAATGTTCCTGATGAAATCACCTGCTTGTTTTCAAAAGTGTCAGAACATAATGTCATGCTTTGGCATCGTGGTCTTGGTCATGCAAACATTAAAAGTCTAAACCATCTTGATAAAAATGACTTGGTGCGTGGTTTACTTGTCAAATATTTTGTAACTATTGAAAAATGTGTGGCTTGTGCCTTGGGTAAACACAATCGTAAATCTCACAAGCTAAAACTTGCTAATACCATTTCATCAGTTTTTTAATTGCTGCATATGGATCTGTTCGGTCCTGTTCATTTTATAAGTCTTTATCGCAACTCTTATTGTCTTGTTATTACTAATGATTACTCACGTTTCACTTGGGTGTTTTTCTTGTCAAATAAGAGTGAAACTGCAGAATTAATAAAACGCTTCGTGGTGCTTATGAAGAATCAGCTCAACTTGAAGCTAAAGGGTATCCGTTGTGACAACGGTATGAAATTCAAGAATTCAACACTAAATTATTTTTTGTGCCGAAAAGGGGTGCTTTGACAGTACAGCTCCGCTCGGACACCTCAACAGAATGGAGTTGCTGAGAGAAGGAACATGACTCTTATCGAAGCGGCAAGAACTATGTTGTATGATTCAAAGCCACCCTTGTTCTTCTGGGCAGAGGTTGTTAACACGGCATGTTATGTTCAAATTCTAGTGCTGATCAACAAATCTCAAATGAATACTCCATTTGAGATTGTCTATGGTCACAAGCTCACGGTTGCACATTTTTGGACCTTTGGCTGACCATGTACTCTGTTGAATCTTGAAACGACTCCAAAGTTTGCAGTAAAAGAAGATGATTGTTATTTTGTTAGATATGCTGGGCGTACCTCCTATAGAGTTTACAACAAGTCAACGAAGCAGATAGTGGAATCTTATGACGTGCGCTGGTTAGAAGAAAATGAGACTGATGCTCGTGTCGAACCTGACTAGCCATTTTATTATACTGAACTTTTCAAGCCATTTAATGTGTTCCAGCTGTGGTTGCTCTGATCATGGACTGGAATTATAATTACTCCAAGTTTGTGTTCAATGAGATGATGAGCAACCTCAAGGGGAAGAAGAAAGAGATGTTTATGATGTACCCAAGGTTTCTGCAGATGATATTTTACTCACACTACCCTGACCTTGTCAAATCTGTAGAAACGCTTGATTTGAAATCTATGGGCCCTAACACTTTTGGGTTGATGAAGCAATCTAGAAAGGGGGCGAAAGTAGTATACAAAATCCTTCACGAACTTATCAAGTTTGGAAGGTTTACTGAAACTGAGGCTGCTTCTGCTAGTGCCAGTGCCTCGATTGCTGATGAGCATGTGACACCTGCTCAGAGGTTCACTGCATCATATGAGACTATTTAAGATGACGATGAGCCAAAAAGTTCTCCATCACAACACATGGAGATTGAGCACCAAGAAGAAGAGACTGTACCTACTGCTGATCAGCTGAAAGATTTTGAGATGTTTAAAGATCAGCTCCAGTCGACAGCATTGAAACCTCCTCAATCTGTCACTGCGACACAATATGGAGATCTTCCTGAAGAACCAGCCACCGATCTCACTATACGAAAATGAATAAAGAAAGATCTGAGATCGGGTGTACTGGTTATTGAAACTACACCAACAAGCCAACAACAGGAATATGAGTCTGAACGTACTGAGACTCAAGTTGATACAAGTCCATCTACTACTAAACCTCAGAATCAAGACCAGATATTTGATGATATTTCTCATGAGTTCGAGTTTGAGGCTAATATACAATCTATTGACGAGCCATCGGGACCGTCTAACCCGATTGGTCAATCAAGTTCCAGCGCTGCTGATAAGATTGCTCACATTCTCGTAATGCAAAATAAATTTATGCAAGATAAGGGCAAGGGGATCACCTTTGATGCTAAACCTGTCGATGTACAGTCCTTACAACGACGAGTCTTTGAACTTGAACAAGACTCGGTTGTGAAGGATATATGCATCCAAGAGCTTGAAGCTAGCAACACTGATAAAGATTTGAAGATCAATGAACTTCAAGCTAACACGGGTGGTCTCACCGCAATGTACTTGGACCTCCAGCAAAAACTTATTCAGAAGTTTGGAGTTGAATTTAAAAGTAGTGAGGACATTGCTATAAAGGCACCTGCTGATAGTTAAGGTGGTAGTTCCAGTGCGCGTCCTGCTTCAAACATTGACGCTTCTGAACCACTGGAACAATATATTTCTGCCCCTACAAAGACCGTCGAACAATCTGAAAGGCTTCAAAAGAAGATTCTTATCATGAAGAATTCAAATCAGAACATGGAATCTTCCGATCGCCCAGATAAGTTTATTGTTGAATTCAAGAAGGACTTTTTAGACAAGTATGGTGATCGATCGGGCATCTTGTCCTGGGGGTTTTGTGTTGATAAAGCCATGTGGTGGGTGAAAAGAAGGTATGGGACTATCGAATATTACATGAAAATGAAGGATTTTGGATCCTAGATGAGGGTAGATCTCAGTGACCTTATTAATGCTCCTTTTCACAACCCTAACAATGATAAGAAGGCTATTGACTTTTGGAACTTCTTGTGGTATCAAGTTAATCGAGTATTCCCGAATATGACTACCGCTGAGTCATTTTCAAAGAAAGCCAAAGGGTCTGAGATCCGAAGACGGGGAAGACGATGGTCAATGTTATGTGGCCTGCAACTAAGAAGGCAACTCACATTCCTTTGTCTAATAGAATTCCAGATGGGACTTTAGATGTGATGACGTTCTGGACGTATGATTGTGAGACGGCTACGGTCGTTATCCGTCTACAAAAAGGACAGTTTCGATTTGTCGACCCACGTGATCTGCTGAAGTTCGGTGAGAAAGACATTAAAACTCTTAGCAATTTTCAGATTATGGCTGAACCATTGTTCGAGCCTGCTGCTAAAGAGTATACAAGGATGGTGGGGTCGATTATCATAACAGGTCTATGGGTTGGTGCTTACAGGGAAGCAGACGTGAATATTCTTGAGCATGATTAAAGATGAAGATACAAACCAAGGGGGAGATTGTTGGGCTAGTATTAGTATGGTTTGTACTTGGTATTGGGCTTATATTGTAAACCGAGATCTCTTGGATCTCGGTGGGCGATTGGATTGTTTTGGGCTTGAGTGCAGTGCCTATATAATCTATGTATTTAGGTTTATCATATGTTGGCAGTTCATAACATAGAGAACGAGATATCGGTGTAACCATTGTGCTTAAGCACCAGACGTAATATACGTGTGTTTTGAAGCAGTTTATTTGTGTTCTTCGTGTGTTTGCTTGCATAACATTGAATCATCTCTTCTCTTGTTAGTTTACACATAACAACGAGATCGTGTGATATCGCATTGAAAGATTCGTCTAAAGGACTTACGGAGTGTTTTTTCTTTTAAACATATCATGTTACATAAGTAAGTAATACATAACTAGACGGGTGCCCGCACGATGCGGCGGGAAACAAAAATTATAGTAATCATGTAACAACTGTGGATGTTCAAGGTTCGTTTGAAACCTTGAAAACATTTGGACCAATCAACACTTTTGGTTAGCCGGCTTACGAATGTTCAAACCATAGCAAAGGGTTTGGTTTATGGTTTATACAGAAAATTGGCCATATAAAACAGGATCGAACAGTAAATTCACTATTGAAGCTCAATAAGTGAAACCAAACCATCAGTATCGATTCAGTTTAAAGTTTCAATGGTTCCGTTTCGGTTCTCAATAAAAAAAAATCGAACCAACGATTTGGCTCACGGTATAACTTAGAAACCGTGAAAACCAAATTGTGAATACTCATATGTAATATCTTAATTTTTTTTATTTGAAAAATTATAGCAAAACCATACCCAAATTAAAGACAATAAAATGTTCATTTTTATTGTGTAATTTTTTATAAAAAATATTAACGTATGAAAAAGTTATGGCCGTTGGAAAATCGTTGGTGAGAAGTTATTTACAATTAAAATTAAAAGAAATATATGGATAAAGATAAAGATCCAAAGTAGTAACTATATCTTAAATTTACAAAAGTTAAGTAAAGTTAAGGGGGCTATGTTGTAACTATTTCAATACATCTTTTTTAATAGAAAAGTTTGTCCCTATCTTGCATGCTATATAAGATGTACATTAGCAATTAAAAATTGTAAATTACTTAAAAATAGGGTGTCTTAATTTGCCCATGTCTTATGTATTATATATAGTATAGCTAATAATAATAATACAAAACCAATAACAACTATATGGATGTTTAAAATATATAATGCTCTTTGAGTAATGAGTGATATGTATGTTAAAAATTAGATTCCTTTTATAAATTTGCATGTACTCAGTAAACATCAAACAAAGATAAATTTTGTATCATGATTTAAATCGCATGAAAAATAAACTTCAAATTCAAATTACATCCCATACAAAGAGATCCCAATTTAGAAAAAGCTGGGCAGTTTAAGAAACTTTACTACATCCAGATTGCATATGACTAAAAACATAAATCAAAATCATGCTCATTATACTGGTAAGGTAATGGTTGACAAAAAAAAAACCCAAACTAATAGCAACTATATGGATGTTTGAATCATTAAAAACCGATATATAATACATAAATGATTAAAATACGTATACTTACTGAGATGTCAAACGTGGGGCTAGGCGTATGATTGAAGATACGAACCGAGACCGTTGTTATAAAAGTAGAATTATGTGGTGTTGAGAACGGACATTCTAATATGAAGTATAGTTGTGTATGAATAGTTAGATACAATATATAGGGCATATGGTCAAATTATTTAAAAAGGGCGACAAAAATAAGCATAATAAGAAGAATTTGTGGCCGAAAAAAACCAATACAAAATAATAATAAACAATTAATAAAAAATACTCATAAATCAAAAATAAAAAGGTAAAAAAATAAAATGTTTCTTCCGCCGTCCTCGTTCAAAAAAAATATAGTGAAATAAAAACACAATGATGTGGAAAATAGATTATTGTGTCTTCTTATTTATCATTGTATTTTTTTGTTTATTTTCGTCATTGACTGTGTATTATTTTTCCTTAAAATTGTGTCTTTTTTCTTCTGTTATATGACTGGACTCTGTGTTATATTTTGCTCGGCAAACAAATAAAACAAAAATAATAACATATCTTATTAATTCATAAGATATAATTGTTTTCCTAAAATATATAAATTAGTAAGAACAATTTATATATTTAAATAAATCAAAATGGAAGGTTATGAATATATATCAAATAAGAAAAAAATATGGCTAACATAAATTTATCCTAGTTGGTTTGATAAGCTACTAACAATTGTAAAGAAACAAGTTAGTGAGTTTGATTCCCAGCAACTACATATTTTTTATTTTATCATTCAAAAAGAGGAAATTATAAAAATGGAAACTCATACATTTGTCCATTTATGCTCACATTTAATACTTTATTAATAATGATAATTACTTTTATTATCTTTTAAATTGTTATGGTTGAGATTTTAACAAAATACAAGTAAATGACACATGGCAATGTGAGGGATTAGAAATTTGCCACATAGGATTGAGAGGAACCAAAAATACCATTTAACATTAAAGCATCCACAATAGATGTTTTAGAGGTGTTTTTTAGGAGATGGTAGATGATGTAGATGAGAGATGGGGGTAATGAGGAGGGAAGATGATGATTAGTTCTCACTAGGGGTATTTTTCGGATTCGTTTTTCGGGTTTTTCGGGTCGGGTTCTTCGGGTTTCAATGTTTTAAATCTTGACCCGAAACCCAACTCGAATCTCTTATGGGTTTTTCGGATTCGGGTAATTCGGGTTCGGGTTTTTTCGGGTTGGGTTAATCGGGTTTCGGGTATCCTAGAAAACTAAACAAATACATACAAATTTAAAAAACTACAATGCTATAATTAAAATAATATGGTATTCTTTATTCGTAAGCAAATAATCAAATAATAAACCAACATAACTTGATAAAACAGTCCAAAAGAAGAGTAGTAACTCAAACCATAATCGTCTTCAATCGGGCTTAATTTGGTAGTTCGATTACGGTTACTATTAGTAATAAACGGAAAACATAAATAATAAACAATCGATCTATAATAGTTGTAATGACAACAATCGATTTGGAACAGATTCTAATAACATTGGTGAATAAGACTTAGCCTATTATACCTAAAAATATATTTAATTTCAAAACCAAAAGTTTATTCGGGTTGACCCGAAACTTATAAATCAAACCCGAACTACTTCGGTTTGGGTTCGGGTTAGTCTTTTCTTGGGTTCGGGTTTTTTGGGTTGGGTTTGTTTGGGTTCGGGTACTTGTTTTCTCGGGTCAGGTTTCGAATTTCGGGTAAAAGTGACATCCCTAGTTCTCACATCCATTTAAAAACATCATTTCTCTCACTACTCTCCTCTCTCCTCACTCTCACATCAAAAACTAGTAATGTTGTTTTTAAGTGAACGTGAGTAGAACAAGAGAGAAAAGTTGTGATTGCTTGGGCAAGTGCCACTTTGACACATCAAAAACACCAAGAAAAAATGGCTTATTGTGAATGCTTTTAGTGTTTTTCTTTTATTATACAAATATATTATCATAAGTCTAACTAATCTATTAAAGCAACACAATTATATGCACATGTCATTAAACTAGCCAGTCCACATAGGATGCCAATTAAATGTCATGTCACTATTTCCAATTATATAATGATCCATGACCTATTTTCCTATTATAACACATGACCCATAAGGCTTTTTTTTTTTCGTTTTAAAATATACCGGAAGCTAACCATTGTTGATCAGTTTTAGTAGGGTTGTCTCCGAGATTTTTAATACCTAGGCCGAGCTAACATAAAAAGCTGGCAAACCTTAATGAATAACAAAAAATACAAGATAATTTTTATAAATGACGATTAATATTATAACAATAAACATAGAAAATATATAGTATTAATGTAATACCCTAATTTTCGAAACCCTAAAATTAAACGCTTATATGATTTATCAATACAAAATTTATGGGAATTAATATAGTTATTTTAATATAAAGTTAATTTTTTGAACTTGTTTAATGATTTGATATGTTGTTGAAATAAAAGTTATTGAGTTGTGAAGTATAACTAAAACTAAACTAAAAGGAGTGAATATGTAAATAATATGTTTAATTATAAAATAAAAAGTCGGGGCTATTTACGCCATTCTTTGAAACTTGAGTCATCATCTCCAAATTAACGTAGTATGTTTTAAGCTTGATTTCCGACAAAGGTTTTCCGGTGAATGTATTTTCCGACGAGTTTTAAACACCAAAATTAACGATCGAATCAACCGATTGACGGTGTCGACTGACTCTGGATCCTTTACTGAAAAGTATATACACATATATAACAGTTTTGGTCCCCAAAAATTACGTGCCCCGGCCGAATGTGCAGCTCGCACACCCCCCGAGCCGGCCCTGAGTTTCAGGGTAAGAGAGACCTTATTTTCTTACTCGGTTTCGTCCTCCTTAAAATCTATCCCTTGACGATGTTAAAAGTGTTACAACTGGCTGTAAATTGTGTGGCACATGAATATTAAAGTTGTGAAAATGAGTTAAAGTGTTGCATTTGCTGTGCGCGAGCATCATTATCAAGCGCTGTATATTAAGACATAACATAACTGTCGTCTTAGATATGACAGAACACTAGATAATGTAGTGGCACTTTGTAAAGTGTCACATTGTGCTTACTTCATTATTTTCAAGACATAAAGCTACACCACATTAGTGTTGTAGCTTCATTTTGTAGTTGTGGGATTACTACCGCTTCTCAATATTATATATTAACTTTGATTTTGATTATTTATATATTTTCGCAAGTCAAATCTTGTAACGTCTTCATTCTCTTTGCCGTTGATACATTTGGGTCATTTGCCCCAAAGTTTTGTTTTTATAAAAAGTTTCGTTAGTCATGTACAGTGCCTCATCGACACCAAAGAACCATAGATTTATTTCAGTAGGAATGGTTTTGTCATTCAAAAGGGGGCAGCAGTGCAGGTTGTTGCCCGTCTACCCGTCTCTTTATTGTAATCGATACTTTCTTAATTATATGTATATACAAACAAGAATATTTAATACTTTTTGACGTGTTAACAAAGGCACGTTGTCATCACTAAGTGATTCAATATAACGACATATTGTCTGGACATTTTAATTTGACGCCAATAATAAGGTTTTTCCCCCTTATTTGCTGGTACTGTCAACTGCCCATCTAATATTATAGCTCTCCATTTGGTTTTGGGTAAAATCACACCAACACATGTATGATTAGAAATCACATAATCATAAACAATTTAATGCTTGAATATAACTATAGAAGAAAACAATAAGAAAAACAAGATTTAACATGATTCTATGGATCAATCAAGGCGATCAGTAATTCTGTTGTGATGGTTACGGAACAATCAATCTAAAATACAATTGAAGGCTCCGGTTAATGAAGCTGTTCTATGGTTTCCGATCTATTTAGGTGGAATGCAATAGTGATACAGATGGAGAACAAGAAGAAGTTGTTGACGATGTCGTTTGCTTTGATGAATCTGTGTTAGAGATGGCACGTAATGATTGGTTTTGGGCGAGGGAAGCGGGGCTAAATGGCGAAGACATGGAACGCATTGAATAAGATGCTACAGGAATATTTGAGGGGAGTATAGGAAGGGAAGATTCAGAGTTCAATACTTGAATCACTTGTCTCATTGATGGTCGACTATTTGAATCAGGATGTGTGCACCATAACCCAACGATCATCAACTGTTTGATTTCATCTTCTTTAAAATCCGATCCTAGACGTGGATCGACTGCGTCTAAAAGTGTCCCGGTCCCATACAGCTCCCAAACCCATTCTACCAACCGTGTTTGGGGGTCTTGAACATCATAATCTATGGGTTTCCGTCCACAAGCTATTTCTAATGCAACAACTCCAAAACTAAACACATCTGATTCTTTACTGGTCTTACCGGTTACCACACACTCAGGAGCCATGTAACCCAAAGTCCAAGCCAACATGGTTGTCTGCAAGCGTTTATCATGGTCAACCAGCTTAGCTAACCCAAAATCACCAAGCTTTGCATTGAAATTTGAATCTAACATCACGTTACTTGATTTGATATCTCTATGTACAACACATTGCTCCCATTCCTCATGTAGATACAATAAAGCACAAGCCAACCCATGAGCAATCTTATATCTTGTTCCCCATGCCAACAAGCTCTTAAACTTGAAAAGATGTGAATCTAAGCTTCCATTTTCCATATACTCATAAACAAGGAGGAGTTCATGTTTCTCATGGCACCAACCAATGAGCTGCACCAGGTTTTTATGCCTCAGTCGGCACTTCCGACGCGTACTGCTTGATTCCTTGTTTGGAGGTTTTCGACATCCTTTTTACTGCAACATACGTTCTTGATTCTTTCAGGAAACCTTTATAAACACCACCAAACCCGCCCTCTCCGAGCTTCTCCTTTAAAGCAAAGTCACTGGTTGACTGAGCTAGTTCATGGTAGGAAAATCTTTTTGGCCCACTGCCCATTTCGAAATCATTATTCATCTCAATTTCAAATTCAAGTTCTTCAGCATCATCTTCCTTGTCTTTTGCCCTCTTCCATCTCCATAAAACAACCGAAAGTATAACCAAACAAGAAACCGTAACCGGTAATCCAACTTTTAGTCCCACCTTGCTCGTTTCCCCTTTCATTTGATCAGGGGTTTGGTCTAAACCCGAGCTTTCGAAACTCCAAGATTTCAAGATATTTTTCTGAAAGTTTACTCCAGTGGCTGCTGAAAACCCGATAATAATGCTTTCTGGCAATTCCTTCTCGAGATCAATCGTGTGTTCAAATTCATGTTGCACGACTGTATTGTTTTCATAACCAGTAAACAAAACGCTAAAATTTTTTAAAGCTGAATTATACCTGATCCAAGCATGACACACTCCACCACCGGTTACATTGCTTAACCATTTCTTATACTCAGAAGATACAAGCGAGCTGTCGCTGATACCCACATGATCACCTATGTGAATATCGTTTTCCCTTGGATCCCACGTGTCCCAGAAAGTATCAAACTCTACAGCAACAAACCTATACCTCTGGTCACTTTGTGATTCGGACATCGGAAGCCCCATGCTTCCATTAGGTTGGAGCAGATTATTATTCTGAGCGAGGAAGAATGTGAGGCCAAAACCGTAATTCGTTTCCCCGTTTGAATCAATGACAAAGGTAAAATTGGTAGAGAAGCTTGCTTTAGAATTTCTGTCATAAAGAAGAAATTCCTTGTTGTACGTCACTCGTCCGGTTATTTGGCTCCGGTTACCGCCGGTAACATTTGGGGTCAACTGGATTCCATCGTCGGAGAAGTTAGCTCCCTCCAATCGAATATATTGTTCCAGACTCTGATCCCGGGGACTCACAAAAGAATAATCGAAAGAAAGTGAGGTTATGTATGGGATCAAAACAAGAATGAAGCAAGTGATTAGATTGGTGGTAATGAATTTCATGATTGTGGGAACTTGGTACAAAGTTGCAAGTTATTTTGTTTTTAAGATTATATGAACTCAAGTCAACGAAACAATCTACTAGAGAACATTGATTACGAAATGAAGCTGTGGCTAATATTAATTTGAATGTTTTGCAACGTCAACCTCAAAGAAGCCGTGGAAAATAATTTATTGTAAAAGTCATACCTTGGGTGGGTGATCATCATCATGTCCACATGAAATATCGATCTTATATTAATAATTGCTACGAAAATACTGTCGATCTAACATCAAGACTTTTAAGCGTAAAACACTTTGATCATTCAGACGAGATTGTGTATGCTTAATTATTTTTGATAAAACCTTTGATCCTGAGCTGGTGGAATTTCTTGGATCTTTCTCCAAGAATGTGGAGCTTGTGGGCTCAGTCATGTCTGGTAAATCTTTATTTGCCTGATTCGAACTCATTGGATGAGTCGGTTTGGCTTCGGACGGGCGTAATCTTTATCTAGCTAGGCCTATAAATTGATTTGATAGCCTTCAAGGGAACATAAGCAGGAAGAAAGCTAGGATTTCCTGACCATCTGCCAATCAATGTAGAACGATGATTTGGATGATAATATCAATATAGTTAATTAAACTCTAGAATTTGGCAATAAGATTAGATTTCACATTTCAGTTGGTTGGATATATGAGAAGATAATGTATGGATAAGGTAAAGGAAAATATCTGCAGATGAAGAACAAGTTGTATGCAAACATAGGATGAGATGGATAAGGTGTTAGTGATGCAAAAAAGGAGCGGGCTAGTGTTTGGTGAATAGGATCATTTTTTCTTCGGCTCCAACAATGTTTACTATTTACCTCACTCTTTAATTATTATTTACCCTAAGTTTGTTAGTGAATAGGTATGTTTCCGGACCAACCTCAGAACAATTATAAGTGAAGCCCCGGCGGATGGCTGCACCCTCCGCGGAGCACGCTATAATAACTCAAAACTCATAACGTGAGCGGAGGCCTCGCTCCACACCATGTGTAGTCCGTACCTTCTAGAAGATGTGACTAACAAGATGTCACACCCCAACTTAGGGCTAGGCGTGTGACCAATAGTTGGTACATATTTTGTAAATATATTAAAGTTCAAGGTTGTAAAGCGGAAGTTGTGATTAAAAGATTAATATATTCCAAAAGACGGGAATTAAACACCCGTTAGTTTGTTTCAAAGTGTTTGAACATGAAAACCATAATTTACATTATTTTAGTATCAAAAGCTTCTTGAGCTATCAGATCGTCTAATGGCTATCCTCCATCTCCAAACACTTACTCATGATTACCTGTAAAACAGTCATAAAATACGTCAGCAACGCATGCTGGTGAACAAGTTGACACAAAATATTTTATTACTTAATTATCCCCTCAAGACATAACTTAGGTCTCGACCCAACGTGGCTTAGGAAATAATCAAGTTCTGAAATCTGAATAACAATTACAAACTCGAAACCACTCAGCAAACACCGCAGCGTTCGAGATTACTTAGCTACTACCAATATACACAAGGCAATCCCCAATCGAACATTACTTAGGTCCGGCCCAACATGACGGAGGCATTATCAAGCGAGGTGCGGTGTGCCACCCTTTAACCACATATGTAAGGATCCAGATAAATGTATATGATAGCCTAAGGGCCAATGATTAAAGACTCTATTAATAAAGTTGTAAAGAGTTTGGACGTATTCACCTTTGTTATGATCAGCGTAACCGACTGATTTAATCTTCTTGTTACGTCGGACCTATAGTACGAGAATAACCTTTTATAAATACTAGACTAATGATCTAGCTTTAGACATTTAGTCTATTTTCATATTCTTTACCTTGATTCCAAGACTAAAATCATATTATTTGCATATTCTTTAGATTAAAGGTCTAAAGCTAGACCTTTAGTCTATAATACGAGAATAACCTTTTATAAATACTAGAAGCTATTATCACATTTCCTAAGATAAAACATGTTAAGTAGTATCCCACATCTCGCCTGCGAGTTGTTCTTCACTGGAAACTGTTCAGATCTATTACATTGTTTGAACGAAGTAATTAAGGTTTGAACGAAGCTTGCTAAAGTTTTAAACGTGAATTGTCACTACTCCAAGCATTCTCCTACTCCACCCATCCAACATTATTATTCACCGCATCCAATTCGCCGATCAAACCTCCACTACAACAAAAAGGGGCTTTTTAGTACGCACAAAAGCGTCCTAAAATGCTATTTTATAGGATCTTTCATTTAATGGGACCAACGAGAAAAGTGTTTCATATAAAGGGGTCGTAATAACTCTCGGAACTCAAAAAGCGTCCTGATATCCCAAATAAGATTATGAAACCAATTTTATGGTCGCATAAAATATCCATTAACAACCAAAAAACGTCCCAATAAAAACATATTAGGATATTTTTACAATGTTTTAACATGTGCTTACCTACCTTTAATCTTTTGATACACATACAAGCGTCCTTAAAAGTTAATTTATAAGACCCTTATGGTGTAACATTATAGGTACTTTAGTATCAAGAAAAAAGTCCTGATATCCCAAATAAGATTATCAAACCAATTTTATGGTCGCATAATATATTCATTAACAACCCAAAAATCGTTCCAATAAAAACATATTAGGACACTTTTACAATGTTTTGACATGTGCTTATCTAATCACTAGTACAAAAAAAGTGAGCAAATATGACGTTTTTTAACCAAATATGCTGACAAATCAACCGCCTAGACAAATAAAAACATAGCTAGAACAGAAAAAGTGAGCAAATAAACAACATATCCAAACAATGAACCATTTTAAAAATAGATAGAACAGTTAAAGCATCCATATTGACCATTAGTTTAAACTATTCATTTTTTTAACATACATATTATTAAAGCATTCAGTTTAACACAAATAAAAACAATCATCCAAAAACCTCCATGACTTTGTGCAACCACCTTTATCAGCCACAAATCTTCAACAGCACTGGCATAAGCTAGAATTCTTTGCCACTAATCATTTTAGCGTTTCTTTCTTCTTTGGCGTTCTTTTGTATAGTAGCTTTATTTGAAACCAACACCAATGTCAATGTCATGTTCCAGTTTAAAGTTTCTCTCCTCAACGGCTTACTGTAAAATAAGAATAAAAGAAAAATTTTGACCTGGTCAAACACATGGAATACAAAAAAAAATAAAAAAAATAGAAAGCATATTAGACCATAACATTACCTCACATACATGCACCATTGTTAGGAAAGTTATCATACACAAACAAACCTAACAAAGGGTTGAGAGGAAAAAAATGTCAACCCAACTAACAGAAGCCCATGCTACCCTAACATAGACTCATATACCTGATGCAAGTAAATATAAGATAAGACATAAACACAAAAAGTCAACGACACATACCTTAAACGAAGTGGCTGCCAAGAACCTTCAAAGAAAACCAACAACACATGTGACCAAGATCATATGATAGCTGTAACAACATAAAGGATGTGCTATTAGCAAAAGTTTCCACCGGAATGCTAACAAACATAAACAAAGAGAAATCTATTTGTTATCATGCAAACATACAGCCAAATGAGTAGAGCACCAACACCACATTCCATAAAAGCTACTTAGGGTGACATTCAATAATACACTATAGGTAAGTTAGATGTCATTTCCATCATTCCAACAATATTAATTGGTAACGACCATAAACCACCACAGAGCATGGTAAGGTTTTTATTTATAATCGACCTCAACTGAGTCATTTAAGAGAGTTAATGTCGGACGCTTTCGGGTTAAGCTTGGTCCAAGTACAGTAACCTTATGTTTTAATTTGAAAAGCATATTTATGATTCAAAAAGAGGGTAAAAAGGCCATTTACACTAACTGCATCTAAGAAAACAAAAACATATGCCTGTGATTATATGAATTGAAAAAGGTGGTAAAAAAAATGTTTCTGTTTAGACATATGGGTTTAATACTTTTAATAATTACTTACGTATAGAGGAAATAAGGAATAAGTATGAAGTTATATATACTGCTTAAGATTTAAAACTAATCAATACAACAATTGCACTTACAATTATATTGTTGACAGCCTAGGATTATTTTAAACTTCAAAAATTAACATAAGAGAAAAATATATAAATATTAACCTGTAATAGATGTTGTCCGAATGTACACAAACTCGAAATAAACAACCCGCGACAACCAATATAGAAATCTAAGAATAAACTCCAACAACGCAATAAAATCACATAACAAAAAGTGAAACGCAAACCTCCAAATGCGAAAGAATATAAAAAAAGCCGGATTATTTATAGCTACATACATAAACCAACACACACATGTGCAAGGTACAAAAAAAGGGTTTGCTTATTATAAAGTTACTTACGCAGTGATCATAACAAATTAAAAGATCTGTTTACGAAGCACGACACAAATCGAAATGCAAACTATCAACAACTATTCTACAGCTAAACACCCAGAAAGTACACAACTCAAAATGTTGCAAAAAAAGACTCGAACCATAAAACACATGCTATTATATGTCGCAGACGACGTATCCCTAAAGGTTAAACATCCAATTGGCCGAAAGGTACACGCCAAATCGGCAAAAGAACACCAAAATCAGCTAAAGAAGTAACTACCGAACCAACATATGACCACAAATTCTAAGAAACAAAATAATAAAATATGGTGGTGATCCCACGTACTCACAGCTTCAACTATTGACTGGGGCATACTGTTTAATAATAGAGTAAATGTTTACATTATTATAAAACATAGTATTCTCTAAATCAATCTTGATATTGCAACATATAAACATTTACCTGAGCCAAACCCATCCAATAAGCCAAGAAATAACACCTTATCCGACCAACTACTCTATTTTAACGTTGTTAAGACCTTCACATAACTGAATCAACGTCATCATGGCGAACTCTTTCCCTTTCACTGATGCACCATCTCTGGCAAGCAATTCGAAACTGAAATTGAAGGAAATAAAAACGTTTCATTGTTGCCAATTATTAATCGTTGCCCAATAAACATAAATTTACTGGATTATGCTATGTTGTGAAGTTAGGATGAGATGAATTTAAGAAATCTAAAGAGAGATCACAGCGAGTACTGCAATAGCACACAACAATTATGGTTCATATGCATTGTGCTAAACCTAGCTAAGAATCACAATAAATAAACATAAAAAAGACCATCACCTACAATAGCTAAAATTTGCTATTATATACACATATTTACATATAGAAATCGGTGCGATTCAAACACTCATAGCACCAACACAGATCCCCAATTTAGCAATTTACATTTTATCCTCACTCCGTAAAAAACCCAGAATCATAAATCTTAAATGATTTAATGATACCTCAATGTACATATTAAACTATTTGAAAACAAACCCTAATTGCATTAAATTAAAAGATCGAGCATATTTTTAGATACATACGAACCTGGTGCCTTCACCATCTGATTGATCGATTCGGTTTGATGAAATCAATATGATTGGAGAGAACAATCGATTGGTATTTGTAATGTAAACCTCATAAGACAAAGAGTGGCCAGAGAGTTCGACGGGCTGATGGAGGTTAGGGTGGGCATGATGAGGTTGGATGGAGACGAACCAGAGAGCGCAGGAGGCTAGGGTTTACAATCGTGGATGATGACGACACATCCGAGTCACCCTCTATTTATATGCGTGGCAAAGCTAGGGGTGTTCAAAAGGATCCGAACCCGAATTATCCGATAATCCGTATCCGAACTATCCGAACGAAATTTCGGATATCCGAATCGAAAATTCGGATATCCGAATTCCGGATATTCGAAATTTCGGATTCGGATATAAGTTTTCAGATTTTTCGGATATTTCGGATATCCGAAATATTAAATTTAATATTTTTTGTTTATATATTATATGTAGATAATTTATGAAATCTTGACTTTTCAAACACATGTGCTCCCTGCTCATTCACGTGGCTCCATGCCTTCCCAAATCCCATATACATGTTCTCTCTAACCTAGATTTAAAATTAAAACGCCGGCCGCTATCGCCTCGTGTCTTCACCATCAGTCCACCACAGTACCACACCGTCTCCATCACAAGCACCATACTTCAAGTCCTGGATGAACTAGCCGCCATAAACGAGTAATTCCGGCAACGTATCCGATATGCCATGGCCGCAACAGATCAGATCTGGAATGGACATGGAGATGGAACGGAGATCTACGAATAAACTAGGTTTGTCCTTCATATGTAATGGAGACTGAGAGGGACGAGCAACGGCGGTGGTTGGTGGATGACGGTGGATGCTGACGATGGACACCGGCTGTTCAAGTGATTTAGTTTTGAAAAGATTATTGAGTGTTAGAAATGGCAGATTCATTCTTGATATTTTATGTTTGAAGTATTGGATTTCGAGATATGTATGGTTTTTGTTATTAAATTTTTTTTTTTTCTTTTTCGGATATTCGGATATCCGAGGTTCGAATATCCGAAGTTTCGGATTCGGATTCGGAGAGTGATTTGCACCGAAAGGTTCGGATATCCGGTTTTGGATATCCGAAAGTTCGGATATCCGGTTTTGAACAGCCCTAGCAGAGGATATCTTCTGGGTTTAAAGGGGATGCTTAGGATAGTTTAAAGGCTTAGACAGTGGCTATGGATTGAATGTGTTAACATGGAACGGTGTGAAAAATGGAGGTGATATGACCCGTTAGTGGTATCACGGGTTAAAACCGGGTTAAATCAATGAGATGTATCTATTCAGAAATCAAACAATCCGGTGACTTTAAAGTGGGTGGGAAGCGACGTGAGAGCCTCACCTAATATTTTATGTTGACAATTATATAAATACTAGTTTGATCCTCCCGTATTACGGGAGTTTATTTAAATTTTTGTTTTTATTCGTTTTGATATTTTATAATGATTATTTTATTTTTTAGCGTAATTTTGTTTTAATTTAATACATATATATATATATATATATTAGTTTGTTATTATATTTTTTAATATATCTTATTATATTTATGGATATCGTACTTATTATAATTTGAGAATTATTATTATATAGATATAAATATCTATCTAAGTGAGTATATGATGTAGTTTTTTGAGACGATATGGATGAGATTTGTTTTTCTTCATTTTTGCTCTTATCTTCGAATTCCGTTATTAAGCAAAAAGCTTATTAAAAATGAATTAGATTCTACTTATTTAGATTTTATTTATATTGAATTATATTGGGTTTTATTAGTTGAAATATTTATGTTTTTTGGATTTTTAACGAACAAACATAAACGAACACGAGCATGTTGATTTTTTTAAATGTATAAACATGAACACAAATATTTGTCTAATGAAAAAAGAGGCGTTGATGTAGCTGACGACGGTGGGTAGTATTGGAAGTTAACCGACGATGGAGATGATAGACCGTCAACGAAGAACATGTAAAGCAGATAAATTAAATTAGGGTTTAATAAAAGTGTTTATCAATAAATGAGATCTTATAAACCCATTTGAGGGCTATTAGAGTTTGGTAAGACACATAACCCATGAAAATTATTCTTTGATAGCTAAAGGGTTATTTCACAAATAAATGAGATGTTATAACCCGTTTAAGGGTTATCCCGGGTTTGGTGAAACCCATGACCCGTGAAAATTATTGTTTGATTATGAAATAGTTTTACAAATAAATGAGATGTTATAACACATTTAAAGATTATTTGGGTTTGGTGATACCCATACCAGCGAATTCGGGTCAAATGCATGAGACGCCTCAATTTGTAAATCAAGCAATCTGGTGGCTCTATAGAATGGGGGGGAACAACCTAAGAGCGACAACTAAGATTTTATGGTAGGCAATTATGTAGATAGTTAGATATATACCACACACACAAGAATATAATAATAATAATAATAATAATAATAATAATAATAATAATAATAATAATAATAATAATAATAATAAGAAAAGGGAAGAAGGCGATAAAAAGTCCCCGCCTTATTGCCCCTAAAATCGCTGGAGCGGTGTGGTCGCCGGCCATCGCCGCCCGAATTCGCCCAAAGATGGCCCCCACTACGGGTGGCCAAAGAAAGAGAGAGTGTGTGTGTGAGGCTAAGGCCACCCGTAATGGGTGACCTCTTCCGGCGAAATTTGGGCGATAGGGGCGACAACACCGCACTAGCTAAACGTCATGTAAATGTTAAAATTATAAGACCCAAGTGTTAAGTGTCATATTAAGTTATGTTATAATAACACTCTAGCGAATAAGCGTCCTATAAAACATATGTTTTATGACTACAATATCAAGTTTCCTATTACGGTGTATTATAATTACACCACAATGATTAAGCGTCCTATAAAGGTTAATGCTATAAGACTCAAGTGTCAAGTGTCCTGTTAAGTTATGTTAAAATAAAACTCTAGCGAATAAGCGTCCTATAAGCCAGATGTTTTATGACTAAAATATCAAATGTCCTATTACGGCGTATTATAATAACACCACAATGATTATGCATCTTATAAAGGTTAAAGTTATATGACCATAGTGTAAAATTTCCTATTAAGTTATGTTCTTATATGACTTCGACTAGAAAGGGTCTTATAATACCGAATATTTATGACTTAACTACAAAGTGTCATATTAAGTTATGTTATAATAAGACCTCCAGTGATAAAGTGTCCTATTACATTACCACATTATGGGATACCAACAACTACATGTCTTATAGATTACTTTATTAGGATTTACATTTTAAGTGTCTTATTAAGTTATATGATAATACGACCCCAAAAAATCATCCATCCTATTAAATAACTTTTCAGGACACCGGTTCCAAAGCATATATTGTAAAAGGACCTCAAATGTTCATTTGTCCTATTAAATAGATTTTAGAACCCTATTTTACAAGCGTACCACACAAAAGGTCCTAAAAAGCCCTTTTTGTTGTAGTGCTCCTTCTCCGTCTTCGTACACCATCAGTCAATGTCAGGTAAACTGATTAGGGTTTTGATTTTGTGGATTACCCAGAATAGAAAATTGGACCAACAATTTGCTGATTTTGTTTATTAAATGAGGTTTTTGAAAACACTTAGCCACAAGAGATAATATTGATACTAATTACATATTTTCTCTCTTTCTTTCAACTGCCACTAATCCCGCTACCAGTCATCCCGTCGGCAAGCTGTTCTTCGCTGGAAACTGTTCAACTCTTTTACACTGTTTATTCACAAGAAAAATCATATTATTTGAAGTTAAAATCAAACCTTAATTACCCACATCACACTTGGTGGAAATTAAAAACCTTTTTACATTAAACAGTAGACAAAACTCAAGGTGCACACCAACTGTTTGATAACATGCCAAAATGAGAAAACCCATGTTATTCTGTTGATATTAACTCATACATGTTCAAGACTGGATTTTTATTCTTTTTTTCATAGAATTTCACCCGGGTTATTATTATTATTATTATTTTTTATTAGTATATTGCTTGTGTTTGTGTGATTAGTTGCAATCATAGAGCGTAGGAGCCATTACTATTAGTTAAGACCATGTCCTGAAATGAGGGGTGTAGGTAAGGGTAAAGATAGGGAGAATATATTGTGTTTGGCTTCTTGGAATATAGGAACATTAAATAGTAAGTTGCTAGAACTGGTAGATGTGCTTAAAAGACGTAAGGTTCAGATAGCATGCCTATAGGAGACTAAGTGGAAAGGGCATAGAGGGGCTGACTGTAATGGGTATAAGTTGTGGTACTCGGCGTCTGATGGAGCTAGGAATGGAGTGGGGTTTCTAGTGGCTAAGGAACTACAAACTAGTGTGGTGGAGGTGATAAGACATAATAACAGTATTATGGTGTGGGAGATTAGTATTATGAGAGGAAGTAGTGGCAGTAGCTTCCGCCTACACACCTCATATAAGCTTAAAGGATCAGGAAAAGAGAGAATTTTGGGATTGCCTAGACGTAGTGGTAGGGGGCATACCTAGGGGTGAGAGGATTTGTATAGGAGGTTTGTTAGTGCATGGTTTTGTGACTGGTAATTGCAGTTAACGTATTTAAGATTAAAGTATTCAATAGCTACGGAAAGGGGGGTGTCTTTTAGTGCACAGTTTTGGTGCCCGTAGCGATCGAATAAGTTATAGGCTGTTTAGTCTTTGTATTTAATATATATTTATTGTGAATTAGGCTTTGGCCTATAAATAGGTAGATTATGTTCATAATTAAGGGAGAGAGTTAATGTACATAGTTTAAGTTATTTTCTCTCCATAAGTTATTCCACACACCATATTGTATTCGTGTTCGTATTGTATAATTGATGTATCGACGCGGCTAGATCCTTTACGGGTTTCAAACAGTGGTATCAGAGCAGACGGCTGCTCTCGGTGCATCGTTTAAGGTATTGAATCTGAGTTAATTCGTGTTATTCGAGTTTTGGACAGATTTTGTTCAGATTTGGTTTAATTTATGGATGATTGGTGAAATTGATGGTGGATTAGTGTATATTAATGAATTCCGCATGTTCTTGTGGATTTTGGTGATACGTTATGGTGTATTGATGAATCCACCATGGAAGAGTAACTTATTGTTTAATTTATTTTGTGATGATTTAGTGTTTGTTAAGTTAAATTAATTACGGATTCGTGATCGGTATGAAAATCCGAGTGTTTGGGTAGATTTTTATGGATAATTATGGTGTTTTGTTGAAACTACTATGGATGGAGTTCAAATTTGCAGATTCCGGCCAGATCTGTGTTTTCCGGCCACTGTAACTGTATTTTCCGGTGAAATGCGCTTTTTCGGCGAACAGTTCAGATCCATCAACCTGGTTCGTTAAGTTACTGTAGCAATTCGTTATGTTACTGTAGCTAATTCGTTATGGAAGTTTAACGAATCTACTGTAGCTATTTCGTTATGGGAGTTTAACGAATTGAGATGGTAATTTATAACGAATTAAGGAAATTCATTAAGGAGATTCGTTAAGTTAAGAGTATAACGAATTAAGGTAATTCGTTAAGTTACTTTGTTAAGTTAATTCGTCAAAGTAATTCGTTAAGTTAATGGTAACGAACTAAGGTAATTCGTTATATGTATGACGAAGTGGATATCTTAACGAATGGGAGGTCATTCGTGTAACTGTTATAACGAATTAAGAATGGAGAGCACGAACTAAGTTAACGAATGGAGTGGATATTTATAACAAACTGAGAGGCAATTCGTTAAAAAAGAGTTATTTGGCGGGAAAATTTTTCTTGCGCGAATTTTTTCCTGAATACTCCTCGTAAGTAAGATTTCATTCTTGAAAATTTTGGCGATAATATTTATTTTTCGAAAATTTTCGGTGAATTTTTGGCGGGAAAATTGGGAAAAATTTTCTTAATCGAATTTTTTCTGGGATGTTCCTAATGTATTGGGTACTCTTTTCTCAAATTTTGGTAATATATTTTCCGGCCGACTTTTTAAGCGCTTCAATTGGCCGAGGGGGAGCCCGCAAGTAATTTAAGGAGGAGTTTGTTTTGTGAACTTTGAAGATTGTTCAAGATTGAAACTTGACTATGTGGGATACGAGTGTCTATTCGTTTACTTCTTTTTGAGGAGTGTCTGTCTGTTTACTTCTTTTTGAGGGACTTTGATCATGACTATGTTGGCTACGAGTAAATGGCAGATTACTTCTTTTGAAGGTGACGATTCTCGAATGAGTTGATCTTATTGAAGAATATACGAGTCTTGTCATTGAATTGAAGAATTTGATTATTCAAGGTTTATTAATAAAGGTTGAAACTCTGAATCATATGCCCAAACATTAGTGCATCTTTGCGAATGAGATGTGGAAGAGCTTCAAAGAGTATATTTGGGATACACGTTATCAAGAGAGGGAAAACCAAAGTGAAAGATGTTGAATGATCGAGTTGTTCATGAAGATGTGTGACGAGGTTACACGTAAAGACATGTTTTCTTTACCGGTGCTTACATATAGCTGATGACTTGTTGCTGATTGTTGAAAGATTGAGCCATATCATACACCAATGGATGACCGGGATGATCTCCAAGAGTTGCTCACTTTGAGGGGGTAATCTGATATGAGAGGCTACAGGTTGTTGGTTTGCTGAAAAGATTTAAAGATTGTCTGTCTGCACAAGCCCGAAAATCATCAGTCAAGGGGGTGTCTGTTAGTGCATGGTTTTGTGACTGGTGATTTGCAGTAAACGTATTCAAGATTAAAGTATTCAATAGCTACGGAAAAGGGGGTGTATGTTAGTGCACGGTTTTGGTGTCCGTAGCGATCGAATAAGTTATAGGCTGTTTAGTCTTTGTATTTAATATATATTTATTGTGAATTGGGCTTTGGCCTATAAATAAGTAGATTATGTTCATAATTAAGGGAGAGAGCTAGTGTACATAGATCTAAGTTATTATGCTCTCCATAAGTTATTTTCATCCACCATAATGTATTTACTCTAAATTATCAATAAACCGTATTTAACGTATTTGTAATCGTATTGTTTAATCGATGTATCGAAGGGGCTAGATCCGAGATGGGTTCAAACAAGGTTATTTTAATGGACACATTGGTAAGGTTAACGATGAATTTCAAGCCGTACATGGGGGTTTCAGTTCTAGTGATATGAATAAGACCAACACAGATCTTCTAGAGTTTGCGGTGGCCCACGACCTAGGTATTATAAATTCGTATTTTAAGAAAACATATTTACATTTGATCACTTTTAGTAGGGGCGGACGCAACACGCAAATTGACTACCTTTTGATGAGGCAAGGAGACCGACGTTGGTGGAAGGACTGCAAAGTTATACCTGGGGAGACGGTTGTGGCTCAACATCAATTGCTGGTGGCAGATATAGGCTTCATAAATAAGCTGACTGTCCGAGAGAGGAAATGTACACCTAGAATTTGATGGGGAAATTTGAAGGACGGAAATCTTCCATTGTATAAGGATAAACTCTTGTTGCAGACATTGGCTCGACTAAATGGGGACTCAACTCAGTATGGGAAGCTATGGCGACAAGGATCATTCAAGTAGCAACGGAGACTCTCGGGGTCACAACAGGAAAGACAAGTGGACATAAGGAGTCTTGGTGGTGGGATGAGGTCGAACAAGACAAGATAAGGGACAAACAAGTAAGCTTTAGAGATCTTATGAGGTGCATGAATGAGGAGGAGCTAGTAGAATTGAGGGAGACTTACAAAACGGCCAAGAGAGAGGCAAAGAAGGCGGTGTCGGAAGCAAATAACAAGGCCTATAAACAGATGTATGAACGTTTTGAAACAAAAGAGGGGGGACATGCTATGTTTAAGATTGCCAAAGCCAGGAAGCGTAGAAGGCAAGATCTATGGCATGTGAAGTTTATAAAGGATACAGATGGGAATGCACTGGTTAAGAAGCATGATATCAAGCTAATATGGCAAACCTACTTCCACAACCTTTTTAACAATGGGAGAGCTTACCAAGAAGAATATGACAACACAACCTTTCAACAATAACCGAATAACTGATACTGCCGACGGATCACACGGGAATAGGTGCAGACTTCACTTAGGATGATGGGAGGGGCTAAGGCGCTTGACCCAGACAACTTACCTATCAAGGTGTGGAAGTGTCTGGGAGAAGAAGGAGTCATGTGGTTAACTACTTTGTTCATTATTATACTCAAACTTCGTAAGATGCCAGACCAGTGGAGGAGCAGCGTCGTAGTCCCTATCTATAAGAACAAAGGAGATGCCCAATGTTGTGGTAACTACCGAGGAATCATACTACCAAGCCATACTATGAAGCTTTGGGAAAGAGTGATTGAGGTTAGACTTAGACGGGAATCTGAGGTTACGGTGAACCAATTTGGCTACATGTCGGGGCGTTCCACCACAGAGGCAATACACATTATAAGAAGATTGATGAAAAGTACAGGGAGAAGAAGGGTAACCTTCATATGGTGTTATTGACCAAGAAAAGGCGTACGAAAGTATGCCACGCCAAGTGCTTTAGGTGTGCCTGGAGGGTAGAGGGGTCCCGAGGAAATATATAGAGATAATTATGGATATGCATATCAAGAGTGCAACAAGTGTTCGTGCGCCCGTGGGGGATACTGATTTCTTCCCCGTGGAGGCTGGCCTTCACCAGGGATCAGTGTTGAGTCCGTTTCTTTTTGAAGTAGTTTTGGATGAGTTGTCAAAGTCGATTCAGGAGACACTCGCGTGGTGCATGATGTTCGCAGATGATATTGTTAGTTGCTGAGAGAAAACAAGATCTAAACATGAGGCTAGAGGAGTGGCGAACAACCTTGGAGACAAAAGGTTTAAGGATTAGTCGCTCTAAGACGGGAGCACCTCCACTATGATTTTAGTGGGGTAAATGACAATGAGGACGTCCAGATCACCATTGAAGGGCAAGTGGTTACGCAGGTAACGAAGTTCAAGTAGGTAGGACCATTTGTTCAGAGCGATGTGTAATTAGACAATGATGTGGCCCATCGAGTTCAGGTAGGATGGTGTAGATGGAGAGCAACCACAAGTATATTGTGTGACAAGGGATTCCCAACTAAATTAAAAGGAAAAATTTATAGGGTCGCAGTTAGACCTGCAATATTATATGGAACAGATTGTTGGGCCTTTAAGAAGGCATAAGTGCATAAAATGTAGCTAGCAGAGATGAGAATGCTACGCTGGATGTGTGGGCACACAAGGTTACACCGAATAAGAAATAATGTGTTTCTGAAGAGGTTACGGGTAGCTAACATATCCGAAAAATAAGAGAGTGGAGATTGAGATGGTTTGGACATGTGAAGAGAAGTTAGACGACGAATCCTGTTAGATCCATAGAAAACATTACTATAGAGGGGAGGAGGGTAGAGGCCGACCTAAATTGGCTTGGGATGAGATGATTAGACATAATTTGCTAGACCTAAACCTATCCGAGGACATGGTTGAGGATATGAGTTCTTGGAGACGTAGAATTAATGTTAAGGATTTTTAGGGAGAAAGGAATACCTTAGGGGTTTCTATTTTCCTTAGTTTGGTCAAACACCACTATGTTATTTTATTTTTATATATTATATATTTTTATCTATTTATGTATTAGTATTATTATTTTTACTATGTGCTATTATTAATTATATTATTGTTGAACTTTAATTTCCTCTTATATTCTCTCATACATATATTTTTTCATAGATGAGAGTATCTCTGGAAGCCACCTCTTAATATCGTTGGATAGAGGTACGGTGTGCCTACATCCCACCCTCCCCAGACCCTACTTATAGCTTTGCTATTGATGGAAATCCACTGAGTATGATTGATTGATTACCTTGATGATCATTTCTTTGTAGTTGGACCTTTAGTCCATAACATTTATTAATTAAACACTACGTTTCTTCATCATGAAGAAACGTATATACTAAGTTTCTTCTTTCTTAAAAAACATTATAAAACTGTATTTTCAATAAATAATTAATAATTTATCCATACCCTTATCTTATGAAAATCATATTTCACTAATTTTATATTCAAGGTATAGACTATACCCTCGACTAAGGTTTAAGCCATATATAATAAAATAATCGAACGCAACCCCTACCCTGTATGGCTTGCATTTCTAGAAATGCCTAACCTTGATGCGGGCGGCACTCCTACTTGTCGTTGGTATCGATGGAATGAACTTACAAAACTTATACACCTTGCACGTACTTCGAGACACGAATGTCAGAACGTCGGAGTCGTGGCATGTATTTTGAGGTAATATGTGAAAGTAATGTGTAATGGGATGACTGGAGTCTCAACCCATGGCTGTCTATTTATAGGCAGTAAAAGTGTCCCTTCGTGATATGCTGTAAAACAGACTTGTGTTCCACACCATTTTGTCATCTTTTTATGGCTTAATTATCTAATAAATAATGATTTTGGCTTGTTTTAACATGATCTTACAAAGTTATATTTCTTTCGTAAGTTGCGAGTTTTAAAGAGAAAAAAACAATCGGGTTTTTTTCAAGACATTTATAGGCCTTTATGATCAATTTTTGTAAGAACCAAGCTAAATCCTGACCCAAAAGCCCATTTTTTGTGAGCCTTACTTGTGTTATTATATTATAATCTACCGTGCGGCAGTTTGAAATGAAAAAAAAACATAAGCTTCTCATTCTTTTTCCGACCGGCCAAGTGAAATTGGAAGAAAATATTATTATCTTTTGGGGGTTGGTCAAAGTAGGTGAGCTTTTGCTCACCAAACAATCTAAACAAGTGTTGGTACATGATGTCAGTAGTTCAGTGTCTAGTGTCTGTAATCGAGTCGTTTGGATTTGTGTTTGTATGTAAGCGAAGTTAGCTCACAAGTTCGCTGATACAGGCGAACTTGTGAACTAAGCGAAGTTAGTGACAACTTCGCCTGAACATGCCAGGCGAAGTTGTCATGATATATATGTCCTAGGTTACGGCTTAGAGAAAAGAGGATTCAATCAGTGTATTCAGTTTACGTGTAACGAGTCCAGTATTAGTGATAGATATCACGTGTTTTCCGGTTGCAATATAACGTGTTTGTGTTTATTGTAACGTGTGTTTAATCGTATCGTCTTCTACGCTCGTAACGTCTTACGTAGGGATTCCGCACCTACGTAGAACGAGATATCTCGTGTAGATCCGGCTGGGAACCTACAATTGGTATCAGAGCTTTTGCTCGATTGTGTGGTTCGGGATTATCACGCGGGGGTAGAAATCGTTCCGTTCGACTATTCGCGGGACGAGTTTTCTGAGATTTTGTGTCCTACTCACCTCCTACAATCATAAACAACCCATAACACCTTCACAAACCTCGTAAAATCCAGAAATCAAACCTGCATATTCATCGTGTTCATCAGGCGAAGATGCCGTCACTGTTCGTAGGGTTTCGGCGAAGATATAAGGTTAAGCGAAGTTATCCACAACTTCGCCTACCTTCTCAAGTTCGCCTATATCAGCGAAGTTACCTACAACTTCGCCTACTTCACAAGTTCGCTTACCTTAAGCGAAGTTATCTACAACTTCGCCGAATCAGGCGAATTTAAAAAGGAAGCGAAGTTCAGAATCAGCGAAGTTCAGACTTAAGCGAAGTTATCCACAACTTCGCCTACAGTACTGTTAAAAATAAAATTTTTATTTTTCGGGTTTCTGTGTGTTTCGTGAAAGATGTCTTCAATCAACATTACGGAACTAGTTAAGATGGAAGTGGAAGCGGGTTCGGCTACAAAGGCACCAAAGATGCTTAAGAAAACCGATTATGTAGCGTGGAAAGATCGGTTTAAACAATATGTCAAGTACCAAGATGCTAAGATATGGGTGTGCATACAAGATGGTTACATTCCACCTACTGCTGAGTATGAGGGTCGTGATCAGATCAAGAAATACAAAGAGATGGAAGAAGAAGAAAAGAAAATGTATGAGGCTGAAAGCAAAGTTCATGCTGCGATTACTATGGCTCTTCCACAAGAGATTCTACACACCTTCAGAAAGTATAAGACTGCTAGAGAGCTTTGGGAAGCTCTTGAAAACCGTTTTGAGGGTAATGTGGGAATTCGTGCTTCAAAGATTAAACTACTTAAAACCCAATTCTCGGTCTTCAAGTACTTGAAGAATGAATCACTTGATGATATCATCACTAGATATTATCATCTGATGACCGAACTCAACAATTATTCAATTGCTTACAAAGAAGATGAAATTGTTGAAAAGCTTCTTGATACTCTCCCACCGAAATGGGAGATGTACACTGTGTTGATGAGAGAAGACAAAGACTTTGCTGACTATGACCTGGAAACAGCAGTTAACAAGCTACGAACATTTGAACTAAACATGGTTCGAAAAGAGACACCTACTGATCAGGTTCAAGATCCAGGAATGTATGGTGCAAAGGTTAATACAAGTTCAAGTTCGAAGTCTGATTTGTCTGCTTACTACTCAAAGGGAGAGTCGGGTGCTAACTCAACACATGAAGGTCATGTATCTCTCAACATGAATGGTGATGTGTGCTTTGTAGCTGGAGGATCAAATGCTTCTAACCCTCAAGCAACCAAGAGTAGTTTTACCCCAAGTGTTTCGAATAACAGCTACTCAAGGATGCCCATGAGTGTTAAATCTGCTGAACAGCAGTTTGCTCTCTATGCATCCTTTATTGTTTCGTATGAAAATTACATTCAGGGTAAGATTGTTGATCCAGCAATATTGGAGGAAGACTATGATCAGATCGATGCTGATGATCTGGAAGAGATGGATCTGCAGTGGCAGATGGCTATGATTGTGAGAAGGGTTAAGAGGTTTATGAAGAAGACAGGAAGGAAGTTTGTTGGTGAGAGACCTGGTTTTGACAAGTCAAAGGAGCGCTGTTACAACTGTCAACAGAATGGCCACTTTGCGAAGGAGTGCACGAATGAGAGAGTTGAACGTAGTCAGAACAGGTCGACACACCAGAATGGGGGTGGTAATGATAATAGAGCCATGATTTCCATACAGAATGGGGAGTATAACTGGAATCTGCATGTTGAAGATGTGTTCGAACAGGCCAATTTGGCGAACATCGAAACTGAAGATAGTGAGAAAGTGACTGGCGAAAGTGAAGCTTACATGGCAGAAACTCAAAATGAAGCTTACATGGCAGATGTGAAAGACCAGCTCACCGAGGTAAGTACTAAATCCCCTTGCACTAAATGTGAAAATCTGTCTGAACAATTGACAACTATAACTGATCAGTATGTTAGTTTGGATGCTCAATTTAAAACCTTAAAAGAAGAACATCATTTCACTAAAGCTAGAGAAAATAGTTATAAAGTAAAAATAAAAGCTAGTGAAAAAGATATTAGAAGTCTTAAAGCAAATCTAGCTGAAAAAATTAAAGTAATTGATCTTAGCTATGAAGTGTTAGAAGAGAAAATCAAACTAATAGCTGAAAGGGATAAACAGATAGCTGATCACCGGGTGAAAGTGGTGGAACTAAATAGGAAACTTGAGAAATTCAGAAATTCCACCGCTATACTTGATCACCTCGTTAGTGATCAAGGTTCCCCAGTTAAAAGGGGAGGAATTGGTTATCATGAAGTTCCACCACCTTACAATCATAATTACACTTATAATCCTAGTAATCAGAAATCTGTTGATGTTGATTATAGTCAGACAGTTCCGGTTAAGGTAACTAGTAAAGAACCAGAAGTTAGTAAAGGCGAAACAAGTAAGCCTGTTTCGAGTGTTAAAATTTCTGCTCCTAGTCCTGTCTCATCAAACTCGGACAAGTCATCCGAGTCGAGTGAGACAAAAGAAAAGACAGTGTTACCAAAAAGTGGAGAGAAAAATAAAACAACTGGAAAGAAATCTTCACTAAACCCGTATGTCCCACCATATGTGAGACAAACGGGCAGTAATGCAGCCTCATCATCTAAAACAACTGTTGAAAAGAAAGTTGAACACAGGAGTTGTTTCAGAGGTAATCAATTAGGACACCTAATTGCTGATTTCCCTCTGAAGCGGAGATTCAGAGGTGTGAGGCCTTCAAAAACTGAAAACAGAACTAACAGTAACTACAATAGTGGTAAAACTAAATCAGGTTTTCAAAGAAAAAGATCTCAGTTTTTCACTGCTAACAACCAAACCATAAGTAATAATTCATTTAATTCTCGAAGGTTTGGATGGCCTCATAATCAAACTCCAAGAAGGTATCCTTTTAGGACTTACAGGAATTATTCTGAAACTAACTTTGGACAGCCAAGGTACGGGATGTATCGACCCAAGACCAATAGGTCTTGGGTCCCCAGATTTTAAATCCTTTCCTTTGAGTGTGCAGGAACAGTCTGAAAGGACTGTGAACAACAGGTGGGTTGTCGACTGTGGCCGTTCCCTGCACTTGTTTGGTAACAAGAAATTGTTACGTGATTGGAAAGTTATACAAAAAGGAAGAGTAAGTGTTGAAAGTGAAAGTGAAAAGAGTACTTCAGACGTTGATATGAGAGAAATGATGGACACTCCGACGCCAACTATCGAAGAAGAGAGCTTCACGCATAACTCAAGGGTGCGAAGAGGATTCTACGGTATCTCAAAGGCAAGCCTAAGCTGGGGTTGTGGTACACGAGAGGAGGAGACTTGGAGTTGGTCGCCTACACAGATGCTGATTATGGAGGGTGCAATCAGAGTCGGAAGTCAACTACAGGTGGATGTCAGTTTCTTGGTGGCAGATTAGTGTCATGGCAATGCAAGAAGCAGACCTCAGTCGCGATTTCAGCCTGTGAAGCAGAATACATGGCAGCATCTAACTGCTGCTCCCAGGTTCTTTGGATTCAACAACAGTTGCGCGATTACGGTCTGAATTTCACTCATACTCCTATTTGCATTGATAATACTGCTGCTATCTTAGTAACTAACAATCCCGTAAAACACAGTAAAACTAAACATATTGACATCCGTCATCATTTTATACGGGATTGTGCTGAGAAGAAACTGATTGTGCTCGAAAAGGTTGATACGCTAGATAATTTCGCTGACATGTTTACGAAAGCGTTTGACAAAACTAGATTTCAAAACCTTGTTGAGCTGAATGGGATGATCAATCCCGAGTAACCGTGTTTTTATCTTTATTAAAAAAAAAAAAAACGTCACTATCGCTTAGAATTATGTCGGTTGCCTCAGTTTGAAGGACATATCTTCGGATATGTTTGGTCCTCATTTCTACTTGTTGAATATAAGGATAGCCATTAACCAGATGACTGAAAGTGACCGGGGCGGTTTATGATGTGTTTTTATTCTTTCGCTGAAAATTAGTCGATCATACTTAGTTAGAAGGACACATACTTGTATGTGGTCGGTCCAGCTGATCCATTGGATCTTCGGGATAGCCGTTTACCTGAAAACTTCAATTTGATCGGGGCGATTGAAGTTAAAAATTTTTCCGGGAGATGAAATTATTTTTCAAGTCTACTACTTCGTAAGAAGTTCCTTTACTATGTTTAACAGAAAATTGATCCAACCTTGGAAAGTGATAGATATACTGATTCTGTGTGCTTAACTAGTGAAGTTATTAGGCCTAAAAGACTTTAGAACAGTCATTGTATGTCATGGTAGCTTTTTATGGTGCGTAAAAGTAGAAGTGATACTAACTAAATCTACTCGATTTTACGTGGAAACTTCTTAACAGTTGTGCATGTCTCCATATATATCTTTCCGAATGATAGGCAGAAAAGCGATTACCCAGTCATACACGAGCCCGTGAGTGTTCTGATTCCCGTGAAGATAGCGTGTCAAGATACTGCAGTGATCCAGATTCGGGACTTGCAGTAGTTTACTACTCTGAAGTCTGTGTAAATACATAAAAAAAAAAAAATTTTGAGTTATTGAGACATTATAAAGTTCATAATGATAAGACTTCTCAATCAAGATGCAAGATAGAGAACGGGAAGCAGAGTCCAAAGATCGAAGAGTTCCTACTATTTAATCAGACACTACGGGTCGAGGTCAACTCGGGGTGACTTGGGGAAAGCCAAATACGCTTTGAGAATAGATAGGAAGCATCATAATCTCAGAGTTGTTGCCCACTTAAGTTTTGAGCTTAATTGAACCGAACCCGTATCACAGAAACGATGAAAACCATTTTAAGTTAATTACCTGCTTACAACCTGTTTCTTTATGTCATAATACAGCTGAACACGGATCTGTGTGACAGTCACGTAGTTAGTATGATTCCTGTTCGGATCTTTTCTAAAACATGGTAGTCCCTATCGAGACTGAAATTTGATCCCGTGTACTTTATTTTTAAAATTTTTCTACTTATATAGTTGTATGATTTTATACCTAGTTACTTGGTCTTGATCGTATCATTTAACACTTTAAAGGTTGTTTTTAAAACTTAATTGCAAATTGTTCAAATTATAGGGCTGTAAAGGCGATGAGTTGAGGACCAAGAGGAGAAATGATCGAGACGATGATCCCAATGCATCGAAAGGTGCAGGTGGTGAGTTGCCAAGAACTGTACAAGCTCTTGGGACTTCCACAACTCAGGGGGAGTCGACAACTGCAGCTGGTGGTGATGATGTGGTGGTAGTGGAGGTTGAGGAGATGGATGATGACTTTATGTGTGATGATGATGTATTACCGAGTGATGAGATAGAGAAGATTGGTGAACAGATTGTGATTGATGATGAGATAGAAGAGGGAGAGATAGTAGAAGAGAATGTAGAGCATGAGATTCTAGAAGTCGATAACGCAAATATGAGTAAAGAGATGGGAAATGATGAGACTGAATGGGAAGAGCAGCCTAGATGGAAAGAAGGCTATGCTCAGTGGTTCGTCAAAACGAAGAAACCAGCGGTCCCTACTATGTTTAAGAAGACTTACAACATTAGAGGCTATGCTGAAGCGAGAAAAAGGATTATTTGTTGGATATACGATGAGCAGTTGAGGCTCTTCGTGATTAAGAGATATGATGGTATTCAGTACTTCAAAAGAATGTTGAGATCGTTGAACACACTGCCAGAATGTGAAGTGAAAGACTTAGCCAGATTGGGATTGATAAATCGAAGTGATGATAATATGGCTAGAGTCATCGGGAAGATAGTATGGAAGGAGAGTATAAAGGAAAAGAAGTTCGAGCTGCTGAAACCACAGAAGGGTAAACTTATCAAAGATAAAGATAGAGGGTTGAGAGCAGATGGCAAGCCTTGGATGATTATGAAGTATAAACCGATCCGGTGTTTGAAAGAAGTGCCGATGAAACAGATGCCCAATGATGTGCTGAAAGAGCTAAAGTGGTGGTATGTAGATTGTGAGACAGCTGAAGCAGTGATGGAAGACGAAGATGAACAAGAGCTGCTGAGAGTCTATGATCCGATGCATCTAGTGAACCTGTCTCGAGCTGATCTGCAGGTGCTGAATGAGAAGAAAATCTTTTATATTCCTGCTTGGAAAGACGAAGCGAGGAAATATCAAAGAGTTGTGTCGGTATGTGTACGAGAAGGAGTGAATGCTTAAAGATGAAGATTCAAGATTGTTGAAGATTACGAGACACGTGCTTGAAGCTAAAGATATGAAGCTACTGCCAATGGGGAGTCTGTTGGTACATGATGTCAGTGGTTCAGTGTCTAGTGTCTGTAATCGAGTCGTTTGGATTTGTGTTTGTATGTAAGCGAAGTTAGCTCACAAGTTCGCTGATACAGGCGAACTTGTGAACTAAGCGAAGTTAGTGACAAGTTCGCCTGAACATGCCAGGCGAAGTTGTCATGATATATATGTCCTAGGTTACGGCTTAGAGAAAAGAGGATTCAATCAGTGTATTCAGTTTACGTGTAACGAGTCCAGTATTAGTGATAGATATCACGTGTTTTCCGGTTGCAATATAACGTGTTTGTGTTTATTGTAACGTGTGTTTAATCGTATCGTCTTCTACGCTCGTAACGTCTTACGTAGGGATTCAGCACCTACGTAGAACGAGATATCTCGTGTAGATCCGGCTGGGAACCTACAACAAGAAAGAAAACAATTAATAACAAAAGCACCTCATTATATGTCCGATCGCAGCAGCACTTCAAGGAGAAAAAGTATTTTTTGAAGTGTTGTGAGAGCTAGGAAGAAGAAAGGCAACAAAAGGCGAGCCGGTACAGCCGCTCGGGGGTATTTTTCAGCAAACAACTCAACTACAAGTAATAGTATAACACTCATTGCTTTGCTTTCTTGTTTATGTTCATAACTATATTGTTTTTTTATCTTGAAAGTGAATTGTTTTGCATTTGAATTGAAGATTGAGTTGTGTTTGATTATACTTGTTTGTGGATTGAGTTTAATTATGATTTGATTGAGTATTATGGTTGTTATTTTAATTGTTTACTGATGTCCAAAAATTATGAGTAACTAAACTTTGTTGTTCTACCTAAGTTAGATGATTTTTGTTCGGTTTTAATGAGTTAAATGGATTGTTTGATTAATATGACTTGAATTGCTATTGAAAGTTTGGTTTAATGATGAATTAGGTTGTGTTTAGTGGCTGCCATATTTTTGATATCATCTCATAATCATATGCTTCGATTAATTTAATTGGTTTTGAGTGATAGTTGCATATTCAAGTCTTTACTTTGTGTTTAGAGTTTGTTTGCGGTAGGAACAACCGTAGGGTTTTGTTGAGATTGTTCATTGATTTAAGTCAGCGGGTAAGCACCTTCTTAGAGACCGAGAGGTGATAGGATGTAAATTCGTCTCATAGCCGTTGCTTGTTAGGATTAGGATTGTGCGAGAGCGTGTTCGGTTCTTGTCGGGTTTGGATTCGTGAGCGATTAGTTGGTCTAGTTTATGTTAAACCAAATTGTTCGTCTATCCTTGGTTGCGTAGTATTCGTCATTAGAGTCATATGTTGGTGAGTCCGAGAGGAGAGGAGAATCGGCATTAGAACACCTTAGCATTCGTTTCCCGATTTTGTTCTTAAAATCAATTAAGTGTAAGTTAGGGTTTGTTAGTGAGACCGATAGGTAATCTAACTTTCTTGAGCGAGCTTTAGTTGTGTCTTCTTTAGATACCGGGGTCGTGAGATCATTCAATCCATTAGCTTGTTAGACCGTCAATTTGATTCTTACCTAGGTAGACGTTTTCTCCATTGTCACTCATAGTCGTTAAGTTTCGTTAAGTGTTTCGTTAAGTTAAGTTAATTAATTTTGTCAAAGTAAGTTAGGTCAAGTAGTTTAATTATTAAAAGTCAATTTAAAAAATATTATTCTTAGGAAGGTCTTGTCTAGGATTTAATGATCATAGGCATTTTCACGTGTCCTTATGTTCGATTCTCGGACTTCTTAGTTCTATATTACTTACGATCGGTATACTTGCCGGTTGTGTGTGGTTTTATTAGGAAAATCCGTTTTAAAATTTAAAGCTTATTTGTGAGTCCCGTAGAAAGAAACACCCTTTAGACACACATCAAGTTTTTGGCGCCGTTTCCAGGGACCTACCTTGTTTGCCAATTGTTTTTCTTTTGTTTTGTTTGTTTGTTAAAATAGTTGATCTAATTTTAGTTTCTTGCGATTTTTTAATAGCTGTATGCGACATACTCGATCTCTAGAACCATATGAATCTGAGGGATTTTCCGAACCTGAGAGAGAGTTTCGTGAGAGATGTCGTACCAGACCGTCTTCCAGTTCTTCTTCATCCGTTGGTAATACATCATCTTCTCCTACTTTTTCTGAATCCGTCATTAGGGATAGGATTATGAGCGATGCACCACAGAGGATGATGGTTGCAGACCGGTCCCGTCCGGTCGATGTAGGTGCGAGATCCAGCATTTCTCCACCATCCATCGAAGTTAACACAAATTGGCAGATTCCATCGAACATTTTAAATAACATCTCTCATTCTGCTCAATTTCACGGGTTGCTCCACGAAAACCCGCATTTTCCTGTCACTCGTATTACACGTATTTGCGACACTTTCCATCACGTCGGCATATCCGAAGACGCCATCAGACTCTGTGTTTTTCCGTTCTCACTCGTTGATCATGCGAGTATGTGGCTTGAGTCCCTCCCATAGGGATCCATATCTACTTTGGCCGCTTTGCAGACCCAGTTTCTTGAGAAATACGATCCTCCGGCTAAAGTCACTCGTTTATGTAATTAGATTCATTCTTTTTCAGATGGAAGACCCCGAGAGTTTCTACGAGGCGTGGGAGAGATTCAAAAATTTACTTGCTTTATGTCCAAACCACGGCCTACAAAACTGGGCAGTTGTTGAGAAGTTATATAACGGGGTGACGTACGCGACACATAGTATGCTTGACACGGCGGCGGGAGGTAACTTGTTGGTGACGAAGGATACCTATGAGTGCATTGCTTTGTTTAACGGGTTAGCCATGAGTGGATACCAGCGACCACCAACTAAGAGCACCAAGACTGTCGACTCCCTATCACGCCGCATGCATTCGGTCGACACGAACACTACGCTCGCGGCACAACGTTGGCAAAGATTGTGAAGGACTTGCAGGTGAAGAGAAAGCTATGCGAGATCTGTAGAGGAGGGCAAGATACCGTTCAGTACCCCGTAGGTTTCCAGGAGGAGGCAGTAGACTTTGTTAGTAATCCGAACCGAAATCAAAGTTCTTACAATTCTAATAATTCGGGGTGGAGAGGTAATCAAAATTCCAACTGGAGGAACGGAAATCAGTCCGGCTCAAGCAGCGACAGAGTCTATTCCAGGATTCCGGTGAGGGAGCGAGTAGCGGGGAGAAGAAGGCCACGTTAGAGGATATGATGGCATAGCAGACACAGATGCTGTCACAACTTATGACTCGAGAGGATTCCCGTCACAAAGATACCCAAGAGAAATTTCGGGAGCACGAGTCATTCATGAGGAATCATGGGGCATCCATTCAGAATCTCAAGCATCAGATGGGGGAGATTGCGAGTCGATTAAACGAGAGGTCGACTGGAACACTTCCGACTAATACCGAGCAAAATCTGAAGGCGTTCGCAAAGGCTATGACGACGAGGAGCGGTGCAGGGGCACGTAGTGAGCCCGCGATTCAGGAAGCGACTAGAAGAGGAGTCATTGAGGAGTCTGCAGTAGATGGAGATGAGCAGGTGGATGAGGAGATTCAGTTGGAGCCTCCGCCGGCCAAGGTACTTCAGAGGCACAGTCCAGGAAGTACAGGACAGGCTAAGGACCAGCAGTTACCCAGCACACCAGCGAGAATCTACAAACCTAGAGTTCCATACCCCGGAAGACTCCGCTGGGATAGAGATGAGGAACATATTTCCAAATTTCTTAATCTTTTGAAGCAACTTCACCTTAACATTTCATTCCTTGACGCACTCACTAAAATGCTGAAATATGCAAAGTTTCTTAAGGATATTCTTTCAAATAAGAAAAAGTTAGCTGAGGTCTCTTCTATCCCTTTGAGTGTTAGTTGCTCTACAGTCTTTTAGAGAGAGTTACTAGAGAAGATGTCCGATCCTGGGAGTTTCATGATTCCCTACATCTTGAGTGATGATACGGTGGTCTATGCGCTGGCGGATCTTGGTGCCAGTATTAACATCATGCCGTATTCCGTGTATCACAAGTTGGGCTTAGGCGAACCACGTCCTACCCGGATGTGTATCCAGCTTCCTGATTGTTTTGTGAAATACCCCCGAGGGGTGGTCGAGAACATTTTTGATCGTGTTGACAAGTTCATCTTCCATGTGGACTTTGTTATCTTGGACATGATAAATAATGATAGTGACCCACTTATCTTAGGCCGGCCATTCCTTTCCATTGCATAGACGTTGATTGACGTCTGCGAGGGTAAGTTTATTTTGAGAGTTGGGGATGAGAACGTCACCTTTGACGTTCGACAGTCACTGAAACACCCCAAGCCTGCTGATGACTCCTTATACTTCATCGATACTATCAAGGAACATGTTGGGGAGTTTTTCAGCGAGATCTGTGGAGGATCTGCCTTCGATACCCAGATTCTCGATAGGGAGATTCCGGAGATTGAGATGGTTGCCATGACCGATCAGTTCTTGGATGGCGACACTGACTCACATAGCCCTGAATCTTGGGTGTCTGCTGAGATCGTACGAGACGATCCTATGGACCGACCTTCTGTCAAGAGTCCTTCTTCTTCCTAAGAGCTTAGGATTTGCCTGCCCATCTGGGGTATATGTTTTTAGAATAAGAGAGGAAGCTGCCGGTTATTATTGCATCTTCTTTGACGGAGGTTGAGAAGGGGAAGTTGTTGAAGGTGCTATGAGAGCACAATGAGGCGAATGCATGGAAGACTATCGACATTAAGGGTATCAACCCTTCGTTTTGCATTTATAAAATCCTCATGGAGGATAATTTCAAAACTATCTTCAGCCGCAAAGGCGGCTTAATCCAAAAATGCAAGAGGTTGTGAAGAAGGAGATCATTAAACTCCTTCATGCGGGGATCATTTTCCCTAATTCTGATAGTGCATGGGTGAGTCCAGTCCAAGTGGTTCCAAAAAAGGGTGGCATGACTATCGTCACCGATGAGAGGAACGAGCTCATTCCCACTAGGACTGTGACTGGATGGACTATCGACTATCGCAGACTGAATGTTGCCACCAGGAAAGACCACCTTCCTTTACCCTTCTTTGATCAGATGTTGTAGCCTTTGACAGGTTACCAGTACTACTGCTTCTTAGATGTTTTCTCCGGGTATTTCCAGGTTTCGATAGCTCTCAATGACCAGGAGAAAACCACTTTTACCTGCCCTTACGAAACGTTTTCCTACAAACGTATGCCATTCGGACTGTGTAATGCTCCAACCACATTCCAGAGATGTATGGTGGCTATTTTCGATGATATGATCGAGGACTCCATGGAGGTGTTCATGGAAGATTTTTTTTTTTTTTTTTGTATTTGGGAGTTCCTTCAATCATTGTTTATCTAATCTTAAGAGGATGATGTCTCGTTGAGTTGACACCAACCTAGTTCTTAACTGGGAGAAGTGTCATTTCATGGTTCATGAGGGTTTTGTTCTGGGGCATGGAATTTCGAGTTCGGGGATAGAGGTTGACCGAGCGAAGGTCGAGACCATTTATGATCTTCCCCCGCCCACTTCTGTGAGATCCATCCGAAGTTTTCTAGGTCATGCCGGGTTCTACCGCCGGTTTATCAAAGATTTTTCAAAGACACGAGACCCATGACCAAACTTCTGGAGAAGGATGCTCCATTCATTTTTTTGGAGCAGTGTATCGAGGCGTTTGATCTGTTGAAAAACAAACTCGTTAACTCCCCGATCATGGTTGCTCCCGACTAGTCGTTACCATTTGAGTTGATGTATGACGCGAGCGACATCGCAGTTGCAGCGGTTCTTGGACAGCGGAAGTATAAACACTTCCATCCGATTTACCACGCTAGCCGGACCTTAAATGGTGCACAGGAGAGTTATACCACCACCGAGAAAGAGCTTTTAGTTGTGGTGTTTGCATTCTATAAATTTAGGTCCTATCTAGTTCTGTCCAAGACAATTGTGTGTACGGACCATGTTGCTATTCGATATCTCTTCAGCAAGCAGGATGCTAAGCCTCATCTTATTAGATGGATCATGTTGCTTCAAGAGTTTGATATTGATATCCGTGATAAAAAGGGGGCCGAGAATGTGGTGGCTGATCATCTTTCGCTTCTAGAGGAAGCAAAGTTAGGAGATTCGGGGGTCAGGATCGACGATCGTTTTCTAACATAGAGCCTCATGTTTGTTACAACGCAGGAGGAGGGTTTTCCATGGTTCACTGACTTCGCGAACTATCTTGCTGACGGGTACCTCCCGAAGATGCCTTACCAGCAAAAGAAGAAATTCTTTGCTGATGTTAAGTCTTACCTATGGGACGACCCATATTTTTTCCGTATCGGTGTTGATCAGCTGATTAGAAGGTGTGTGGATACTAAGGAGGGATGGAAGATTCTGAGCCACTGTCATGTAGAACCGACAGGAGGTCACCACGGTGCGAGTTCGACGGCGAAGAAGGTGTTTGATGCTGGTTTTTATTGGCCTTCGATTTTTAAGGACGCGCATGCGTTTGTGAGGAGTTGTGATCGTTGCCAGCGTGTCGGCAACATTTCGTCGCGAAATGAAATGCACTAAAATGCTATTCAGGTTTGTGAGGTTTTCGATGTGTGGGGCATTGATTTCATGGGACCGTTTCCATCTTCGCGTGGGAACAAGTACATACTCGTGGTCGTCGATTATGTCACAAAGTGGGTTGAGGCCAAGGCTTTACCCACGAATGACGCCCGAGTGGTAGTCTGTTTTCTTAAGATTCTCTTTGCTCGTTTTGGTGTCCCGATAGCCTTGATCAGTGATCGAGGCACTCACTTCTGCAATGCGCAGATGAAGAAGGCGTTGTAGCGCTATGGGGTCACCCATCGTCTTGCGACCGCCTACCACCCACAGACTAGTGGGCAGGTGGAAGTGAGTAATCGGGGAATCATACGTATTCTTGAGAAAACGGTTGTTTCGAATCGTCGGGCTTGGTCCGACAAATTAGATGATGCTTTGTGGACCTTCCGTATATCCTACAAAACTCCGACCGGTTCACACTGTTTCAGATGATTTATGGAAAGCCTGTCATCTTCCTGTTGAGTTGGAGCACCGTTCTTTATGGGCCCTTCAGAGGGTTAATCTTGATTTATCCGCCGCATAGGGCACTCGTTTCCGTAAGTTGCACGAGTTAGAGGAGCTACGGGATCACGAGTATGCTTAATCATTCATGTATAAGGAGTGGACGAAGGAACTGCATGATAGAAAGTTGAAGGGTAATAAGCAGTTCAAGTGTGGGGATATGGTTTTATTGTATAACTCCCGGTTGAGGTTATTCCTGGGAAAGTTGAAATCCCGATGGTTGTGACCGTTCACAGTCACTGAGGTATTCCCGTATGGCACTATTGAAATACAAGATAAGAGCGGAAAGTTTAACGTGAACGGTCAAAGGTTGAAGCACTACATAGGCGAGCCGGTTGCTGCTCAGACAGTTGAGGTATTCTATCTTGACATACTCACCGAGACGTAGACGTGTTGGATGCATCACTCGGAAACAACCCGAGTTGTAGAGTGTGTATTATGATTTTCATTACTATCTGTTTTATTTATTTTATTATTATAAGTAAACAAAATTAAAAATATATGTATAAAAAATAAAAAATATAAAAAAATAGAAAAACAAAAAAATATGTTTATTTCTTATGTTTTGATTTCTGTTTTGTACGCCGCTACATGCGAGCGAGTTTGAGTTATTGCAGGTATTATTATGCGCATGGTAGCTCTGATGGCGTTTTGGAACTGGTTCTGCTGAGGTTGCGACCGCGAATGAAATGCTATATAGTTGCTCGATTGATACACAGCTGGTGAAGATTCTGCATATAAACCAGGGGAGTAACCCGTTCTCTGTTTACTCTTGAATATTTTAAGTTTTATTTTTATTTTATTTTATTTCTTTTCTGTGTTCTCATCGAGGACGATTTCGTTCTAAGTGTGAGGATGAGAGTTTATTTTACTTAGTTGTAAATTTTTTTTTTAAATAAAACTGCTAATAACATTTTGAACTCTTTCGCTGAAAATTATGTCTGTTACTCAAGTTTGAGGACATATACTTGTATATGTTTGGCCCTGTTATCTACTTGTTGACATCCAGGATAGCCATTTACCTAAACACTGAAAGTGACTGGGGTGACTGTTGTGTGTTTTGTTCTTTCGCTGAAAATTATGTCGGCTACTTAAGTTCGAGGGACATATACTTGTATATGTTTGGTCCTGTTAGCTACTTGTAGACATATGGGATATCCATTTACCTTAAAATTGAAAGTGACTGGGGCATCTGAATTTGAAAAAAAAAAGTAAAAAGCTTTAATGAAAAATGTCCCGTGAAATTTGTTTTTCTTCTACGTTACGAAGTAAATGATATTATTACCGGTGTGTTAACAAGCTTTCGGAACTTTTGAAAAATATAATATAATAATAAAAAAAGAGATGGTTTGCATATCTGATTTGGGATGTGATGGTAGGCCCAACTAGCTTTGATAGTCATCTTTAGCATGTTTTATATATCAAATAATTTGAAAAACGGTGAAACCAAATTTTGATGCTCATGGAGGATTTCCATAATCTAAAAACTTTGAGATGGTAAGACTTAGATGCAGTGAAACCAACACACCACCACATGTCCATCTTTTTACGAGCTTAGAAAATAGTTATATATTTAGGGTGATATATATAAAAAAGTATGCATTGAAAGTGTACTCCGAAAAGTTGTTCCAAAAAGCAATTGAATGTGAAAAGTTATGTATTGTAAAATGCTAAAGAAGCATTCTCAAAAATAGTAAAAGAGACCAAAGATGCACATACTAGACGGGACTGAGAGTTTACGTGTTACCAAGGGATAGTGACTCTGAGGATACACTATTGGGGCTTGAGGTTCTTAGTCAATAAATATCAAATTAGGGATTTATAGGACAAAGTCCATTAATATTTAGGAATAGCTCATACGGCCTCCACATGACCATTCATCCATCAAATTTCACCGAGTTCATTTGCATAGTACCATCAACGAGTCCTTGGCTTATGGTGATTTGTCGAACCAATCTGCTTCGACTCTAGTTTTTCTAGCTCTCTTTGTCTAAGATGGGGTAGGTGTAGCCGCAGCCTTTGAACTTAAAACACTTAATGCAATTGGGGGCTTGATTGGTTGGTGGTTGGGTTTAAAGTGGACAAATATACCGGTAATTGCGGTTAATATGTCAAGTTGTTTCTATTGTTTTAATAATGTTAAATAATCTGAGAGTTTGTTGTTTCTACTTAAACGGTAGAGAAAACTCAAGGTGCACACCAACTGTTTGATAAAATGCCACAATGAGAAAACACATGTTTTTATGTTGATATTAACTCATACATGTTCAAGACTGGATTTTTATGTTTTTTTTCATAGAATTTCACTCGGGTTATTATTATTATTTTTAGTATATTGCTAGTGTTTGTGTGATTAGTTGCAATCATAGAGCGTAGGAGCCATGACTATTAGTTGAGACCATGTCCAGAAACGAGGGGTGTAGGTAAGGGTAAAGATAGGGAGCATATATTGCGTTTGCCTTCTTGGAATATAGGAACACTAAATAGTAAGTTGCTAGAACTGGTAGATGTGCTTAAAAGACGTAAGGTTCAGATAACAAGCGTATAGGAGACTAAGTGGAAAGGGCATAGAGGGGCTGAGTGTAATGGGTATAAGTTGTGGTAATCGGCGTCTGATGGAGCTAGGAATGGAGTGGGGTTTCTAGTGGCTAAGGAACTACAATCTTGTGTGGTGGAGGTGATAAAATACAACGACTGGATTATGGTGTGGGAGATTAGTATTATGAGAGGAAGTACTAGCAGTAGCTTCCGCCTACACACCTCAAATAGGCTTAGCGGATCAGGAAAAGAGAGATTTTTGGGATTGCCTAGACGTAGTGGTAGGGGCATATATAGGGGTGAGAGGATTTGTATAGGAGGTGATTTTAATGGACACATTGGTAAGGTTAACGATGATTTTCAAGCCGTACATGGGGGTTTTGGTTTCGGTTTCGGTTTTGGTGATAGGAATGAGACCGGCATAGATCTTCTAGAGTTTGCGGGGGCCCACTACCTAGGTATTATACATTCGTATTTTAAGAAAACAGATTTACATTTGATCACTTTTAGTAGTGGTGGGCGCAACACGCAAATTGACTACCTTTTGATGAGGCAAGGAGACCGACGTTGGTGGAAGGACTACAAAGTCATACCTAGGGAGACGGTTGTGGCTCAACATCAACTGCTGGTGGCAGATATAGGCTTCATAAATAAGCTAACTGTTCGAGAGAGGAAATGTACACCTAGAATTCGATGGGGAAATTTGAAGGACGGAAATCTTCCATTGTTTAAGGATAAACTTATGTTGCAGACATTGGTTCGACTAAATGGGGACTCAACTCAGTATGGGAAGTTATGGCGACAAGGATCATTCAAGTAGCAACGGAGACTCTCGGAGTCATAACAGGAAAGACAGGTGGACATAAGGAGTCTTGGTGGTGGGATGAGGTCGTACAAGACAAGATAAGGGACAAACAAGTAAGCTTTAGAGAGCTTATGAGGTGCACGAATGAGGAGGAGCGAGTGGATTTGAGGGAGACTTACAAAATGGCCAAGAGAGAGGCGAAGAAGGCGGTGTTGGAAGTAAATAACAAGGCCTATAAACGGATGTATGAACGTTTAGAAACAAAAGAGGGGGAACATGCTATGTTTAAGATTTCCAAAGCCAGGGAGCGTAGAAGGCAAGATCTAGGCCCCGTGAAATTTATAAAGGATACAAAGTGGAATGTACTGTTTAAGAAGCATGACATGAAGCTAAGATGGCAAACCTACTTCCACAACCTTTTTAACAAGGGGAGAGCTTACCAAGAAGAATATGACAACACAACCTTTCAACAACAACCAAATAACTGATACTGCTGACAGATCACACGGGAAGAGGTGTAAACTTCACTTAGGAGGATGGGAGGGGCTAAGGCGCTTGGCCCATACAACATACCCATCAAGGTGTGGAAGTGTCTGGGAGAAGAAGGAGTCATGTGGTTAACTACTTTGTTCATTATTATACTCAAACTTGGTAAGATGCCAGACCAGTGGAGGAGCAGCGTCGTAGTCCCTATCTATAAGAACAAAGGAGATGCCCAATGTTGTGGTAACTACCGAGGAATCAAACTACCAAGCCATACTATGAAGCTTTGGGAAAGAGTGATTGAGGTTAGACTTAGACGGGAATCTGAGGTTACGGTGAACCAATTTGGCTACATGTCGGGGCGTTCCACCACAGAGGCAATACACATTATAAGAAGATTGATGAAAAGTACAGGGAGAAGAAGGGTAACCTTCATATGGTGTTATTGACCAAGAAAAGGTGTACGAAAGTGTGCCACGCCAAGTGCTTTGGGTGTGCCTGGAGGGTAGAGGGGTCCCGAGGAAATATATAGAGATAGTTATGGATATATATACCAGGAGTGCAACAAGTGTTCGTGCGCCCATGGGTGATACTGATTTCTTCCCCGTGGAGGTAGGCCTTCACTAGGGATCATTGTTGAGTCCGTTTCTTTTTTCAGTAGTCTTGGATGAGTTGTCAAAGTCGATTCAGGAGACACTCGCGTGGTGCATGATGTTCGCAGATGATATTGTTAGTTGCTGAGAGAAAACAAGATCTAACCATGAGGTTAGAGGAGTGGCGAACAACCTTGGATACAAATGGTTTAAGGATTAGTTGCTCTAAGACGGGAGCACCTCCACTGTGATTTTAGTGGGGTAAATGACAATGAGGACGTCCAGATCACCATTGAAGGGCAAGTGGTTACGCAGGTAACGAAGTTCAAGTATCCGGGATCATTTTTTTCAGAGCGATATGGAATTAGACAGTGATGTGGCCCATCGAGTTCAGGTAGGATGGTGTAGATGGAGAGCAACCACAAGTATATTGCGCGAAAAGGGATTCCCAACTAAACTAAAAAGAAAATTTTATAGGGTCGCAGTTAGACCTGCAATATTATATGGAACAGATTGTTGGGCCATCAAGAAGGCATAAGTGCAGAATATGTAGCTAGCAGAGATGAGAATTCTACGTTGGATGTGTGTGCACACAAGGTTAGACAGAATAATAAACAATGTGTTTCTGAAGAGATTAGGGGTAGCTAACATATCCGACAAGATAAGAGAGTGGAGATTGAGTTGGTTTGGACATGTGAAGAGAAGTTACAGGACGAATCCTGTTAGATCCGTAGAAAACATTACTATAGAGGGGAGGAGGGTAGAGGCTGACCTAAATTGACTTGGGATGAGAGGATTAGACATGATTTTCTAGACCTAAACCTATCCGAGGACATGGTTGTGGATATGATTTCTTGGAGACGTAGAATTAATGTTAAGGATTTTTAGGGAGAAAGGAATATCTTAGGGGCTTCTATTTACCTTATTTTGGTCAAACACCACTTTGGTATTTTATTTTTATATATTATATATTTTTATCTATTTATGTATTAGTATCATTATTTTTACTACGTGCTATTATTAATTATATTACTGTTGAACTTTGATATCCTCTTTTATTCTCTCATACATATGTTTTTTTAGAGATGAAGGTCTCTCTGGATGCCACCTCTCAATCTCATTGGATAGAGGTATGGTGTGCCTACATCCCACCGTCCACATACCTTACTTATAGGTTTGCTATTGGTGGGAATCCGCTGAGTATGACTGATTGATTACCTTGATAATCATTTCTTTGTAGTTGGACCTTTAGTCCAAAACATTTATTAATTAAACACTACGTTTCTTCTTCATGAAGAAACATATATACTAAGTTTCTTCTTTCTTAAAAAACATTATAAAACTGTATTTTCAATAAATAATTAATATTTTATCCATACCCTTATCTTATGAAAATCATATTTCACGTATTTTATATTCAAGGTGTAGACTATACCCTCGACTAGGGTTTAAGCCAAGTATAATAAAATAATCAGGCGGAACCCCTACCCTGTATGGCTTACATTTCTAGAAATGCCTAACCTTGATGCGGTTGGCACTTCTGCTTGTCGTTGGTATCGATGGAATGAACTAACAATACTTATACACCTTGCACGTACTTCGAGACACGAACATCGGAACGTCGGAGTCGTGGCATGCATTTCGAGGTAATATGTGAAAGTAATGTGTGATGGGATGACTGGAGTCTCAACCCATGGTTGCCTATTTATAGGCAGTAAAAGTGTCCCTTCGTGATATGGTCTAAAACACACTTGTTTTTCGTACCTTTTTATCAACTTTTTTTGGCTTGTTTTAACATGATCTTACAAAGTTATATTTTTTCGTAGGTTGCGGGTTTTACAGAGAGAAAAAAAAGAATCGGGTTTTTTTCAAGTCATTTAGAGGCCTTTATGATCAATTTTTGGAAGAACCAAATTAAAGCCTGACCCAAAAGCCTATTTTTTGTGAGCCATACTTGTGTAATTATATTATAACACAAATAAAAAAACCCTAAACCTCATAATAATCTACCGTGCGGCAGTTTGAAAATAAAAAAAAAAACATAAGTTTCTCACTCTTTTTCCGATCGGCCAAGTGAAACTGGAAGGAAATATTATTATCTTTTGGGGGTTGGTCAAAGATGGTGAGCTTTTGCTCACCAGACAATCGAAACTAGAAAGAAAACAATTAACAACAAAAGCACCACATTATATGTCCGATCGTAGCAGCACTTCAAGGAGAAAAAATATTTTTTGAAGTGTTGTGAGAGCTAGGAAGAAGAAAGGCAACAAAAGGCGACTCGGGACAGCAGCTCGGGGGTATTTTTGAGCAATAAACTCAGCCACAATTAATAGTATAACACTCATTACTTTGCTTTCTTGTTTATGTTCATAACTATATTGTTTTTGATCTTGAAAGTGAATTGTTTTGCACTTGAATTGAAGATTGAGTTGTGTTTGATTATACTTGATTGTGAATTGAGTTTAATTATTATTTGGTTGAGTATTATGGTGGTTATTTTAAGTGTTTGCTGCTGTCCAAAAATTATGAGTAGCTAAACTTCGCTGTTCTACCTAGGTTAGATGATTTTTGTTCGGTTTTGATGAGTTAAATGGATTGTTTGATTAATAAGACTTGAATTGCTATTGAAATTTTGGTTTAATGATGAATTAGGTTGTGTTTAGCGGCAGCCATATTTTTGATATCATCTCATAATATCGTGCTTCGATTAATTGAATTGGTTTTGATTGATATTTGTATGTTCAAGTATATTTGTGTTTACAGTTTGTTTGCGGTAGGAACTACCGCAGGGTTTTGTTGAGATTGTTCATTGATTTAAGTCAGTGGGTAAGCACCTTCTTAGAGACCGAGAGGTGATAGAAAGTAAAGTCATCTCATAGACGTTGCTTGTTAGGATTAGGATTGCGCGAGAGCGGGTTCGGTTCTTGTCGGGTTTGGGTTCGTGAGCGATTATTTGGTCTAGTTTATGTTAAACCAAATTGTTCCTCTATCCTTAGTTGCATAGTATTCGTTTCCATTAGGGTCGTGTGTCGGTGAGTCCGAGAGGAGAGAAGGCATTAGAACACCTTGGCATTCCTTTCCCGGTTTGTTCTTAAAATCAATTAAGTGTAAGTTAGGGTTTGTTAGTGAGACCTAGAGGTGATCTAGCTTTCTTGAGCGAGCCTTAGTTGAGTAAATCTTTATATACCAGTTTCGTGAGATCATTCAATCCGTTAGATGTTAGACCATAAATACGATTCTTACTAGGCAGACGTTTTCTCCATTTCAGTCACAGTCGTTAAGTTTCGTTAAGTGTCTCGTTAAGTTAAGTTAATTAATTTTGTCAAAGTAATTTAGGTCAAGTAGTTTAATTATTAGAAATAAATTTAAAAATATTATTCTCAGGAAAGTCTTGTCTAGGGTTTAGTGATCATAGGCGTTTTCACGTGTCCTTGTGTTCGATACTCAGACTTCTTAGTTCTATATTACTTACGATCGGTACACTTGCCGGTTGTGTGTAGTTTTATTAGGAAATTCCGTTGAAAAAAATTAAAGCTTAGTTGTGAGTCCCATAGAAAGAAACACCCTTTAGACACACATCACTTCGCGTCGCACGAAGGGATTTTAATCTGTCCCTTTGCGTCGCGTGAAGTATCTTCTAACCGCCATTGAAGTCTTTTGTCCTTCGTGTAGCGCAAAGGGTTGTATTGCGTCGCGCGAACTAGATTTATAGGGTCGCTGAGTTGGAACGTAGACCTGCCACGTGATGATACGTGTCAAAAATTCTCAGGATAAGACTTAAGTTCCTTCGAGTCGCTCAAAAGAATCCTTTGTTTCTCTGTCGCGTCGCGCGAAGGAATCATTTGTTGCTCCTTCACGTAGCGCGAAGGGTTTAAATCTCAGAATTTTCATTTTAGTCCATTGACTTTGATAACTTGTCACTTATTGGTCTTGTTTCCAATTTTCAAAAATACTAAGGCGGCTCTCAAGCGACTCGTGGCAATGCGAGCGTGAAAAGTGCGCCATTAAAGCGCCAAATTGCGCCCATCGCCCAAGCCTGTGCACGAGACCGAGCCCGTGCCCGTGTGAGTCGGGTGATTCGCACTCTCTGCTATAACCACTTGTGCATGCATGACATATAAGAATATTACTATGGAAACTCAACGCCTGATAAAGAGCTTCCAAATTTTTCTTACTTTCCATGTGGGATTGTTTTATCTTTCCTATTTATACCCATGTGAAAGACTTTCATTTTCTTCCTTATTTCCATGTGGGATGGATTCCTTTTTTACCATTTCCTTAACATGGAATGCTTCAATCATTATAATATATATATATATTTATATATATATATATATATAGTGAAAAGATCCAATACACTAATCCTTAACGTACATTAACGTACGCGAATCTCGTTTTTCACGAATCGATCCATGAAATCACATCCAAACATCTCAGAATCGTCAACACATATCCAATCAATCATTTGTTTATCGAAAAAACAGTTTTGGATGGTTAATCGATAAATTTTTCGCTTTTTTCACGAAGACCGTTTTTTTGAGCGTTTAAGTTTTTGAGCGTTTTCTGAGCGTTTTTAGGTTTTTTCCTTTGTTTTTTGCCTTTGAGCATCTCGCGTACCTACCGTACGTTATGCATATCGTACAGTAACTGCACCATATATATATATATCCTTATTTCTTTAACATATTATTAAAATATTTTTGGATCCTTCGACTTTCAAAATTGACATTATTAAACCAAAATAAATATGGTATTTTCCGAGATGTTACACAAGATCATCCTATGCATGGTGAAAAAATGAGATATATCCATGAAAGCGACCTCCAGCCAATAGATGGGCGACAACACACCACCAATAGTACAACATAGTACGAATGTCACCTTTGGTTGGTTGCCCTATTCACCAACCCCTCCTAGGCATGTGCTCGCCTCCTGATTGGTGATCCCCTAGCATGACAACTGGACCACTCCATTCTCTCTTTCTTTTCGGCTATAAATATAATTCCAAGACCAATGGTAAAGGGATCCGACTCCCAAGTATTACTCTCACTTATACTAGCTTACATACTGAGTTACCCATACTGATTCTCATGCTGGGGGTGGTTACGAGAAGACCCCCCCCCCCTAATTCTCATTCTCGTAACGAGCTCATGGTTCTTTGTTTTGCATGGCTAGCCACTCAAGTCGACCTGATTATATAACACCCTCGTGGGAGATACTAACTTTATCCTAAAGGCTAAAGGTATAGGCTGAGGGTTAACTTAGTGTTTCTTCAGTTAGTATTATATATCATGGTTTGTTAAGAACAATCATTAGGATATTTACTGCTATTTCATTATTATAATATTGATTTAACATCAGGACATTTTGTTGGTATGAGAGAAACATATAAAGGCTAAATTGCAACAAGGAAACAAAGCTCAAGGATGTTATGATAAATGAATAATTTCAGTACATGAAAGCTGCATATTACACTGATATAAATAGAAAAGAAATACATAAAAATATTAACAAACTAACGGTAAGGGGAAACCTCGTGAACGGTTATTCAGCGACTACTAACTAGAACAAAGGAAACGTGGCTATGACTTAGTCTGCACCTTTATAGGCACGTCTTGAGCTTCCCCATCAACAATAGATTTAATCATATATCATCACACTCCCTTGATTCAAATCGTGTCACTCCTAAGTGAGATCTGAAGTAGCCAAACTTTACTATTTTCTATGGTCTGGTACTTGGTAAGAACCTATGTTAACTGCTCTTGTGTTTGACAAAATTCCAACAACATTTGCTTCTCATCCACCACCTCTCTTAGAAAGCGATACCTTATTTCAATATGCTTTAACCTGTTATGAACGGTTGGGTATACCGATAAACTAATAGTGGGTTTATTATCACAATAAATCACAGTGGGAAATTCTTGTGCAAGTTCTGAGTCACGCAGCTTGACAAATGGCTCCTGAGGGTGCAGTATATTCAGCTTCAGTAATGGACAATGAGACAGTATGCTGCCTTTTTGAACTCCATGATACATCGCCACTTCCTAGTGAGAAGACATAGGCAAAAAGCTTTTTAGCTTCTCGCATTCACACTAAAAAAATCCAAAAATCAACATATCAGCATTTGGTTACAGAAATCCAATTTGCAGATTAACAAAAAAAGAAATAGGAACTGTCATACCCTATATTACGGTGGAAATGTCAGGGCGCGAATTGATTGCTCACAGCTCATAAGGTACTATCATGCAATGTAAACATTACAATATCTAATTAAAAATTTATTAGATCAAAAATTTCATACTAGTACACATGTTCAAAGCAAATTACAATTTAATCCCAAATTAACACGAGTAGTGTTGTTTTTATTTAAGCTTAAGGCATCTCTAAATGTTTCTTAGCCGTAGCTTCAAACCAAAGTGTAGTATGCGTATAAATAGATATATTTTTTCAACAATATGTTGAGTTACAAAATCATCGGTTTTGGACACTAAATACAATATAAGATAAAAACTGCAAACCAATATTGTGAGTATCAACAATTAAATGAAAGCAAGTAATTGGTGTCGCTTGGCTATTGCCTAACGAATCAGGCTTTAGCTACTAAGAGGACATGCTAGAATCAATGATGGACCTCTCCGAATGCTAGAATTAAACAAATATTTAATTGATCACCAATACAATAATCATGATTTTCTAGTATGGATCATATGTAGTATGAAAAATAATAAGAGATACACATAAAGTCCCCAAAAGTATTTCAAAATAGTAAAATATGGGAGCAATTGCTCACCTTGATGACTAAGCGAGTTAACGGGGGATAAAATAAACGAGCAAGGTTATCACGACAAGTATTCTAATCCAAATAGACTTGAGAATTATACAAAATAAAAATAGAGTAAAAACCGAGACTATAGCTATAAGAATCAATCCAAACGGATGTATAGAACTCAAGTTATGAGGGTTTCAGTAAACAAGCAAGCTGGTACTGTTCTAAATCCAAACTTCAAGTCGGGAGTCGGGTTCTGATCAGTACACTCAATATTTTATGGTGAATTAAAAAGTATTCTGGACCGAAAGCTAGTTTTGAACAAAAGTAGTAGTAATTGAAAAACCTTTGAAATTGACTTTTATGCCCTTTAACGGGTTGGAAAGAATTTGACCATCAAAACTTCCTCAAACAGTAAAATGGATTGAGAGTTTTTACGGATTATATGAAAATAAATGTTTTATCATAACACAAATTACCCGGAAAGATCAAGGAACAAGGACATAAACGAGATCAAAGAGTCTGGAAGCTTGAAAGTCAACGAAGGCTTGAATTACTCGATTAATCTTGAAGTAATCGACAATGAGAGAGAAAATTAGTGAATTTTAGAGATGATGGCTGATGATTGTGTGGTCTTTAAGGTTTAGAACAAATATTGCTTATATACTAAAGGTTAAAACTTGTTTGTTAGGTAAGAACTCGATTTGGAAACTGAATATGCTTATTATGAGAAAATCGGGACAAATAAATCAAAGGATTTCGGTTTGATCAACAAGAAAACAAATTTGGACATATTGTAATATCAAGAGACATAACTTGGGGCTTAAATTTTGTGCTTTAAGATCGATTAAGGAAGGATTTAGCAATTTAAACGAATTAACGAACCAAAAATAAACCAAACAGTTACAAAGACCTGGCCGTGCTACTCGACTAGGAAAGGTCTTCCTCATCGTGCTACGCCGCGAGGGTGTGTCGCCAGCACATTTCTATTTTTTTCATTTTAGTCCATGAAGTTTCAAAATTTTTTAGCCATTTTAAGCAATTTTAAAGGATTCTAAGCATTGTTTGACAACTTTAAAAGCTATTCAAACATAAAATTAGTTCAACCAAGTTAAATACTAATAAATGCAAGTTTTTTATTAATACGGAAGATTCAAAATATTTTTCCGAGTCAGGTAAACGAATATGAATTCAATTACGAAAAACCAAGAGGTTATAGTCTCCCTATACTTTTGGGAATTTCGTCCCGAAATTAGAGAAAACTAAAACAAAACATAGTTAAAATAATTAAACATTAAGGAAAAACATTTAGATAAAATTTAACATAACATGGAACTTTAAGTAGTCGAAGCAACGCTTCAAATGAAAATCTGATAAGTGCACTTATATATAGGATGTATCATCGACGTATCCACCATGTCCTTATCATCTTAAAATTTGTACCTTTACCCAAAACTAATTTCGGTTCCAGATTATGCCACACAATTGTACATAATTCCATGTGAGGACTTTGATAATTATGTTCCGGACCATAATTACTTTTATCGTCGGATGGTCCATATGATTCGTCTCATCGTGTGGTTTACAAAACGTTTGAAAATATAATTTCGATGGTAAAATAGAAATCTTTTAGGTGAAAGAGTTATAAGTGAGACATATTTTAAGTAAACTAAAATTTATAGCTTGGTTATTTAAAATGGTGAATTTCTTAAAACAACCCTTCGATATACATAATACTTTTTAATTTTTTAAATTTTCTTCAAAAGAATCTCATAATAAAAAATTTTTGAATTAATTTTTAAATAAGATTACAAGACAAATTTATCAGGGCGGATAAGAATAAGAGAATAAACATTTAGTTTAGGAGGTAAGATAAACTCTACCCGGGAGATATAGAAGGTAGAAATAGGAATGTAATAAATACTAGTACGTCAATGATTCGTAAAACATCAATCCAAAATACTTAAAGAGTAGATATAATGCAAAAATCAAATTAAATAAGATAGAATACGAGGAGCGACGAAATTCTTCTAATAGCTTGAATCCTTAATTGTGCATGAATTGAAACCTTGGAACTTGAGCATCTTGAATGATTTACTCCATAATAGTTTGGCAAACGAGAAGTTTGGATTCGACATGGCTTGGATTTGATATAGATAAGTTAAGCGAGGAAACATGTTGCGAATATGGTTCGGTTTTCCACAATGGTAACAGACACACATAGTTGCAACACCGGATTGAGAAGACTACATGATACAGGTTCGAGAAATGGGCATCATATATCGTTGTGGGGCAGTTGGTGCAATAGGGGCATGACGACAAGTATTACTAAAATGGCCATAACAATTACAATTTTTGCAAAGACGACATGTGGAGTCGGACGTGTGGTGATGGTTACAAGTATTTCAAATGGGATGCGTCGTGGTTTCTTGTTCGGAAAAGTTGAATAGGATTCGGTTGGGTAGGTTTGATTGAAAATGGTTCTTACGTTTCTTGTTGTGAGGGTGAGTGGAGGTGAATGGTTTGCAGTTACCAGCAGAGAGGTTAGTGGAAAAGGTTGGACCGGTTGCATTGACATTTTGAATTTGGGTTGCTATTCTAGGGATCACAGTAGTTATCTCTTTAGCTATACAAGCGGCCATATGCCGACCATGGGAACCAGATGATTGGCGATGGTTTATTAGGGAAGACATTCTATGAGGACCAAAAATATAGATTTATAAGGTGAAGGGTAAATTGAGAAAAATGAGAAGTAACACGAGATTTACCAAAACATGAAGTATTAAAATGTTAAAAAATAGAATTTTAGGGAGAAAATTTAAAATGTGTTTGATACTTTGAAAATATGATAAATGAGTATGAGAAAACCATTTAAGTAATAAAATGTTAAATGTTTAAATAACTCGTGATAACCGTGTCCTTATAATTGAAGGATATGTGTCAGATATTGAGAATTAAAATATTTTGAAGCAATGGTAGAGCACTCACTTTACTAGTGAGAGGTAGGGGGTTCAAACCTCACTACCACCAATTTATATGGGAGATATGAGAGATGACCCTGGCTTGCCGGGGTTCGAGTCCTGATCTCACCCGGTTTTACCGGCTCCTCGCTGTCGTGCCGTTTGGCGGGCGTGGGGTCGGGTTTTATCCGGTGAATCCCTCAATAGGTGGACCGCTAGGGGCTCCGTCCGTCCGGACTAGTGGCCGGCTCGGGCTACCTTTAGCCATTGGGGGCCGCGTACTGAGTACCCGGCGTTACTTAGTTGGCCGTTCAAAAAAATATTTTGAAGCAAGTGAATAAATTAAATCATAAAATTTTAATTTAAATGAAATCGAGTAAATAAGTAAATGAATAAACTAAAAAAATGTTATTTTTATTTTTATTCTTTCGGTGAGTTGGGCTTCTCATGAGTTTTCCATGACTTTTATTTTCCTGAGTACATGTTAGCATAGTAAAATAACTTTGAGAGTTGGGCTTCTCATGAGCTTTCCATAGCATTTTATTAACCCAACTAAATAACATAACATCAATTTGTTAGTTGGGCCTCCCATGAGCGTTTTATGGAATTTTAACTGACCTAACTAATTAATGAATTAACAAGAAAAATGAGTTGGTCAGCCTATGAGCTATACATGGCATTTTAGCTTACCCAACTGAATAACAAATTTAAATGTGGTTAATTGGAGCATCCTGTGAATCACCACGTATTATTAGACTCTAATAAAAACATATGTATCAAAATGGGTTTAGCAATGAATAGTTGGAGTTTCCATGGGTTTTCCCATGAAATTTTCACCCAACTAAACTTTTCTAAAATAAAAAAAATACAATATTTGAAAATTCCGACTTTAGCCACGAACCACTGTGAATTCGGTTTGTAAAATAAGGAATGTAGCCGTTTAGCTGGCTACGTTGACTGTTTGAAGTTTCAGTTGTATGACAATTTTTCCTCTTCGGTCTATAAGCTCGAGTACCGTGGACATGTTATCCTCCAGATAAGGAATAAAGTCTTACCTTTGATTCTCAGAATCATTTTGCCAAGGCCCAACTCACAGTACTCTCCCACTTTCAATTACTACAACAACTTGTCATACCCCATGCTTATGGTGCGTGAGTAAAAACAAAACAATGGAATTTTTAAGAAATTTCCCAAAATAAAAGAAATCTACTGATTTATTTTATAAAAAAAATCTTTTGAGAATGTGGCATAACCTCGGAGTGTGTGTGTGTGTGGGTGTGTATGATAAAATAAATAAATAAATAAGCTGTAAAACATAAAACTAGAACACATTAGGTTGTCAAGTAAGCACGTATGGGGTCCTAAGTCCTAAGCACGTTACAAGGGCATATCTAACGATCTATCTTACAAACTTCAGCTCTTATACCAATCTGTCACACCCCAACCTACGACAAAAATGTCAGGGTGCGAACTGATTGTCACAACTCACATGGTACTATCATGCAATGTAAATATGACAATATCTAATTAATTATTTATTAAATTCATAATTCCATACCAGTACACATGTTGAAAGCAAATTACAATTTAATACCAAATCAACACAAGTAGTCTCATTTTTATTTCAGTTTAGGGAATCTCTAAATTTTTCTTCACCTTAGATTCAAACCAAAGTAAAACCTACAATATTCGTAATAATAGATATATTTTGTCAACAATATGTTAAGTGAAAAAATCACCAGTTTTCGACATTAAATACAATATGTAAGGTCCTGTTACCGGTTCCCTACTTTGGACGTTGGATTTACTCATTAACACTGTCACACCCTGCCAATAGGGGGCTGGGAGTTTCAAGGACAAATTGGTACCATATGTAAGCAGCGGAATATTATTGATAAAGATAAGTTACAATATTTGTACTAAATATTTATGACAAGGTGTAACTACACAACTATCTCTTCTCTTCTCTGACACTGCTGCAATCCGTGTTGGGTTCTATTAATCTCATTGGCATCTAATCTTCTTTGTTCTTGCTCGACTTACGCCTCTATCATTAGTCATGCTCATTACAATGCTAATCCAAATCACTATCCACTAGGTACCTGAATACATGCTAAAAAGTGTCAACTAAAAAGTTGGTGAGTTCGTGACTTTAGCTCACATACACATAAAACAGTTCATTTATAAAAGCGCGCAAGTTTGCGTGTATGTAAGTATAAAGCATGGTGCGCATCAATCAGGTCCACCATCAAACCTGCAACTAGCATAAGTATCCCCAACTCATACTAGAAGTTAAACCGTCCCGGACTATCACCCTGCTAAAAGCAATAATCAAACACGTAGGTTATATGCCGCAACGATCCCCAGATCTCAGTGTGGTTTACCCAACATTGGTTCATGTGTTTTCCAACGCATTTGGTATTGTTTACTAGTTAATTTTAAGTGTTTTCCAACGCATTTGGTTCTTGATGAGTAAAGTTTCCCTTTATGAGAAGTTTGTACTTAAATAACTTAATAAGATTAATGTTTTGTGTTTACGTATATAATTCAGCTTCCGAGAGTTTTAGTTACCTTGGTTCATGTGTTGGTTTTGATAAAGTTTCTATTTTTGGAAAGTTCGGTTTTCAGTTAGGTTTTAGGTTACCATATAACCATAGAATTTATATACATTTCATTGATATCAAAAGTCTAATGATACATATTTAAACAACCATGTCTTGTGTTTACAAACATTGACAATACCGGTTATCAACGGTGTTGTCGGTTTTTAACGAAATGTCTTGAAAGAATAGTTTAAATAAACGAATACTTTTGTAACTGAAACTTGTCATTTCCAGAATTATATATATCATAAAAAATGAGTTATTTTCAGGTTTGATATCTCAGAAATTTTTGGGCCGTACGGTTTTAGTCCTCGTACCTTCGTTTAACGTTTATTTTGGCAAGAACCGAGTTAAAGGCTTAGATAGTTTTTGTATAATAAGTAACACTAAAATCATGGTTTTATTAACTTATACTTACTGTTAAAATTCAGAAAAATGAAAACTTTATATTTTTCAAATGCTCGTTCGGGTTACGTCATTTTTACCGTAACTCGCGTTTAAACGCTATTTCTTAGCAAAAATGGGTGTTGTGAATATTGAAAATGGTTTATAAAATTATAGTAAATCATTTTAATTATATAATTTCTGGAAAAAAAATATCCATTTTATATTTCTCTAGTCTTTCAGTCTTTAAAAGCCGGCTCGTTGTCGGTTTCAAATGAAACAATGAGTTTAAGCATGCAAACGGGCCCATTTTGTAAATACAATGTCCATTTAAACATTTATAGCTTTTATCTAGCCATTTGAACTCATAAGCCTTTGTTTGAAAAACACAATCTTATACTTTCAGTTTTTGAGTAATAACCGGTTTCCAAAAATACCCTTTCGTTATATTTTTAACAAAAACTCACTTTTCTTCACCTAACGAGTTAGGACCTGTTATAATAAATAAAAATAGGTTGTTTTGACATCTCGTGGGTTTTAAAAGATTGTCCGTAGCTGCAGTTTCGCTAATGGACCCGGTTTTGGCCCGTTTGGGTTCTAGTTCGGTTTTAAAGCGATGTTTCCTTTAAAATAGTTTCAGGTCAGATTGTAAACCATCAAAATATTATTTTTATGGATGCAAAAAGATATCATATTATTACTCGGGTTGTACGGCTTATTTCTTATCAAAAGGGTCACCAAAATGTCTGTTCGGATGGTTTTTCTTACTCGGTTAGATATTAACTTTTGAGGCTGGTCTTGATCAGGTTTGAGGTCTTAAACATGCATGTGTAACTGCTGGAACTTTTTTTAAATGTCCAGAAGTTAGTATGGTCACCTATCGGGTTTGTTTTCAACTAGTTTTCATGTAAACGAGTTTCCGAATGGCCTTGAATTAGGCACAGTTTTCGGGGCTGCATATTACATGATTTTTAAAGTTCCAAACCGGTAATAATTTCTGCAAATCTTGGACATATTTGCAAAGCTTATTGGTTTGGTTCACGCTCCGCTAGTTTGGTTTTAAAATTTGAGTTTTCGGTTTAATAGTTACTGGTTTTAACTTCACGGTTATGATAAACCCGATTTTAACATGTTTTCCATTATAGTATTAGGTTACATATTAATATGTTTTCTTTTAGTTCACTGGTTGAGTTTCCCACAGGTTTAACACGGTTTCAAAGCTTGAAATCAACACGAAAATACAACAAATACGAGCTGCAATACCTCGAACTCTTTAGGGTTTCACGAGTAGGATAGATTCTTGAACTCAATCCATGAGCAAAAACAGAAGCTTCGGGGCTGTGGTTGGTTATCGGTTTATTATAATATCAGAGTAATAAGATAAGAATAAGTTGAACAGTATTACATTAGTGATTACCCGGTTTTCCTTGTGATTTAGGCTGGTTCGGTCCCTCCTAGATAGGGAGCAGAGAGTGAGTTTGAGTGTATACATTGAAGAGTAATATTGATTAAGTGGAGATGACGAGCATGAGCACACAAATGCTTCTGGTTCTGATGGTAATTAGACAGCAAGGTAGGAGTTTCAGGTTGGGATTTTTATAACATCCGAACCAATCAGATGATTATAACAGAATGAACTATGGATTGTAGATTATGATAACAAACTACCAGGTTTCTTACTGTTTGTCTGTTGGATCGGTTTTTCAAGCAGGGAAAGCACCACAAAGAGTTTGAGTGATGCTTATAATTGTAAAGATTGATAATATTAAGGTGAGGGAGATGATATCTTTGAAGCAGGAAATCAATTTTGCATGAAGAGTGATTGGAGAAGAAGATTGATTGGTGGCAGGGCTGTAGATGGCTTCGATAGGGGCAGAGAGAAAGAGATTTCCATTGGGAGGCAAGGATTTTGAAGATATTATAATATCTTCCATTATATTGGTTGATTTGTTATTATTATTACATAATTATTTATAGTTTTACTAAGACCGGTTTATGTATTTACATATAAACATGGGCGTAGGTGATTTATATAACGTGTCACAAATCTTGTTTATCGGTTTCGTCTCATTTTGTTTTGTGAAGCGGATGGTAATATAAGGAACTACTTGATGTTTGGTTTAACTATTTTGTATACCCGGTATGATTCACATAATTGTGGAATGACTCATGTTATTTTTTTTTGGAGTTATTGAGTTAGGGTTCGTTTGAGTTATGTGAGTCTCTATTTCGTTTGAGTAATTTGGGCCGAGCCCATGTTTTATATTATGGTATTATTTTTGATCTTATCCATATTCTATCGAGTTCTACAAAATTATCGGGCCGAGCCGATTAGCAACAATCTTGGCGACTCGGGCCAAGCCCATCGACGTACAGTTCGCTTCGACTGTTCGATCAACATTCCACTCGGTATCTAACGATAAGTTTTCTTAAAAAAAAATTCTAGCCCTATTTTTGGGGTTGTTACAAACACAGTTCTAAACATCAGAGTTAATTAAAATATTCGCAGAATATTAAACTTCAACCATATTATTTTACAAAGCTTCCAAATCTGGTCATAACAAACATTCAATGTAGTTTTCAACATAAAACATAGTCTTTAAATAACATAGCATTTTCTTGAGATGCCAGTATCTTTAATTCCATGTCATGTGCTCCCCTCAAGCGAGCTGCCTCATCCTACTCACATGCGTGCATACTAAAAGTCAGCTACGCTGAGTGAATTCTAGTTAATCAGGTAACGTACGATACATTCACATATTTCTACATACGCATCCGAAGATACATATTATATAACCTGCTTACCTTTCTTTCATACATACATTATCATATACTTTCTTTCTTTCATTCTTTTCTTTTCTTTCGTACTTTATATTAAACCCTACTTTACATTATTCTATTCTGCCTCGAGAATTATAAGGGTTCGGTTCCCTTTCCGCCTCGAGTATTATTAGGGCTCGGTTCCCTTTTCTGCCTCAAGAATTATTAGGGCTCAGCTCCCTTGTATGCCTCGAGAATTATTAGGGCTCGATTCCCTTTCTGCCTCGAAAATTATTAGGGCTCGGTTCCCTTTCTGCCTCGAATATTATTAGGGTCCGGTTCCCTTTCTTCTATACAACCATACCATACCCGTCTATTCATTCATAATCATAACTATCATACATGCATTTATATATCCTTCATACTTTATATACATATCATTCATATCTTCAAATTATCACCCGACGGTACATGCAATATCCGAATATCGTTCACGCACCGTCAAGCATCATTCATACATATTTATATAAGGCATACACTTACCACTTAAGGTAAGTGTATTAATTAATCACATCGACTATGCACACAGCCCCGAAAACATAACAAGGAAGTGGGGCTAGAAACTCATCTGGATCCTGTTTCTTTCTCCGTTAAGTGTTAATCCATTCTTTAATTGAGCTCTGCTAACTGTTTATAAGTTACACGCATCAATACTTGTCCTATTTGTATTTCAGGCAGAAATGGCTAAGGGTGTGTTTGTTTGGGGTCTGAATGACTCTGAATGGGTCTGAAGTCTGATCGCTCAGACATCAGCTTGTTTGTTTCAATAAAGGGTTACATCTGAGCGATTCAGCAAGGCTCTTATTGATTTAGATTTGAGATATCGCTGAATGGAAAAGAGACCAAATTACCCACGCAGACAACCATCGCTTGCTCCTTTCTTATTCTTCTCTCCAGGCATCCCAAGCACAACACCACAATCCTTGCTCGATTTCAACCCGATTTCAGTTATAAACAGGTATGATTTTTTGTTTCCTTACTCGATTTCTGTTCTAGGATTTGAACGTCTTGAACGAATAGGACTGGAAGCTAGGGTTTATGGTTCGAATGATGTTCAATTTATGCTAATTGATATTCAATTTGGTTGGATCTTGCTTTTGTATTAACAACTTGGTTTCATCATGAGAAGTTTTAGAACTTTTGAATGGTTCTGTTATGATGCTGAATCTTTTTAATTTTGTTATAATAAGTATGAATGAAAATTAGATTATTAATTTTTTAGGAATTGGAAACTCGATTCCTAAATCTTTGTGTTAACCTAGTCATGTGGCATGTGTGATTATGTGTTGTGTGCTTTGGTTTCAATTTCATTTTATCTCATCCACCGTATGGTTGTTTCTTCTAGAGTTCTAGTAGGCCGTTTCTGCTTATAACTTCTTCGTTTTAGGCGATTCCTTTCGATTGTCAGTTTCACTTTTAGCAAGTTTTAAGGACTCAAATCGTTATCTAGGGGTGATCATGGTCCAGATTGAACGGTTTTACGGTTTTTAGGTAAAACCATGAAACAAACGGCGAGTAACGGTTTTGATTATTGATAACAGAAACTGAACCACTGAAAGTTAAAACCGAACCATTACAAACTGTTTGGTTCTGATTTGGTTTCATGGTTTGGACTTTGTTAGGCTCTTATATAAAACACATAAGCTTAAAATAAAAGACATAGTTCGAAAATACATAATACATCTTTTAACAAAACTTTTCATATGATTAAACACATCTCAATTTTAAGCATTTAGAGTGGAGTTGTGGGCGTACACTTCTGAGTTCTGACCAATAAAGAGGAAAAACACATATATAACTAACTAGGATTGAATTAATAGCTAAAATTAGTGTTCGGTTTTTTCTAAATATGATATAACCTCTAAACATACAAATAGTAAAATACATGTAATATACAATATTAAAAAGGTTAAAATATACATTTAGATGTTACTGCCTTGGTATACAATGTAGGGTTGTCATTTGGGAACGGTGGTTTGGTGTCGGCCTTGGTATTCGACTTTGGTATGTTTATGCAAGACTTTAGGTAATATGTAAGCTGCAAATGGGCTGCAACAATTTTAGAATGAACTAAAAGCTTGCAATCTGTTAAGTTGATAAAATTAAAGTATCTTTCTTTTAACATGCAATATGACTTTCTTTTCTTTAAAAATTGATAATTAGTTTCATAAATTAATTCCACTGACTAGGTAATATCTACGTTGCAGGTCAACCCACACTGAACGCACCAGCGTTATAATGGCCCGGTCACCAGCTAGGGTAATACACATTAGAGACCTAAAACGCTATGCATCCCCGATCACTCTCCAGGTACAAAACAACAATCCTAGAAACAACAATCCTGGAAACACACCCCGATCACTCTCCAGGTACAAAACAAACCACTCACTTAAACAGTTAAACACACTATACACTAACTGCAAACTCATTATCACCAGATACAGACACTAAAACACTTAAGTTTATAGTAAAATTGTCAGGTTTGTTATGAGACAGATAAATACGATAGATTTTGATGTGTTTCTGAATTTAATCCACTGAATTGTAGGATTTGTAGCAATATAGCATGGATTATGAAGTATATAGTAAAATGATTCATTTGTGTGTATTTGCAGCAAAAGGAATTATAAATCACATCTTATATGAAGCTCATGAGGTAATGGCATTATGGCAGGCATGAAATTCAACTGAACATCATAATGGGTGCTGAGTTCATGAAGTCAACAACATAGTGGAAAGGTGCTAGCTATTGAAGGATCGTCCAACAAAAGTACATAACTTTTGAAGATGAGTAGCTCCCATTCAAGTCTTATCTTCTTTGCGAGTTCACACTCGTTCCATAGTTCATACTCTTCATTGTATAATGAAAGTTTGCATTAAGATGTATTTTGGTATTGGTTATAATGAAAGTTTGTAATACGATGCATTTTAGTCGGTTGTAATGAAAGTTTGGTCATTCAATATATTATTAACAGCTAGGACTAAACATATATATTTCATTCAACACTAGGGGTAAAATAGTCATTCTGCACAGTCATTCAGAGGTTCAACCAAACAACACTTATTGATTCAGCACTTACTGGCTCAGATTCTCTTAATCATTCAGACCTCTTTCTGGTTCAGCACTTAATGGTTCAGCATTTGCCAAACAACCCCTAAGTCTGGTCTAATCTAATGGCGTAGTATTAGATTACTTTTACTTAGATATTATTCTTAAACCCTAGCATATTTGAATTTGTGATTTTCGTTTACTTGTATATTTCTTTCTCTTTCTTTCCTTTCTTTATCCTTGAATTCATTTACTAGAGTCTTAGGTTAATCTTCTTCCATAGAATGCAACCATGTATGCGGGTTTCTAATGTGATCGACTGGCCAAGTAATCGAGTTAGCAGTGTAATCGGGTTCATCATGTAAGCGAGTTACATAAGTAATCGAGCACCCATGTATGCAAGTATATACATAATTCATTCGAGTGGCCCGATTATGATCGATTATGCTAAAGTATTCAAATCTAGCTTGTAATCTATTAGGAGCTTGTAAGCGAGTATAACTGTGATCGAGTCACATGTAATCGACTTTAAGTTGTAAGCGAGTCATACAAACGTATACAAGTCCTTAGTAATCTAATATAGGCATTGTAAGCGAAAGTATATGTATGCGATAAGGCTGTATATATGTAAGTGATATACCCTTTTGTATTCGAATCTTCTTGTGATTGAGTGTTACCATAGTAATCGGCTAAGTATATTGTAACCGATTCCATTATTGTAATCGGGTTCTCCTATTGTAATCGAGCATCACTTTGTATGCGAACTCATTGTAATCCAGTGACCATGTAATCGAGTTCTCATTGTATGAGATTATACTATTGTAAGCGACTAAGGATAAGTGTAATCGAAACTCAATGTAATCGACTTTACTAAGTGATCGCCTCTTTGATGTAATCGGATCCACCAATGTGATCGAGTGATAGTGTAAGCGAATATAATCAAATTGTGATCGATTACTTTATTGTATGTGACTACAAATGTAAGCGAGTTTCATAGTAAGCGAACCCCATGTCAGCGAACATAGATGTAAGCGTCTGAACATTTGTAAGCGAGTTCGATTCTGATCGACCATAAAGTAAGAGAATATATATATTGTGATCGAATGACCTGACCCTTAATGGTCACGTTAAGCCTTTAACGTCATTATTTCGCACTCGTTTTAGCCTTAATACCTTGTTATGGCTCGGTTTGGAATTGTAAATGTTTTTCCTAATCATTTTCAGCCAAAACTTGACTCGGGTATCATAAAGTTTGGACCTTTAGGTCTAAAACTTTCAAAACAAGATATTGGGTTTCTTTAAACGAGCCGTTCATAACCATAAGCTCGTTAAGTCCATTTTAACATCAAGTTTGCTACTTTATGGTATGTTTATAGCCGATCTATTCTACGTTTAAGTTTCAAGGCCAACCGTTCATGAAAGCATAAACATTAATATCAAGAACGTACCTTTTCGTGCTCGTTTGGTCTCGGTTAGCTTGGTTATGAACCTTAAATCATGTATCTATCTTGTATATTAAAGATCTATGTTTGATCTCAGTTACTCCTTACTAACACAGATCTCAGATCTGAGTTGTATATAATTAACTTCTAATATGGATCTAGCTCGTAATTGCCATTGATCTATAGTTAATAAGTTATCTATATATATGTATTAGTTGTATGTAGGTAAATAATATTAATATGAATATTGAGAGAGAGTTGGACAGAGGTTCGTTAAATAATTCTCAAAACTTATATTAATCTGTGAACAGTGTTCACTACAAATAGACGATGAACTTAGTTCGTTAACATCCCCTAGCGAACTAACGTCCAATTCGTTACATACATTAAAAAGGAAAATAACTTAACGAATCACCCCCTGATTCGTTAAACATCCTTAACGAATCAGGAGGGATAAAGCTTTAGATCTAATTCGCTAAACATCCTTAGCGAACTAGACATTACATTAACGAACAACAAGATAAATTAATTGTTTATTACATAAACCAAAACGACAAATACGTTAATAATAAATACAAAGACTCGAGACGCAAAACCGTGCACTAACAGACACCCCCTCGTCTTGAGCTCTTTGTCTTTAAATTACTTGAAACGCTTGGACTGCCAGTCTCTGCAACTATGAATTCCGTTATCATAACATACACGCACAACGCGTTAGAATTGCATAGCCAGATCATAGTCTTCATTGCGCTCGATCAATATCTTTTCTTGTGTAGCACGTCGTTGTCGGTCCCTGTTAAGTTAACTAGCCACATCGGATCGATGATCTTGATCAGCTCGGTCTTCAAACCTGTACCAAGGATAATAACCGCCTCGCCAATACGATTGTCATAGTACTAGCGGTTGAAAGATAAATGCATGTGTTGGTTCATTGTCTTCACCGGCACACGCTTCATCGTCTTCGGCGGCTTTACTTTAAGGACCAACTTCTTCCATCCCGTTTTAGGATCGATCTCATCGATTCGCTTGCGAATTGGAATTTGTGTCATAAAATACTTAAAACCATGATTCACTTCAAACACCAAGTGTTGGTGAAAACGTTTTGCATGATAGTCCTCGCCGCGATTAATAAATGGACGATACGCCAAAGTGCGCACATCCTATCTTGGTAATGAGAGAAGATCAGTCATCCTTTCGTAGTACTGGACGCCCTTCTCCCATTTAACAATGTATACCTTAAGATCATATTCAAACATCCAAGAAACGATATTACCTTGCACTTTCGACACGGCCTTAAATGTAGTATTCTGGTTGGCTTTGGCTCGTGCAATAGCTTCTTCTTTCTGTTCTTGATCAACAAACCTAAATGCCTTGATGATCTTACTTGATTTCTTATGTCTGAAACAACTCTCAATCTCCTCAAGAGATGGGTTGAGAAGCGAATCAGATTTTATATCAAAGACATTCTTGCCTTTGGAATTCATCTCAAGATGGTCTTCTGCTACTTTAACCGTTTCTTCATTAAATACTGGAGCACCGCACCCTGATCAACAATAGTGTGTTGAAACAGATCAGGGTAATACTCAGCGGTCACATTCACCATCTCAACCTCCTCATTCTCATAAATGTAATCTGTACTCATCTCAACAGTAGGATCATTTAGTATCTCATCATCATTAATTACCTCAACATCGGGCTCAGCCTCTAACACGGTCATCTCGTCTTCATTCAGATCAAGCAAGATAGCAATCTGCTCTCGTGTCAGTGATTTATCAACAAACTGCCCTTCTTCAATCTCCTCTCTATTCACCATACTCCTGATCATCCCCTTCTCATCCACAAAAATAACCGTATCGGCCTCGATCATCTCAATTGGTTTGGCAGCTGAATGGTCATGATAAACAATAATCTGTTTGCCCGAATCATCAACAGAACTCGTACCCGCACCAGAAGCTGGGTCTTGAGTTTGTTTAGTCTCACCACCAGCACCTGAATCATCTGGATCCTCATCGTCATTCTTGAGCTTTTTCAGCGCATCATCTTTACATGTCAGCTGCAGAATAAGCTCATCTTGTTCTTTAATTTTCACCTCGTGAGACTCAACAATCTCACGAAGAGCTTTGTTTCCTTTTGACAAAAAGAAACGTAACTGAGCAGCTTCTTCGGGTTCTCCATCAGACGTTCTTGATTTATACGGTCAACAGACATTTGATTTTCATACAAATGTAATAGATTCAAAAGCATGTCTGTCTGATGATTCGGTGGCATAGCATACAAAGATGGATGAACTGGTTGGATTGGTCCCTGAGGCCTTGTAATTCTCATAAATGAGATATCACTAGGTGGAGGGGGGCCCATGGATGGTGTAGAAGGAAGAGTAGAAAGTGTAGCAGAAGGCATTGGTATCTCAGCTAAAGCTGTTTGTGGAATCATACCAAGCCTATCATGAGGAACCATCGTCGTCGTCAAAGTAAGCGCCGGAGTGCTAGTAGTAAGTGGCACTGCCGGGCGTGAGGAGTTGCGGGACGAGATGGTTGAACACCAAAAGAAACTCCAGCTCCAGCTGATACACGTCTCTTTGCTGAGCTTGCAGATGCCGGTTCTTTACCCTTTCGTTTACGTTCTCGTTGAGCTGCAATTGTAGCAGCTAACGCGGCTTCGACTGCAGCTTGTTGTTCTCGGAGAGTTGTATCACCATCACCACCATTTCCACCATCATTACCATAATCACCTCCATCGTTCCCACCTTCTCCTCCCTCACGCTCCGAATCCGAGTCATCATGGATCCAGCGATCCTCGGGAGGACATACATAATCAGGATTTGCTGGATGACCAATCAATCTCTTGAATCTGGGAGTAGGAGATTGACGGTACAGTTTCATTCTTCGCATTGTATCTGCCTTCATATTATCCAATTTAAACTTATCATTCTCATCATTCGGATCAAGTACCAAATCCCTGATAGCATCATTGACAAACAATTGGACGAAACGCGGATACATCAAGAAATTCACGCGTTGTTTTCCTGGAATACAATTTTCTTTCATATGATCGAAGATCATTTCAGAAAAATTGTAACGCTTGTTCAGAACAAGTGCAAAAAATGCCGATTGTAACGCAACACGGCATTCGTCAAACCCACCCTTACGTCCACCAAGGCAGTGAATAAGAACACGAAGTAAATACTTGTATTGGGGACACAAGTATGCCTTGTTATACATAGACTCAGTAAGATTTCCAGCATAAAGCAATCGTCTAAACAGTCCCTTGATCAGTTCTTTACCATATTCACTCGGATCATCAATTGTATCATCAAATTGTAACACACTTCGAACGGTTTCAACTAAGACGACAACTTTTTTGTTGTTAACCACAGCAGCTATATGGTCCTCAGCTTCGACATATTGAGCGGTGTTCCAGAATTGACGAACAATGCTTAATCTAATGTCCGGATTAGTAGTAATTGCGTAATGGATACGAGAAAGGAGAATAAATGCCAGCATACCACCGAAGACATCCTCATCAGGAAAGTCTGTATCAACGAAAGCACACACATTGTGCCGAGGGTCATTAGGAAGTAAAGGAATATCCTCAGCTGGTTGATTAGCATCTTAAGCATGTTGATCTTGTGGTGCATCCACAGGCGGATCTTGTTCCATGTTATCAGCCATAATCCTGAATAAATAATATTGAATATCAGTAATATGTAAGTTTAGAAATCACACAAGTTTTATATACTTTAAGCATCTATATGTAAACTATATGTAATTATAGTTTTATCCCGTGTGTATAATCAATGTATCGACGCGGTTAGACCCTTGGAATATTTTATTTAATTACATTATGTAAAATAATTATTTTTTTTCGTTAAAATGTCATTCGTTAACACACAGTCTGATTCGTTCTTGAATCAACTGATTCGTTATCAAGTAAATGAATGACGAATCAGAACTAGCGAAATACTAAATTAAGATGACGAATTGGAAATTAATGACGAATTAGAAACTAAGTCGTTATAAATAACCACTAATTCGTTCATAAATTAACGAATCCAGAGTTAATTCGTGATGTATATTATTCGCTATTCTGATTCGTATGAAATGCTTAACGAATTGGACACGAATGAGTTCCAATTCGCTAAGTGTAACGAATGGTCAATATTTGACTTAAACTTTGACTCTCTAGGTCAAAGTCAAAAATAATCAAAAACACTGAAAGTCAACAGTATAAATCCAGTATCGATTATCCCATAATCATCGTTGAATAACCGAATCGACATGCGTAACGATCTCGGAAACACAATATGAAGCAAATGGTGTTGATTTGAAGTGCAAATGCATAAAATAAGTTAGGGCATTAAGGATGCATAGACACCCGAAACAATAATCGATTAATTAACCCGGCAATCGATAATCAAACTCAGATTAAAGCTCACCAAGGGTCTCGGAATTACATTCCGATCACAATGATATCAAAATAAAAACAAAGTATGAATCCAAATATGAAGGGTTTCAAAAACCGTAAAACCCTGATATCAAAATCACACAATTATCATATCAAAGCTGTATCATTTTTGACGAAAATCAAAAAGAAGTGATCATCTATACCTTCTCAACACACTGGTATACTAAAAAGTTCAAATTTCGATGGTCGAAAAATTATGAAAAATTTTGGCAGAGTAACGTTATGTGTAAGGAAGAAGATGAATAGTATAGGACGGTTCGTATACACGCCATCCTATATACTCAGTCCTTGCACGCTTCCAAATGTACGAATTAGACTAATTCGTTATTCAAACTGAACACGTGGTATAGCGAATTAGACTTGATTCGTGTCTGGATTCGTTAAATATGCATAACGAACTAGATGTGTTTCATTACAGAGTGCGGAGGCGAGATAGATGAACGAACTAAAGTGTAGTTCGTTAAAAACACCTTAATTCGTTATCCATAATTAACGAATTAAACATAATTTAATATTTAACATTAAATAAAATACATAAATCAAATAAATAAATCAATTAAATTAATAATAAATTAAATGAATTATCGAGAACCTTTATCTTGATAATCGAATAATTTAAAAACGTTTCATGTTTTCGAAACATAACTTAAAAAAAATTTAATAATATGTAAAACGAAATGGAAAATATTTTTGGTATTTTGTAATATATAAAGAATGTATTTACATGAAAAGAATCCGAAACAAGAAATATAAAATATTTTTTGTTTTATATGATTTAAAAAAAACAGTACATATTTTTGTTGAGTTTGAGTAGATTCAATCATATTGACCAAATTGCCCTTCCATCACAGTTTTATATTTCAGTATTATTATGACTGGCGTTAAGTCAGTCATTGATATTGTTGTCCACTTAAATCTTATAACAAGCTTTCAAGCATTTTTGTGATATGATTAATGGTTCAATTATTGCACATATCAGAAACTATCAGCTTCTAATCTCGGTTCAAGCTTAATTTGATTTTTATCAAATCACCCCAACTTGACTTAAACCATTATAGTATTGATCAAAATTTTTGAAATGATACCAATTGAGAATTTTATAATTTTTTAGCAATGCATCAAGTTTCCTTTACTGTGAGTGAGTATGCACGAGTCCATATGTCGGGTTACATACATTGTATCCCCTGGGGTCGGTTTCTTAATGGTATTAAGACGCGCGCAAGGGAGGAACAAATGTATGACTAATAGCGGATTTTGATCAAGTCAGTAATTTGTATTGTACGAAGTACAGCAGTGATCAAGTTTAATGACTTTGGGTTTGCTCTAAAAGCGAATGAAATATTCATGTTTATGAATACCCAGATGATTAAGCCGCATAAAGACTCACAGTGTCCAGAATCCTAACGCTTGTTATTTGCTTTATTATATTTTTTGTGATCAATCAACTATAAGGCTTGAGTATGACCGGTTATTACATTTATGCCATCCTCACCGAAATTTTTGCTAGAGACTAACACCTCTTTCAATTTGTCTTTTCTTTATGTTTATATCACATACTTTACTCTAACAGCTTGTTTAAGACCTATCAATGCACCAATGATTAAGCACTCTGTCTTTTAAGCTTATTTCTTGCTGGATTTAGGGTCAAATAATCAATGTACTATCATTTTCTCTTTTTGCTTCAAAAACTAAAAATTTTGAGGAGCATAAAACAAAATGAATTTAATTGCCCCGGTTACATTAAGTTTATAAATGAATGGCTATCCTATCCATTCACAAGTGAATAATAGGATCAAAACATGCAAGCATGCTTCATAAACTTAAATAACTGACATAATTTTCAGCGAGAAAATAAAGTAAAAACGCATAGCGAACGCCCCAACTACCTTCCATTATCAGGTAAATGGCATAATTTTCATGTATATGTCAGTTATTTAAGATTCACAAGAAACTATCAGGACCAAACATATACAAGTATATGTCATTCAATTCTAGATAATTGACATTATTTTCAGCAAACACATGCAAAAATCTTTTTGGTTTTTCCCTATACATACGTTAAAAACACAATCTTTTTTTTCTTTTTCAATTTTCTTATAAACAAAATAACTTCACAAATTTTTCGGATTTTTCTGTACAAACTGAAATCACAATCTTTTTGGATTTTCAAATTTTAAAATGTTTTTGGTTTTTCAAAATATTTTAAAGGAAAACATTAAAGAAAAGAAATCATAATATTTTTTATTTTTCTAAATTTTTCAAATGTTTTTGGATTTTAAAATATTTAATGTTTTTGGGTTTTGACTATATTGGGTCCATATTTGGGGGTTTGTACTTAGTTATATGTTTATTGGGTTTTAGTATTGGGCTATGTATGTAAAGCGAGATCCTTATGGATCTAGGTGGGCCTTGGGCTATAGTTGGGCTAGTGTGATGGATACCTATATATAGAACATGTTGTATAGGGTTTTGGATGCTAGTTAGTTGGCTGTTCACATTAAACATTTTCATAGCCACCATCTAAAGAGCAATACGTGTTTGTGTAATCTCATGTACTAGACGGTTTATTAATATAATCGTGTGCATTTGGAGTATTACATCGTATTCATTATATTCATATTGTTCGTATTTATCGTTCTTGAATCATCACGTTGTTAGGATTCCGCACTAACATCGTGTTCAGGTTGATATCATATTGTAGTGATCCAGATTCGGGATTTACAAGTGGTATCCGAGCCTTTGACGAAATTAGGCTCATTATTGTGATATTAACGGATTCAAGATCTAGATATTTTGGTGGCTCTTTTGTATTTCCGGTGAAAAGGGTGGTCGGAGAAGAAGAAGTTTGTTATTTGGAAAGGATTGATTTTGACTTGGAAACAAATCAAAATCCCTACTTTCTCGGAAGTTTGTTACACTAAAGATCTTGCGTATTGTGTGGTTCTCGGCAAGAATCAAGAAGTTTTCGGCAAAATCAACTGATTTCAGCCAATCTTGATTGTTGTCGGCTCAATTTAAGCGTTTTCGGTGAAAATCCTTGGGTTTTAGGTTAACATTTGTTGTTCTCGGTCAAACTTGGTCAACATTGAGGGTTTTCGATAAAACTTGGTCAAATTCAGGGTTCTCGGTCAAGATTAGTTTTCGGTCAATGTTTGTTCTCTGTCAACATTTGTTCTCGGTGAAAATCCTTGGGTTTTAGTTTTCGATCCTTGAAAATTTTGGCAAAAACATTTTTTTTGGGTGATTTTCGGTGAAATTTTGGCGGAAAATTCGGAAAAGTTTGTCTAGAACGAAATTTTTCCTAGACACCTCTCTTGACTGAGACATTTTTCTTGAGAATTTTGGCGATCATATTTTTTCGAAAACTTTGGCGGGAAAATGAGTTCGTGTGAGATAAGGTTTCAACCAAGCTCTTTAAATTGTGGTGAGAAAATAGAAATGTATAACCTTCATAATGATAGTCTAAGTAGAGATATGGAAAGAATAAAATCAGAGAATTTTAAACTTAAGAAGAATGAAAAGGGTTTCTAGACAAAATAGAAGTTCAGAACAAGGATATTAAAAAACTTAAGTCTGATTTTAGCATAAAAAGCTGTCACCATCTTGATGCTAAACAAGAAATCGCTGAGTTAACTACTAAACTGGAAGCCTTCAAGTTAGAAATCTTAAATCTAACTAGCAAGTTTGAAAAGGCTGAACTTGATTTTAAAAAATTCGAGGGCTCCAGTAAAGTTGTTTACTCAATGATTGAAAATCAATTGTGGTGGAAAGAAAATGAAGGTGAGGGGATAGGATTCAGTCAAGTTCCCCTACCTTACAATCATAATAATGTCCCTACCCCTATCACCAAAGAACATGAAGAAAAGATAAAAGACATGAAGTATGGTAAACAGGTTCAATATAAAATTGTTGGATTAGGATCCCTAGAGGAAATCAAGCCTGTTTTTAAATGTGTGAACAATTTTGATGCTTCTACTTCATGTGCAGATATAGTAAATGATGTTGCTTCTGATACTAAAGGGGTTCAGGCTAGTGAAAATGAATCTCATTCTAACGTGTCATCAAAATCAGATGACACCACAACTCAAAATTGTACTAATAATAATACACAGAGTTGTGGGAACAAAGGGAAGGCACGTAACAAATCAGCAAAACAAGGACAGTCTCGTCCTCATAGATCCTACGGATCTCCATGTGTTGATAAATCATCGGGTGCTACTTATATCAAGAGACAAACAAGTTACCACTGTGGCAAGCCAGAACATATAGCCAGAAATTGTGTCCATCGTCTATACGTTCCATACTACAAGCAAAAATCAGAAGGCTGTGCCAAGGGGCAAGAAGAATGGAAAATCCTTTCCTAAGAAGGAATTTCAACATGAGGCAACTGTATCCGTTGACATTAGAAGAAGGATGAAGGCGTGTTTCTTCTGCGGGGTCGGCAGGCATTTGGCAAAGGAGTGTCACTACCGCGCTGTTAATAGACAATCCCCTCAGGTGAAAGGTAATAGGTTTCAACCGAATCCATTGGTTAAACAAAATGCTTATTTTAGAAAACCACGAGTATATGTACAACGGGTCACAGATACTCAAGGATTCAAATTTAATATGACAGGTTTGCACTCAAATGATTTAGAAACTGTTAAAAAGAAAATTAAATTTTCAGAAATCAAAGAGTGTTGAGAGTTCTAAGAATTCGAATTCGAATTTCTCCACTCCAAAGTCTGTTCCTTCAAATTTCACTAAACCAAGACAGACTTGGAAACTTAAAACTCAGCAAACAGAATCTGTATTAACAAATGATTCTGTTAAAGATGGGAAAGATATGAGTTGGCAAGAGGTCACATATGTTGATGCTCAAGGGAACTCCAAGACATTTATGACTGGGGTTCCTATGTCCAACTAATCTCGCTATGTGTGTAGGAACAACCACAAATTCATTGTTTATTAAATGGGTTGTTCCAGGCACATGACAGGGCAAATATCCATTGTTTTTAAATCTTTAAACCATGAAATGGATTATTTGTTGACCTGGACGGGATTTTAGGGTGATAGAACATTTTTAATCTTCTCTCTAAGTGTGTAGGAACAAATCAGGGAATACATTGCATATTAAAAGGCTTGTTCCAGACATTCAACTCGCAAGGATGCAGAATCTCAAAACAAGCTTATTCCTAGGGGGATATTCTCACAAATGGGAAAATTATGTCTTGAAGATAAAAGGTAACCGTATCACTTTGGTATGAAAGATTGATCAGTCAAAAAGATTTTAAAATTTTAAATTTAAAAAAAAATCAAAAAATATGTTCACGTATAGTTTTTCAAGTATAGTGTATTTTGTTTCTCAAAAAATGAGAAAATGACTTGAACGTATATGAGAAATGATAGTACATCAGTTGGCTGACTATCACACTTCATTTTTATTAAATATTTCGTTTCGACGATTGAGTCGTTTTGAGGTTAAATTTGCACATAAAAGTTTTTCACAAATTTAAGGGGAGAAATTTAAAAAATTCAAAAAGAGTGTGTGTGCGTTTAATAATAAAAAAATTTCTATGTCTTTCAAACTTAACTCTCGCTTAAAATTATGTCGGTTGCTTAAGTTTGAAGAACATATACTTGTATATGTTTGGTCCGGTGATCTACTTGTAGATTCACAGGATATCCATTTATCTAAAGACTGAAAGCATCTGGGGCGTTTGTGATGTTCTGTGTTTGAATTCTTTCACTTAAAATTATGTCGATAATTCCAAGTTGGATGGACACGTATTCTCATATGTGTTTTGGTCCTGTTAACCACTAGTGGTCATATGGGATAGCCATTTACCTGAAAATTGAAGAGTGACCGGGGTGACTGAGTTCTTAACATGTTTGTCTTTTGTAATTTTATGTGAAGTGATCTTACTATTCAGTTAACAGCTTTTTAGAAGCTTTAAAATATTTTCAAATGAAAATTGATCCAACCTTTGGAAAGTGATAGATAAATTGTTTCGGTGTGCCTAACGGGTTAAGTTATTAAGCTGAAAAGGATCTAGAACAATTATTGATTTGTATGGTAGCTTTCCATGATGCGTAAAAGTTGAAGTGATATAAACTAGATATGCTAAACTTACTGTGGAGAGTCATTTTGAGGAAATGTGCATGTCTCCATATAAATCTCTCCGAATGATAGGCAGAAAAGCAATTACCCAGTCATACACGAGCCCGTTAGTGTCTTGACACCAAAAATATTGTGCTATTATGTTTATTATTATAAAAAAAAGGAAAAGATGAAAGAAAAGAAAAGATGAAAAAAAAGATAAAAAAAAAGGGAAAAGATAAAAAAAAACATGAGAAAAAAATAAAAAAACTTATTATGAGTATGTATATAATTTGTGCTGTTAAAAAAAACTTGGTATTTCAAAAGCTTAAAGGGTCAAACTAGAACTACAGAGATGGGGGCACACAAGTAAGTCCTATCATGTCTCGAATGAAAGGCTTGTCAGTTTACTGGCACTAAGTCCAACGGTCAACCTTAAAGCTTAAATTTGCTTTTATATAAAATCTTTTGATCAAGCACTAGGGGGTTGGAGTCAAATTGGGGTGATCTGGGGAAAGCCAAATACGCTTTGAGAAGAGATAGGAGGCATCACAGGTCCATGAGTGATGTCCATCTAAGCTTTATGCCGAACTGAACCTAATTCATATCACTGATGCAATGAAAATCATGCTAAGTTCGTTATACCTTCTATCAACCTGTTTATTTAAGTCATAATAACGCTAAACATGAATCTTTGTGAAATCACCTTAAACAATATGATTCCATGTTCGGATCTTTTCATAAAGGCGGCATTTTTTATCAAAAACTGAAATTTGATCCCAATTTTTAGCTAAATTACAAGAAGACTGGGTGATTAAATTTGTTTTATTTGTTGTTTTTGGTTTTATTTTATTTCATTTATTTTATTCTTTACTTCTTGATTACTCTTGTCGAAACAAATATGTTAAGAAATTGTTTGGAAGTTTTCAACTCATGAAATATGATATCGGTTATTGTGTTATAGTTGGTTTAGCTGGTTTGATCTCATTTCAAGTCTTTTCAAGAAAAAAAAACATAAAAAAATAAAACTTACAAAAATATGTTTGTCTTATTTTGTTTTATTTAATTGTTTTCAAAAATATTTTGGTTGATCTTTCTATCAAAGTTGATTGTTCTTTCAAGACTGATTTCTTGCAACGGAAGCATATGAAGTATCTAAGATTCAAATTGGATGATGCTTTCATAAAGGGGGAGATGATAGATTATTGGATGCAGATGCTGAAGTTGCTGATCACTGAAGTTGTTGATTATGTTCAAGTAAAGATTTTGAAGATCTTGAAAGCATCAGTCTAAGGGAAAGATTGTTGGGCCATAATTAGGTTAGACTGACGATATCAAAATGCCATGACATGATCAAGACTAAAGTGACATAAACAAAGACGAGTTGAAGAATTGCATTGGTATAATACCGAAATCCCTATGGATTTCTCTTAGGCTAGTCCGAAGTGGAATAAACAAGAACGAAGCTACAAACCAAGGGGGAGATTGTTGGGTCCATATTTGGTGGTTTGTACGTAGTTATATGTTTATTGGGTTTTAGTATTGGGCTATGTATGTAAACCGAGATCCTTATGGATCTTGGTGGGCCTTGGGCTATAGTTGGGCTAGTGTGATGGATACCCAATATATAGAACATGTTGTATAGGGTTTTGGATGCTAGTTAGTTGGCTGTTCACATTAAACATTTTCATAGCCACCATCTAGAGAGTAATACGTGTTTGTGTAATCTCATGTACTAGACGGTTTATTAATATAATCTTGTGCATTTGGAGTATTACATCGTATTCATTATATTCATATTCTTCGTATATATCGTTCTTGAATCATCACGTTGTTAGGATTCCGCGCTAACATCGTGTTCAGGTTGATATCATATTGTATTGATCCAGATTCAGGACTTACAGACTATACAAACGAAAAGCACAATATGTTTTTATTTTCTAGTTTTTCACCCCTTAAAACCAAAATAAATTTAAAAGAAAAAATGACAGAAAATAAAGATAGTCATCCTTGTTTAATGATATCAGCTAGGGTCTTCAATCCATTTAAACCAAGCAAAAATTGAAAACGCGTTTTGTCAAAAGCTTTGTTAAACAGATCGGCTTTCTGAAAGTCAGTATGTACTTTCTCAAGGTCAACCAACTTCTTCTCAAAGCAATCCCGTATAAAATGATATCGAATTTCGATATGCTTTGTTTTTTAATGTTGTACGGGATTCTTTGTGATAGAAATTGCAGCAGAATTATCAATCAAAATAGGAGTAGTAAGAAACTTCAAATCGTAGTCGCGAAGATGTTGTTGTATCCACAAAACCTGGGAACAACAACTCGAGGCTGCAACATACTCAGCTTCGGCGGTTGAAGTGGAGACCGTTGTATGCTTCTTACACTGCCAGGAAACAAGCCGGTTTCTCAAAAATTGACATCCTGCAGTCGTTGATTTGAAGTTGATCTTGCAACCTCCATAGTTCGAGTTTGAATAAGCAATAAGATCAAAAGTACCATCCTTGGGGTACCACAACCTGATGTCTGGATTTCCCCTCAGATACTGAAGTATTATCTTAACCGCATCTAGGTGAGTCACTCGGGGACTTGCTTGAAACCTAGCACAAAGACAAACAGCAGACATAATGTCGGGGCGAGAAGCTGTTAGATACATTAAAGAACCGATCATGGCACGATAGAGGGTAGGATTAACGGTATCCTCCAATTCATCCGGTGATAAATTGTGACCCACAGGGAGAGGAGTAGAAGGGATTTTTCCGGCAGATTTCTTGAATCGGCTTAAGACATTGTTCACATACTTGGTCTGGTGAATAAAAATTCCGTTTGCAGACTAGTGAACTTGCAACCCTAGAAATAAATTCATTTCTCCCATCCAGCTCATTTTGAACTTCGTTTGCATGGACTTCTCGAACTCCTTACACAACGTGTCGTTTGTAGACCCAAAGATAATGTCGTCGACATAAATCTAAACTAGGAGAAGATCATCACCAACAGTCTTATGAAATAAAGTTCAGTCGACAGTCCCTCGCTTGAAGCCATTATCAGTCAGATGGTCGGCGAGCGTGCCATATCAAGCTCTCGGGGCTTGATGTAGACCATACAGAGCCTTGTTTAATCGGTAAACTCGGTCTGGATAATCAGGATCTTCAAAACCAGGAGGCTATAAAACAAACACTTCCTCATGTAGTTCACCATTGAGAAAAACACTTTTAACATCCATTTGATAGACTTGATGTTTTTATAAGCAGCATATGCCAGAAAGATTCGAATCGACTCTAAACTTGCAACTGGAACATATACTTCTGTGTAATCAATACCCTCTTGTTGATGAAAACCTTGCACAACCAAATGTGCCTTATTTCTTATGATTACCCCACGATTGTCTTTCTTACACTTAAATACCCACTTAGTCGAAATCGCCTTCTTGACTCGAGCAGGTTTATCAATTAAATCCCAAATTGTTGTAATTCTTCTTGCATAGCTTCTACCCAAGAAGGATCTTGAAGAGCCATACAAGGCGTTGTTGGTTCAATTTGAGATAGAAAGCAAGTGAATTTAGCAACATTTACAGTTCCAGAGGAATGTAAGTCATCATAAGCACACAATACGTTATTCTCACTTGACGAAGCAACTTGATGACGTGTTTGAACTCCCACATCAAGTTCTCCAATTATGTTCTCCTGTGGATGATATCCATGAATCCGAAGAGTGGGATTCTCAGGAACAATATCATTATCAAATAAATTAGTGTAATGTTCACCAAGTTCAGGAGATGAAACATTATCACTGTCAAGTTCAATAACAGGATCTTCAGCTTGATTGTCATCAGAAGAAGTAGATAAATAATCAAGACTAGCTGGAGAAGCATCACATGGTTCTTCAGTTGGAGCATCAGGTCGAGCTTCAGCATCATTAGAACTTTAAAATCTTGGAATTGTCAAATGATCCTCAAAGTATGCTCCAACCAGATCTTCATCGATGTGTTCAGTTGAAGGAGTAAATGAATTAAATAAGCCATCATAGTCAAACATCCAGTCATGACCTTTCCCTTGAGGAGGAGTTGTGGAGTTTTGACAATCCACATGATACCATTCCCCAACACAACCAGACGTGAAATTAAATACACGTTTATTTGGAGATGCATATCCCAAGAAATATCCTTCGATAGCTTTTTCTTCAAATTTACCTGCATCCTTCTTCAACATTGTACAAGGACACCCAAAAGGTTCCAAATACTTTAAATTAGGCTTTCGATTGTTCAAAGGCTCGTAACTTGTATTCTTGAGTCGTTTAACAGTTAAAACCCGATTAAGCGTATAACATGTTGTATTCACCGCCTCATTCCAGAATTGGACAGGGAGCTTAGAATCAGCAAGCATAGTTCTTGCAACTTCAATCAAAGTTCTATTCTTTCGTTCAGCAACAACGTTTTGTTGAGGTACAAAAGGTGCACTACTCTCGATGAATTCCTTTTTGAATAAAAAAGAAATCCAATACAGTGTTTTTGAATTCAGTTCCATTATCACTTCGAATTCTCCTCACCTTTTGTTTATATAATGATTCGATCTTAATGATAAGGTTTTGTACCAAAACCAGTGTTTGATCTTTCGAACTCATAAATAACACCCATGAGTATCTTGAATAATCATCAATGACAACAAGACAATACCAATCCCCAGAGATACTCGCACGATTCAAAGGACCAAACAAATCCATATGAAGTCGTTCAAGAGGAGTATCAATGGAATTCAATAACTTAGAAGGATGAGACTTTTTCTTCTGCTTGCCCTTCTTGCATGCAATGAAGTGATCAGATAACTTAAAGTTCTTCAACGAGACACCCTCAACTAAGTCATTAGCCATTAAATAATTCATCTTTCGAACATGTATATGACCATTCTACGATGCCATAGAATAGAGTCCTTCTCGGTTGCTTTGGAGACAAAACATGTTTCGATAGACGTTGATACTTTAGAGCTCATATTTAAGACATAAATATCATTTGATTGTGGTGATCGCATGACAACCATGTCCTCGGGAATCACGTATCCCGGTTTCAAGATAAGATACTCTTTATCAGTAAATACTGTGGTGTACTTCTTATCGCAAATTTGCGGCACACTCAATAAATTATGATCCACCTTGTCACAGTAATTGACTTTCTCAAAAGTAATATGACCATTTGAAACATCACCTTCTTGTGTTATCATGCCCCCAGAATTCCCAGCAAAAGCTACATATCCTCCTTGAATATTTCTTACGTTGGTCAATAGGTTGAGATTTCCAGTGATATGACGAGAACGTCCACTATCCATAATCCAGTTCTCACCAGAAATGGTCTTGGATGTACCCTACACACAAAAGAAACTGATTAGTTCAAAAAGGCAGCCCAAGCCTCAGTCTTGGGCACCTTGAGAATATGTTGCCGGCTTCCTTGACTTTCGTCTCAGATAGCAGCTTGAACAATATTTGAATTCGTGTTCCTACATATGGGCTCAGTTGGAACGAATTTTGGTTCACTTGACCATGAGTTCATTCACATGAATTAACTTTCGAGGATTCACATTAGAAAACATGATATGTGTATCATCCTCACACGACATTGGTCATTTCAAGATCTCCTTTATCACATGAATCAGTTTAGAATGATCCTTGACAAAAGGATGGAGATTTTGAGTTTTTTGTTTACCACAGTTTCTCACCACATGACCTTGTTGACCACACAAAAAGCAACTTCGCATGTCAACATGACCATGTTGAGGTCTGGCAGAAACATACGCAACCGAAGGTTGATAACTTACATTTTTGGTGAATTGTTTGGCCAAGTCATCAGAAGTGACAGACTTCTTTTTCATATAAAAGTCAAGGTTAGAACAATTGGAAAAACTTTTCAATGTATCTGTTCCAGTTGATTTGACAAACTGAACCTTTTTAGCTTGTTTTAACAATTGTTTTGCTTTAATTACTGGATCTGATGAGTTTTATGTCTTGGCACAAACATATTGACGTTTCAAATTTTTCAACTTGTCAGTTTCATTGTCAAAGACGCTCTCAGTTAGTTCCGGTTTAATGATACTAATCGGGATATCCTTTCCAGCGAACATGGTATTCATTCCTTTTAACTTAAAAACTCTAGCAGATGATGGCTTAGAACTAGGAGAATAAATGAAACGCATCAAGTCCTCATCAGAAATTTTTGGTTTTTCTGATTTCTTTGCCTTCACAGGTTTAACTTTCATTTGTTCAACCTTAGTCACATGAGGCTTGTGTGAACCATACACAGCTTCCTCAAATTCATGAGGCTCGCAAAGAATATGATTAGAACTAGGAATGTTCTTGTTCTTGTGTATAACTCAGGTTCAAACACATCCTCAATAATTACTTTGTCAACATTCTCAACAAAGACTTTGTTACTTTCAACATGAGGTTTTGGAGGAGCAAATTGGGTTTTAACAGTTTCAGATTTAACAAGTTTAGCATTTTCTGAAATCACTGGTTCTTTCACAATTACCTCTTCTTGTTTCGCAAAAGGATTAATTTTATAATCATTGTGAATGGGTGGCGGAATTTCAACAAAACCGATACCTTTCTTTGAATCTTTTTGTTTTCCAGACACTTCAATAATTTCATTCAACAGGAAAGAAGAATTTGGAAATTTACCCAATTTGTTCTTCAGTTCAAGAACCTCATTCTCAAGCTCGGTTATCTTTGATCTATGTTTCAAGATTTCTTGAAACTTTTGGTCATTAATAGTCATTTTCACAGATAACTCAGCCTTGAGATCATGGTTACTTGTCGACAATGCTTCAATCTTTTCTCGAGATCTCATTTGAGATTCAAGGGATTGTCGATAAGTATCCTTCAGAGAAGCAATTTCTCTCACTAGACTATGATTATGATTCTTTAAAGATTCTAACTTAGGTTTGTTAGATTCACATTCAACACATGTTACTTTAACAGATGAAGTAGCAGAGATAGAATGACTAACCTCATTGATCTTTGCCATGCAAGCAAACACAGTTGGAGGCTTGTCACAAAAGTCGTCAGAATCAGATCCAGAATCATTGTCAGAGGACAGCTCACATCCACTTGCATATTGAAAGTCTTTAGTCAGCCCAAACATAGCCAAATTAGCTTGATTTTCATTACACAACAGTCGTTTTGACCAATCATTTCCATCAGCTAACATTGCTTGTGAACCAGAAGTAGACGGTTTCTTTTCAGCATCATTACCTCGCGGTGTAGAAGAATGTTGATTTTGACCACGAGGACCAGTATACTCCCTTTTCGGTTTGTCACATTCCTTTGCAAAATGCCCGAACTCTTGACAATTATAGGATTCACTTTTAACTTGTCAAATCCCAATTTCTTGTTCAAGGCCGGAAGATCTTTGCCAGTCCTTTTCATGAATCTTTTAACCTTACGGACGATCATAGCCATGTTCCACTTTAAGTCCATGATTCCAAATCATCTAGATCAATCTGATCATAATCCTCATCAGTTAGATCACTTGTGGCTATCTTACTACTCACCAAGTTTTCATATGAAGACATGAAGGCTGTTAGAAAAGCAAAATTTTGTTCAGCTTCCTTCATGTTGACACTAGGTGGTGAAGGAAATGGATTAGTATTAGATAAACTTCCAGAACCACTAAGTAATCCAGAATTACTAGCAGTGTAAAAACATGCTCTTGGATCATTTTAAACAGTTGTTTCATTTTCATTTGCATGTTGTGTGAGAAAAGCAGTGATAGGAGAGATAGTTGAACTTAGAGGCATACTACCACCATAGAAAGCAGGATCTTGACTATCCTTAGAGGATTTCTGACACTTAAGATCATATTCTCTTGCTTCAATCTTTTGCAAGAATTCAGTGGCAGTCAAGTCTTCATTTGCAAAATAGTTATTCTCTTTTAGAACCATTAGAAATGTTGAATAAGAACTTGGTAATGCACTCTTAATCGTGTCAACCTTGTCAACCTCAGAAGTTTCCAATCTCATCTTGTCCATCTCAGCAATCGGATGATTAAACCTAGTAGTCATCTCCTCAATTGTTTCTCCTTTCAATAAATTAAAGTTTCGAAATTGAAACTTAAGCATTACTTTCTTACTCTCAGTTGTGTTCCCCATACTTCTCATACGAATATGCAGAAATAAGGAAGCACAAATCTTTATACTACCCACTTGATGAAATATGTTTTTCGGGTAAAGCCATAGTCAGAGTAGAATAAGCCTTCATCTCGATTTCTAATGTTTTCTTCTCTTCTTGTGAATATTGAGAAATAGCTTTAGGAGTGTAACCAATGGTGTCATCACCAATCATTGGAACAAAATATACCTCATCAATGCAATATGAGCAGTCAGGATGAACTGAACCCAAATGAGCATGAAAACGGGGTTCCCATTTAGCAAAGTAGCTAAATTTCATCAAACGTGGACACTTTGAATGTGAACCAATCTCGGTGTCCAGTTGTAACATTTGTTGCATCAACTTGTTTTGGGAAGCAAATGCATACATACCCGCCATTTTTGACAAGTTTAAAACTTTGAGGATTAAAACTAAAATTAGTTAACGAACTGTAAACAGTGTAACGAACTGTGAACAGTTGCAAACAAACCACACCTTAACGAAGTTAAGATTAATGTTAGCAAATTAGATGGTCAACGAATTAGAAGGTCAACAAATCAGTCAAACTAACGAATTGTTTAGCGAATTAGAAAGTTTACTGTAAAGAATCACTAAGAGAGACTTAGCGAATTAGATAACGAACCAGCTACAGTTGTTAACGAAACAGCTTATAGCGAATCAGGTTGTTACAACGGTTTGTAACAAACTCTGACATAGAATGCCACGTGGCACTGGTTGTTATAAAACAGTTTCTGAGGTATGACACGTGTCACACGAATCAGTAGACACGAATCAGAACTTGTAACGAATTGATTAATGAATCAATCAATTTCCATAACGAATGAGCTTAAAAATTAACGAATCAACCAACGAATTGATGAACAGTGTATAACGACTTGGTCAGATATTGATGAATCTTCAAATTCGTTTGAAGATCTTCAAATCTTCAAACGTGATTTCCAGAAATCTGGAAATCGTATGAGCACAAACCCAGAACCAAATCAGTAATACTTAACCACTACTTAACCAAATCGCACACTTAAACCATCAAATTACTCGTAATCACAAGGCGAATCCATTCGCATCATCCAGTAAATCAATTAACACTTAACTCGTAACCGATTTGACAAAAACCAAACCCCTGTTTACGGCCAAAACAGATCCAAACCAATTTCGATCCAAACTCAATCCAAACTTCAATTCCAGTCTACCACAGCTCACAAGTACCTTATCAAATCCAAATCTTATCCAACCCTTCCATAATCAAACCAAATCAACCTTATTTTGATTCAAAGTCAAACCGAACATAAAATTAACCCAAAATAACAATTAAAAGTCTATTATAACGAATTAACTATCAAATTCAAGAGCAAAAGAGCACCGAAAGCTTTGATACCACTTGTTTGATCTCAGTTAGTCCTTACTAACACATATCTCATATCTGAGTTGTATATAATTAACTTCTAATATGGATCTAGCTCGTAATTGCCATTGATTTTAGTTAATATGTTATCTATATATATATATATGTATTAGTTGTATGAAGGTGAATAATATTAATATGAAGATTGAGAGAGAGTTGGAGAGAGGTTCGTTAATTAATTCTCAAAACTTATATTAATTTGTGAACAGTGTTCACTATAAATAGACAATGGACTTTGTTCGTTAACATCCCCTAACGAACTAAAGTCCAATTCGTTACATACATTAAAAAGGAAAATACTTAACGAATCACCCCCTGATTCGTTAAACATCCTTAACGAATCAGGAGGGATAAAGCTTTAGATCTAGTTCGCTAAACATCCTTAGCGAACAAGGCATTACATTAACGAACTACAAGATAAATTAATTGTTTATTACATATACCAAAACGACAAATACGTTAATGATAAATACAAAGACTCAAGACGCAAAACCGTGCACTAACAATCTATCAAGAATCAACGTTCGTTTGATCTCGGATCTTACTCTCTCTCTCGGCCATGTATGGCGTAGGTATATGTGTGTGTAGAGATTATGGAAAGATGGAAATGAGGATCTAGGGTTTTAGAGAGGTTTAAGGGGATATTTATACCCTCTTAAGCCCATGGATCCAAGGCCTATCCCATCCCTTATTCCATCTTTAATTATTCCAAATCCATACTTCTTTTCTTTATAATATTTAATCTTAACTGAATATTAACGCACGTTTCACAACATAACCTTTCTTTATTTAGTATTACAAAATTAAGGATGTTACACAGTATAAGATAAAAACTGAAAAAAAATATTGTGAGTATCAACAATTAAATGAAAGCAAGTAATTTGCGTCATTTGGCCATTACCTAGCGAATCGGGCTTTGGCTACTAAGACGACATGATAGACATGCTATAATCAATGTTGGATCTCTCCGAATGTTAGAATTAAATAGATAAGCAAGTAAGCAATTAGCAAATAAATATTTAATTGATCACAACACAATAATCATGATTTTCTAGTATGGATAATATGTAGTATGAATAATAGTAGTAGATTCGCATAAAGTCCTCAAAATTATTTTAAAATAGTTAAATAGGGGAGTGATTAATTACCTTGACGATTAAGTGAGTAAAACGATGGATAAAATAAAGGAGTAAGATTATCACAACAATTATATTGATCCAAACAGTACTGAGACTTACATAAAATAATAATAGAGTAAAAACCGAGAATATAGCCGCTGGAAACAATTCAAATGAATGTATAGAACTCAAGTTATGAGGTTTTCAAAAAATAAACGAGCTTTTACTGTTCAAAATCCGAACTTCCAATCGGGAGTCGAATTCTGACCAGAACACTCAAAATTTTATGGTGAATCAAAAAGTCTTCTGGACCAAAAACTAGTTTTGAACAGAAGTAGTAGTAATGAAAAACCTTTGAAATTGACTTTTTTCTCCTTTAACCGGTCGGAACCAAATTGACCATTAAAAATTCCTCAATCAGTAAAAGGGATTGAGGGTATTTATTTATTAGACGAAAATACATGTTTTTATCATAACACAACTTACCCCGAAAGATCAAGGAACAAGGACATAAACGAGATCAAAGAGTCTTGAAGCTTGAAAGTTAATAAAGGCTTGAATTACTCGATTAATCTTGAAGAAATTTGTGAATTGGATGTTGGTTAATGTTATTGTGGTTTTTAGGGTTTAGAACATATTTTTCTTAAATACGAAAGGTTAAATCTTGTTTGTTAGGTAACAACTCTATTAGGAAACCGAATAAGCTTATTATGACAAAATCAGGACAAACAAATCAAAGGATTTTAGTTTGATCAACAAGAAAACAAATTGGGACATATTATAATATCAGGGAACATAACTTGGGGCTTAATTTTCGTGATTTAGGATCGATTAAGGAAGGATTTAGAAATTAAAACAAATTAAGGAACTAATAATAAACCAAACTGTTAAAGAGACCTGGACGTGCTACGTAACCAGGAAGGGTTTTCCTCCTCGCGCGATGCGGCGAGGGAGAACCGAAATTACCCGATAAACGACCGAAACAGGATCTCACTCTCTGCATTTCGGTTGTTATAGGTTCTAGATTTGATAAATTTTTGGTTTCAGGTTTGGGTCTGAACCGTAAATGCCGCATGGAACCCGAACTGAACCGAAGAACGTTCCAACTTAACCCTCTCGTATGTTTCCACTGAGTATTTAAAAGTGAAAGTATAAAATCAAAGAAAATTTTGAAGATTTCATGTCCATGACGGGAATCCGACGAAGGTTTAGCATGGAGAAGACGAAGACCAAATGCACCACCACCAATATCTTTCTTTTCTTTTTTTGTTAAACAAAGTGGCCAATATTAAAATGTTGATAACTGGTAAGACAATACACTTATGCCAATTCACCTTTTGTAGACTGTGTTGCTAACTTTTCAGCATAACAAAGTTTTGAAAAGTCAAACTTTTTTAAATTGAGTTTTCTTCTCTTATTAGTTTATGAATTGAGTTTTCTTCTCTTAGTAGTTTATAGACGATTGGTATTTTTTCTAAATATTAAATAATGATTAATGACATCTTAGTTATATTTTTTTAACTAATTTTATATTAAGTTTTGAAAAAAAAACTATTTACACAATATGAAATAAAATGTTTATTTTGTTTAAATTTTAAACCATGTAGAATAGGTGTGTTCAAATTAATCTGAATCCGAATCCGTTTCCAAAATATCCAAAAATCTGAATCCGAATTATCCGAAATTTCGGATTCGGATAGTGATTCAGAATATTTTTGGATAGTTCGGATATCCGAATTATCCGAAATATTAAATAATATTATTTTTTAATTATTCAATATATATACTCAATTACCCATATAACCTTAAGAACCCTAAACCCTTTTCATATCCTCTTTGTATCCAAAATTCCATTCCAGTCACCCCATAGTCACCACACCACACCATTCCGGCCACAGCCACACCACCTCCGATTGCCACCAAACCCTAGATCCAAATGCCCACATATCTGGATTGTTAACTAAAAACTAGGATGGGGATGATATACGGTTGAGGTAACTCAAAAACGAAGAAATGAAGGGAGATGAAGGAGCGTCAACGATTGGTGGCTGACAGTGGTTCGTGGTCGGTGCTGGTTTGTGGCGGTGCAGTTGTCCATGGCTTTGCTACCTATAGATCCAACATTTTGGTTTTAAATTTTTATGAGTATGCACTCATTGATGCACATAGTGTTCTTGTATATATTATCACCAAATATTTCATAGTTATTGTTAAATAATATATCTTGAAATTAAGTTTTTTTATTTCTTTTTTTTCATATTTTCGGATTTCCGTCGGATTATCCGAACGGATATCCGTAGTTTCAGATATCCGGAGTTTCGGATACGGATTCGGATAGTGAAAATCACTATCCGAAATTTTCGGATATTCGAAGTTGAATACCCCTAGTGTAGAATAACAAAATTCATCCTTAAATAAAAGTTGAATAATAAATAAAGACATAATTTAGTATATGAATAAGAAGAAAGATATAATCAAAGGTACATATGGATAGATAATAGAGTTTGACATTAGATGCCAAGCTTTTATTATATAGTACCAATATAATATTGTTTTTTACCTCCTTTCCTTCATCCTCTCCTCTTTGTTCTTCTCTGCACGGTGTAGCAACACATTCAAAGTCTTCAGTAGACATAACTTCGATCATCATCTTCTCTCTTAACTTTAACAACTGAGTTTCAAAAACTTCAATGCTACCACGGTCATCCTTGCTTTTGTCAAAAAATTTCCTCCGATGAGCAGTTTCCCTCTTCTCCAAGTGCTTTGAAATCAATTTCGGTTTAACTCGAAAACCGACATACAAAAAGCCGGAAGCAACGAAAACCGAATATTGCTCAAGTGGTTCGATTTTTTGTCTCAGTTTTTTCAAATTTTGGATCTCGGGTCGGGTCGGTTTTATATCATTTCGGTCCGGTTACTTCAAGTTGAACATCCCTATACGAAACCCTAGGTACTTAAATTACAGAAAACTATTACAAAACATATTAAAATACCGTAATACAAGCTTTTCTAGGTTGATGTAAGTCCCAAAGAAGGATCTTATAATGTGATATCACGTAAACCCGTTGTTAGGCGGAATCTAACAACGGATTAATTCAATATTAACACAAACAAACACAATAAAACACAAGAGATTGCTTCAAAACACACGTTATATTCAACATCAGGTGCTTAAGACCTTTGGCAGTGATTACAATATGATTGATCAAGAACTCTCTCGTTTCTCACTGTCTATGAATGACCAACCTTATAATAACCTAGCTACCATATATATAGCACATCAACAAACCTAAGCCCAAGCTGTACACTAAGCTTGATCATTACTCGTGTTATAGCACTTCAGCATCAGCTTCTTTGTAAGTGCCCGCCCATAAACCTGTTCGTACAATCGGTCCCACCATTCTAGTGTACTCCTTAGCAGCTGGCTCATAGAGTGGTTCAGCGATGATCTGAAAGCCGCTAAGGGTCTTGATATCTTCTTCACCAAACTTCAATAAATCTCTTGCGGTACTGTCCCTTCTTTAACCTTATAATGATAGTAGCCGTCTCACCATCATACGTCCAACACTTCATTTCATCAAGAGCAACCTCAGGAAATCTCTTGGTGATTGTAATGGACATCACTTTAGCTGTCGGAGGACACATCGCATGTAGCATCGTCTTGTTAGTATGGGGATCACGTACCCCCTTTTTTTCTTGATAAATGACTCAACAGTAGGCATATTGGAGAATCCTCTTTCAACCTGGTTGCTCAAGTAGTTCCAGAAATTTGTGGCCTTTGGATCATGATTCGGGTTGTGGAAAGGAGCATTTATCAGATCACTCAAATCAACCTTTGTCCACGAACATAAGTCTTTCATCTTCTTATAGTATTCTTTGTTACCAGATTTACGCTTGACCCACCACATTTCCTTATCGATATCGTAACCGCGTGAAATAACCCCTGAGCGATCACCATACTTACTAGAAAAACCTTTCTAGAGTTCTTCCACGAATTTCTCCGGATGATCAGAAGAGACGGCATTCTGATTGGAGTTCTTTTTTATCAGCGTCTTCCTCTTTATCCATCGCATCTACTCAGCGGGTCTTTGGTGGAGCAGCTAAGTACTTTTCCAGTTGCACCGAAGTATCAATATTTGAAGCAGGGCGCAAACTGGAGCCGCTAACAATAGGAGCATTTTGATTATCACCAATAGTTCTTTCACCTCTATCATCACCACCTTTAAACTCATCTCCAAACCTTTTAATAAGCTTTTGTTGGAGATCTAAGTATAAAGCAGTAAGACCACCCATGTTTGCTTGAACCTCCTGAATCTTTAAATCTTTGTTAGTGTTACTGGCTTCAAGCTCTTGAATACGTACATCTTTCACCACATAGTCTTGTTCAGTCTCAAATACTCTTGGTTGTAAAGTGTGTACATCGACCGGTTCGCCTTCGAATGCAATCCCTTTTCCCTTGTCTTGTAAGAATTTATCTTGCATAGAGAGAATGTGAGCAATCTGCTCAGCTGCACTTGAGCTTTCTTGACCAGTCAGATCAGCCGATCTAGAGGGTTTAGTGGTAGACGGGATTTGGGCTTCAAACTCACACTCTTGTGTAATGTCATTAAGGATTTGATCTTGAGTTTGATGGGCTTAGTAGATGGACCTTCTTCAGTTTGAGCTTCAACAGTGACTGGCTCAGTAGGTGTTGGTTGAGTGGTTGGTACAAGATCACTAGCCAGCACACCATGTATTGGATCTTTCTTTCTTCGTTTACGTGGAATAAGATCGGTGGCTGGCTCTTCTTTAATGTCATTTTCATCATGTGTCACAACAACTGATTAAGGAGGCTACAATGCAGTCGACTGGAGCTTCTCTTTGAAAGTCTCAAAATCTTCAATTTGTTCAGAAGTAGGTACATGGTGTTGCACAGGGTGTTCATTCTCCAAATGCTGTGATGGAGAACTATCAAAGACAGTTATGGGCCTTTGAATTAGAACAAAATGTTCCTCAGCAATAGTAGCACTAGTAGCAGCAACAACAAGCTCACTTTAAGCAAATCTTCCAAACTTTTCCAGCTGATGGAGTCCCTAATAGACTATTTTGGCCCTTTTTCTCGACTTCTTCATCAAACCAAAAGTATTAGGACCCATAGCCTTCAAATCGAGCGTCTTTACAGATCTAGTCAAGTCAGGATAACGTGAATCGAAAATCATCTGTAAGAACCTCGGATATATTATGAACATCTCCTTTTTCTTCCCCTTGAGGTTTCTTATCATCTCATCGAACACGAACTTGGAGTAATTGTAGTTCCAATCCATGATCAAAGCAACCATAGCTGACATCTGGGTGTGGCTAATCTCATCAGAATCCCCCTTTCGTCCGGAGACACCCGTAAAGAAAGTGTGAGTCAACTACCTCCATTATATATGCAACAACTTCTTGATGGCTAGAGGGTAGGTTTCCCTCGTATCCCATTCTTTGCACTATCTCTGTCACGAGTTTAGTAAAATATTCTATATGGTAATCGGGTTGATCACCGAATATCAATACATCTCGAATAATAGCCTCAGAGATAATAATAGGCTTCTTCTGTATCTTTGACTCTATAACAACTGCTCCATTGACACCTATTTGATTAATGGATGCATGGTTCCATAAATTAGTCAACATCTTCTTACAAATAACAAAAAAATTTTCATAATGCGTGAGAATTCTTGCACGTATTCAGCCCTAATATCATGGACTTGAACTCCTTCTGAGCTGGAGGATGGTAAAAAAGACATCCATCAATGTAATGTGTGTCAACATACTTCAAAGGTGCTTAATCAGCCATGACTGCAACAAACGAGTCAAGTTAGATATATATTCACTTAAGTCCATAACCAGGTATCTTTTGAACTTGATATGTTTTAATATTAGCAACTTAATTATAATATAACAACCAAAGACCAAACATATAAATAATGGAAACATAAAACCCATTTTGTAAATTACTCCAAATAATAATAATAATCTGATTAAAACTTTTTTCCGCCCAAATATTGAGTTTTCGTACAAAAATGGGAGTTTTCGGTCTATAATGGGTGATTTCGGTCAAAATAAGGGATTTCGGTTGATAATAAATCTTAACACCTGAGAACAATAAGTTCTCGGTCATCCACATGATTTATCGGTCAAAGTTTGACCTAGAACCCTTAAGATCTCTGTTAATCTCAGGGGTTCTCTGGTTGACCAAGGGTTTTCGGTCAACCATCCCCGACAACCCAATATACCGAGATCTCCGATGATCTCGGGCCTTTAAACCCTTGGGTTCCGTCTTGAATTTCGGGTCGTCTTCCCTAAAACACCAAAACACCATTGGTGAAGAAACCTGCAACTCAAGAAACTCATAATATGACCCAACACCCAAAATCATTCATCACAAATTCACAATTATATATTTCAATCCAATCATCACCATCACATATCAGAATCCAAGCAACCATTTAAGCTCAGAATACTCATTATGTCCATAGATTGTTTTAACAGTGACCCTAGATCAAGCTACTTAAAAATCCATATACCTTTAGTGATTTTCGAGAACAACTTAGATGAACAGATATGATAATATAGGTGAAGATGTTATGAGATTTAGAAGAGAAATGGTTTTATGCAGATGTGAGTTTTGATAAGCAATAATGCACTCAATGAAAAATAATTGCCTTTTAAACTTCAAATTTCGGGTTTGAGCCGAAAACCTGATGGGCCGAGAACTAAAACATTTGATAACCATTGGGCCAAAGAACCCACCCTTATATAAACAGTTGGGCCAAACCAATTGGACGAAAAACACATTTTAAGCCATACCAGGCCTCATAGGCTGAAAACATATGTGAGCACAAGTCCGATCCATGTTTAAAAATGATTCCTTAACGCATTTGTTTCGACAAGAGTAAACATGAGGTAAAATTAAAGACGTAAAGAAAATAAAAAAAATAAAAAACAAAATCAAAACAAAACAATTTTACCACCCGGCTTTTAGTAGTTCTAACATATTTCGGGATCAAATTTCAGTTTTGTTAAACGAGCAAACTTTTATGAAAAGATCCGAACATGGAATCGTATTGATTAAGATGCTTTCACAATGATTCATTTTAAGCATTATTATGGCATAGAGAACAAGTTGATAGTAGATATTTAGATACTTAGCATGATTTGCATTGCATAAGTGATATGCATTAGGTTCAATTAGGCATAAAGCTTAGATGGACATCACTTTATGGACCTATGATGCTCTCTTCTCAAAGCGTATTTGGCTTTCCCTATATCACCCCAATTTAACTCCAACCCCTTAATGCTTGATCAAAATATTTTTACTATACAAACAAAAAATTTTAAGCTTTAAGGTTGAACGTTGGACTTATATGCCGTCCAGACATACAAGCCTTACATTTAAGGTGTTTAGGACTTATTTGAATGCCCCACCCTTGTGGTTCTAGTTTTACCCTTTAAGCTTTAAAACCAATTTTTTTTTACTTCAGTATTATATAATATACATTTTTTACACAATAAATAAGAAACAAAATATTTTTGGTGATCAATACACAAACGGGCTCATGTATGACTGGGTAATTGCTTCTGCCTATCATTCGGAGAGATGTATCTAGAGACATGCATAAATATTCAAAATGACTCTCCACAGTAAGTTTAGCAGATTTAGTATATATCACTTCAAACTTTTACGCAATATGGAAAGCTACCATACAAATCAATGATTGTTCAAAAGCCTTTTTAGCCAAGTAACCTCACACGTTAGGCACACAAAACCAATTTATCTATCATTTTCCAAAGGTTGGATCAAATTTTCATTTAAAAACATTTTGAGTTTCTATAAAGCTTGTAACTGAATAAACATGTCACTTCCCATGTAGAAAAAGAACCAAAAGCCAAAAACAATATTTTTGAATTTTTTTAATTTTTAAACACACTCACACTATTTTTGTATTTTTAATATAAAACACACGAGCATTCTTTTTGAATTTTTTTTAATTTTCTCCCCCTAAATTTGTGCAAAATTTTTAACATAAATAAAAACTTTTATGTATAAATTTAATCTCAAAAAGACTCAATTGTCGAAATGTAGCATTTTCGGTCAACTCCTGTTCTCGGTCAACCTTTGATTTCGGCCATGTTTAAAGAGTTTTCTACCAAGTTTTAAGAGTTTTCGGCCAGCGTTTTCGGTTATCAAGTGATCTCGGTCAACTGTCCTAGTTCTCAGTCAACGCAACTAGTATTCGGTCAATATTCTGAGTTTTCGGCCAAAGGAGTATTTTGGCGGGAAAATTTTTCTTGAACGAAATTTTTCCAGAATACTCCTTATTAGTAAAAATTCATCCTTGAAAATTTTTGCGAAAAAAAATTTTTCTTCGGGTGATTTTCGGCGAATTTTTGGCGGGAAATTCGGAAAAATTTGTCTTGAACGAAAATTTTCCTGGACGCCTCTTTTGAGCGGGACATCTTTATTGAGAATTTTGGCGATAATATTTTTATGAGAAATTTTGGTAGGAAAATCAGTTTAATCTCTTTAATTACTCAACGGATTCTCCACAACTCATCTCAATGTTTGGAAGTACTCTTAATCAATCTGCTCCCTCACAAGAAGTATATCAAAATTCATCTAAGATAAGTTTTAAACCATGTTCTTTAAATTGCGGTGAAAAAAATAGAAATGTAAAAGATTCATAACGACAGTCTATGTTGAGATATGGAGAGAATAAAATCAGAAAATTTTAAACTTAAGAAAAATGAAAAGGGCTTTCTAGACAAAATAGAAGCACAGAACAAGGACATTAAAAAGCTTAAGTCTGATTTTAGTATAAAAAGTTGTCATCACCTAGATGCCAAACAAGAAATTGTTGAGTTAACTACTAAACTGGAAGACTCCAAGTTAGAAATCTTGAATCTAACTAGCAAGTTTGAAAAGGCTGAACTTGATTTTAAAAAATTCGATGGTTCCAGTAAAGTAGTTAACTCAATGATTGAAAACCAATTGTGGTGGAAGGAAAATGAAGGTGAGGGAATAGGATATAGTCAAGTTCCCCCACCTTACAACCACAATTATGTCCCTACCCCTGTCACCAAAGAACAGGAGGAAAAGATAAAAGACATGAAGTATGGTAAACAGGTTCAATCTGAAACTATTGGATCAGGATCCCTAGAGGAAATCAAGCCTGTTTTTAAATGCGTGAACAATTTTGATGCTTCTACTTCATGTGCAGATATAGTAAATGATGTTGCTTCTGATAGTAAAGGGGTTCAGGCTAGTGAAAATGAATCTCATTCTAACGTGTCATCAAACTCAGATGACACCACAACTCAAAATTGTACTAATAATAATACACAGAGTTGTGGCAACAAAGCGAAGGCACGTAAGAAATCAGCACAACAAGGACAATCTCGTCCTCATAGATCCTCCGGATCTCCATGTGTTGATAAATCAATGGGTTCCATTTATGCTAAGAGGCAAACATGTTCCCACTGTCACACGCCAGGACATATACCCTGAAATTGTGTTCATCGTACAACAAGCAAAATCAGAAGGCTGTGCAAGGGGCAAGAAGAATGGAAAAACCTTTCATAAGAAGGAATTCCAACATGAGGCTAGTGCTTACGTTGACATTAGAAGAAGGATGAAAGCGTGTTTCGTCTGCGGGAACGGCGGGCATTTGGCAAAGGAGGGTCACTACCGTGCTGTTAATAGACAAGCTCCTCAGGTGAAAGTGTTGGACTCGGTCTGCCCAAGAGACATATTAAATTGATGTGGCTAGTACGTTATGATCCAAGTCGGGTCATACCCAATAACAAGTTAGACAAACACCGATAATATTCGTTCATATATGATGTGATCATAACAAATGAATATTAACACTTGAGTTATTTGGAAAGGGGTTTCTAAATAAAATGTACTTGTGTAATAAACAAATCATATGGATGATTTATTGTAACGATTCCGGCAGAATCAGGTATACCCTAACCGGTATAAACTATTTATGTGTTATTTAATGATGAATATATGAATTATAATGCGTTGATACGAGTATGTATGACTCACAGTACGGATTATACTCGATTATACAGTTAATCGTATCGGAAATACGATTAACCGATCAATGGTTGTTGAAACCCGAACGAATCGAGGATTACATTATAGACGAGATATATAATATTTAGTGATGTTTACGAAGTATTAAAGCTTCGGGATAAGTGAATTAAAGCACAGAAAAAGAATTTCGATTTAATGGTACGTCGGTACGTTAAACGAAACCTTTAATACCAAACCGAGCAAGAGACGATCGATCAAGACGAAAAAGATGCGCAATTATTAATAATATGATGTTTCAAGTTAATAAATGTCATGGTTTAAGTTTTTGAAGTTTTTAAATCGGTTTTATATAAAGTTCATTTTTAAGCCGAAAAACGACCGTTTTAGCCTCGTTTTAAGCCGAATTAAACGTTTAACCGAAAAACGAACTGAACCAGATTATCCAAAACATTATCCAGATTACGGAAATCTGAATATGTGGCTAAGATTGGAGGAGTGGGTCCCACCCACCCTCCTTTGTGTTCCGATCGGAATAAGGGGGTAAGACCCCTTTTCCATTTTATTTTTTTTACAACACAATCAACAATCTTCAACATTTTCTCTCAATCTCAAGAGCTAAAACCCGAGTTTTGTAGCAAGAACAACGAGGAAAAGGTCGATTTATATTCGTTTTCATCTTCCTTTATCGAGTTTTATTGCAAGGAAATGAGGTTTCAAAGATGAAAACCGATTCTTGCATGATCAAGTGATGTATACGGGTTATACAAGGGATCTTGGTCCAAGAAAGAAGTTAAACGAACAAAAAAAAAACGAATTTTTACGGTTAAATCTTTGTTTTTAGATCATAACCGAAACCATGAAAGAAATGGCTTATTGTGGGTGTAACTTGCTTGTTGTGGTGTTATTGTGCTTGTAGGTGTTGTATCTAGTTGTTAGCAAAGGCTAGAAAGCGAGATCCTTACGATTTGAAGCTAGAAACTCAAGGTAGTTCGGTTTTCGTATGTTGTTGTGTTTTGGGACAGATTGTGATACGTGTAGCGTTAGGTCATGAAATTTTACAGAGGTGTTATATATGTGAAAATATGAGTTCTGTGAATTTTTGGTAATTTTTGGACAAAGGATGAATATTTGGTGAATTTAATGCTCGGTTTTGGCCAAAAATGATGAAAAATAGCTAAATATCATGAAAAATTCTGGAAAATTCCAGATAAGCTTTTTATAACATGTATAAGTCACACACAAAATTTTAGGTCAGTTGGAGAAGTCTAAGTAGGCTTTTCGGTTAAACGAGTTCTAGGGTTTTCTAGCTCGGTTTTAGTGAAAATGGCATGTAAAATGATATTTTGGTTCTGAAAACATTACAGGGGACTACGTGGATGGCAGGGGTCATCCAGGAAAAATTTGGGATTTTTCTAAGATCGTTTGGTATTTACGACATATTTAGTGTTTAAATGGTGTTTAAAAATAGATAAATAAATTTTAAATATAAAAATTAATTCTAGAAATATTTTTATAAAATTCCCCACTGTCAAAAAGTAATTTGTGCAAAATTTCAAGATCCGAGACTAAACGGATAATTATTGGTGCAAAAACAAACTTTTAAAGCTTAAAACGCGTAAACTGGTAAAGTTCGCATAAGCGAGCTGACTGGTGTTAAAAAACCCTAAAAATGGACTATTTTCATATAATTGAGTTAAATAAGTAAACATGAATCATCCAAAAATAATTCGGATGATTTGAGTAATTTTTACCCGAATTTAACAGTTCCGGTGCATTAAAGACGGAAACAGGTCCCGCGGCCAATCGGGGCGTCTAAACCGAGCTCTAATTTCACAACTTTAACTAAATTATCAGTCAACAACTATTTTCGGGTCGTGTGTGACCAAACTCATTTTTGAAACCTAAAAACGGATAACCGTGCTAGGCACGCAAAACGGGAAAAACGACTAATAGTAAATTTTGACTAGTGAACTTTAAACGATATCACAATCTGAGTCCTGAGAAGTGTTTCTGGGTTAACATTGCCCCCGGAACGGTTACAGTACTGGGTTAACGGTGTCCCCCGATGTACCGGTTAACACGGTTAAAGTTATGTTAATAGTGATTGTATAGTAACGAACTTAGGGATCATATTACAGATCCGGACTAATAGCTGGTGTACTGTGATACCTAATTACCTACGATAAGGTGAGTTTCACGAGCCCCTTTTTCCTGAATTGTTTTTAAATATTTTCCCGGGGCGGAAAGCATGTTGTTATCAAAATGTTTAAGTACATACTGAACGCATGGATTTGCGTGTATTTATATTTGTTTTATTGTACGGGAATCGTACGGAAATGTACTAAGATGGTAATTGTCTGAGTTGCTAACATTGTAAGGCCCCGTAACACGAGTGATTAGCTGAAAGCCGGTAGAGTGTGGATAGTACTATTGGTCTGACAAACCCAACTGGTCCGGCATGGATTTGCTGATGTTTCCCAGCCAGTTGCACATGTCTATTTTGGGTGTTATATATATTTTGCTATGTAATGTTAGGCATAGCGGTTTGGGGCAGGTTCGTGGGCGGAGTATGCCACGGGGTTGTGTGTGGATAGTCAGAGGTTTCACTTGTGGGCTCAGCATAATTACATCGCTAATATATGATTTATCATAATGATTTGTCAATGTTTATTTAAATTAGTGAAACTCACCAACTATTCGTAGTTGAACCGTTTTCTTTGCATGCTTTCTAGGTACTCCCAAGCTGGAATAATTGCTACATGCTTGTTGATGCGTGCTTTTAGTGGAAGCTTAGTGATCATTTTGTATTAAATATGTTAATGTAATGTTGGTAAAACTTATGTGCTATCGCCTAGACGGGAACTAAACTTGGGAACAATGTAATATGATGTAAATTAATGTAGTGGTGTTTCTTTATAAGCAATGCTGTTGATATCAGACGTGTCTGTTGCATCCCGTTTGCGTTTCCGCTGCGGTTACGGGGTGTTACAGAACTTGGTATCAAAGCCATTGGTTATAAAGAATTAGGATGTCTTTAAAAGATACCTAAAATATAACCAGTAGCTCAAGTATTATAGGATCTGAATATCAACTAATAATTTATAGTGACGAGATCTGGATGAACTTGGATGGACAAGTGAGTTATTATGGTCCGGAACATAATAACAGACTTGTCCGCACGAGGGAATTCAGGGGAGGTCACGGGGAACATTAATAGGTAAAATCGGCAACATACGTGTAAGTATATGATAATATTTTTATGTGACAAGGTTGTATAAGTGTGTGAATATTAATTTAATTATGATTTACATTATGGAAGGAACTATATATTTGCTAACTTGTGTACAGGTAAGAATGTCGAGATCACAAAGTCTGTCAGTGGAGGAGGACCCGGTGGAGACCAGTTCCGGGGACTCTAAGAGCTTACGCTTAGCATCCAGCACTGAGCCTAGTGAGACTAGCCGTAGGAGTGCTAGCCTGTCCCTCCCTACTAGGGTTGCCAGATCCCCCACCCCACCCGCACCACAGGTCACCCCTACCCCTCCCAGACCTGGTCCCCGCCTCACGGCGCGGATCAGTGCCCCTTATGTCCCACCTACCTTTACCCCACCCAGACCCACTTACCACAGGTGCGAGTCCTCCCGCCCCCAGCCCGAGCCTGTGCCTCCACCCGTGTGGGGTACCCCTAGTCTGGATAGGGATGAACGTCCCTCCACCGAGGCTGCATGGCTCCGAGTGCTCACCGAGCAGATGAATGAGCACACCACCGCCTTGACGGTGGGTATCCAGAGGAGGAATCACTTGGCGGACTGCATACTGGACAGCCAGTATGCGATCGCTCAGCTGAGGAGGGAGGACGCATACTCCCAGTGGATGATTGACCGGATGGAGACACGGATCCGGGGTTTGATGGCTGTGTTAGTGGTGATGGTGGCAGTGTTGGTGTGGTTGGTATGCCACCATGTTTAGTTATGTTAGGGTGGTAGTAGTCAGGGTCCGCTTTTTGATACTCTGTGTAAGCAGTTAGTGGCGATGCTAACATAGAGTGAATCTTGGGTAGTTATAGTACAGCCACTAGCCCATAAGGGGTCGATTTTGGGGATGTCATTGTAGATACTCTTGATGTATCATTCAAGCACTGACCCATAGCGGGTTATGTCGAAATGATGCCGATGTAGGACTGATGTATGAAAACTTAATCTATGTACTGATGTTTATGTAAAATGTACTAATGTTTATTAATGAATGGAATATGTGTTGTGTATCGAGATTGGAATTTGTATTAATTATATGTATTTTTCTTAATGTTGTGTAGAATGGCACCAAAACGGTCAGCTCAAATGTCAGAAGTGGATGTGAGTCGTCTGATTGCTCGACAGTTAGAGGCGGCGATACCGGATATAGTATCGCGCATCGCCGCCAGTATTAACAATACGACCAATCCGGACCCTGCGAGCAATCAAACGACCACCAATAATGTTGGGGAACAAAATGTTAATCCTCCACCGAACGATAACCCGATTCCGAGTAATGACGCACCGCCTAGGGTGGTCGTTACAGACAGTAATGGCCCTATACCTAGTGTGGAAACGAACCGCACTGAACCGACTCCTGCAACAAAGGGGTGTTCAATCAATGATTTTATGTTGTGCAAGCCCCTAGAATTTAGCGGGTCGGAGTGACCAAATGGGTTGGTTAAGTGGATTGAGAAATTAGAGGCCGTTGTGAACATCAGCAACTGCCCTGAGGATTACGTTGTTAAGTATGCTACCTGCACGTTCACGGACCATGCCTTGACATGGTGGAACACAATTGTGCAAACTCGCGGTCAGGTAGCGACAAACCGCATGACCTGGGCAGAGCTCAAGGCCCTTGTACTGGAACATTTCTGTCCGAAAAACGAACTGCAGAAATTAGAAAACGAATTGTGGAACCTGGAGATGCAGGGGGCAGACCACTTGGGTTATACGAACCGATTTAATGAGTTGTCACGATTGGTTCCATGGTTGGTCACCCCAGAGTCAAAGAGGGTTGAGCGTTATATATGGGGACTAACTCCAATAGTAAGGAGTATAGTCAACTCTGGGGGACACAAGACGTTTGAGGGTGCGGTGATGCAAGCTGGTATCGTCACATACGATTTCGTGAGGAGTGGGTCACTGAGGGTGGCAGGAGAGTCTGCTGGGGGAAAGCGAGGTACGTATGATACTACGATCCAGGAGAAGCAGCAAAATAAACGTGCTAGGCCCGCTGCCCAGAGCTACGCCATGACTAGTTCAGGCGGAAGGCAGGAATCGCAGAAAGGGACGTTCCCTAAGTGTGGGAAGTGCGGTTACCAGCATGGTGGCGTGTGCAAGGAGGTAGTGTGCCACCGGTGTGGCAGGAATGGGCACTACGCACCGAGTTGTAGGAGGAACCTGAACAATCTGAACCGACAACCGCAACCTATCAGTGCGCAGCCATTTAGGACCCAACCAGCCCGATAACAATACCCACAAGGAAACCAAATGATGACCACCAGCCGTGCTTGCTTTGAATGCGGCAGCACAGATCACTTCAAAAGAAACTGTCCAAAACTGAACCAGGGAGGAAATGGGAGACAAACAGTGGGTCAGGCATCGTCGTCCAATCCGGCGAGAGGCCGAGCTTTTGTGATGGGGGCTAACGAAGCACGCAGGACCCCAGGGTAGTGACAGGTACATTCCTCGTCTCTGATCATTACGCTTCTGTATTATTTGATACAGGCACCGATAGAAGTTTTGTCTCTGTTAATTTCCTATCGATAGCAAACCTTCCGATTAGTGAAACCATAGAACCTTACACCGTAGAAGTCGCTAACGGTAAAACCATGATAGTTAATCAGATAGTTCGGAATTGCCCTTTTATTCTGAACGATCAATCCTTCCTGATTGACTTATTACCGGTAAAATTAGGTAGTTTTGACGTGATAGTGGGAATGGATTGGTTAGCACGTAACAAAGTGGAAATAAACTGTGAAAAGAAAATCGTCAAGATCCGGGTGTCGGATGACGAAGAGGTGTTAGTGCAAGGAGAGAAGTCAGACACAATGATACCATTTATATCCCACCTCAAGGTGTTAAAATATATACGCCAGGGATGCGTGGCGTATCTAGCGAGCTTGACGGCCACAGATTCTGAGGAGAAACGGGTGGATGATATCCCGCTGGTACGCGAATTTCCACAAGTTTTCCCAGAAGAACTTCCTGGATTACCGCCAACCCGACAGGTCGAATTCAGAATCGATTTAATACCTCAAGCTGGCCCTGTTGCTAAAGCACCCTACCGACTTGCACCGTCCGAGATGCAAGAATTATCCAATCAGTTGCAAGAATTGTTGGATAAAGGATTTATATGTCCTAGTTATTCCCCGTGGGGTGCACCTGTATTATTCGTGAAAAAGAAGGACGGGAGCCTTAGAATGTGCATTGATTACAGGGAGTTGAACAAGTTAACCATTAAAAATAGGTACCCTCTTCCCCGAATTGATGATCTGTTTGACCAGCTGCAAGGTGCGAGCTATTTTTCAAAAATCGATCTTAGATCGGGATACCATCAGGTTAGAATTCAGGAAGAGGATATCCCAAAAACCGCATTCCGGACACGCTACGGCCATTACGAGTTCTTAGTTATGCCTTTAGGTCTAACAAATGCGCCGGCAGTGTTCATGGACCTCATGAATCGAGTCTGTAAACCCTATCTCGACAAATTCGTCATCGTGTTTATTGACGATATTCTGATTTACTCGAAAAGTAAAGAAGAGCACGAGCAACACTTAAGAATAATTTTAGAGCTTCTGAATCAGGAGAAATTGTACGCAAAATTCTCCAAGTGTAACTTCTGGTTACAAGAAGTGCAATTCCTCGGTCACGTTGTAAACCATCAAGGAATACACGTTGATCCGAGTAAGATTGAAGCAATTAAGAATTGGCAAGCGCCTAAAACGCCAAAGGAAATCCGCCAATTCTTAGGCTTAGCTAGATATTATCGTCGATTTATAGAAAACTTTTCCAGCATCGCGCAACCTTTAACTCTCCTGACTCAAAAGGATCGAAAGTATGAATGGGGAGAAGAGCAGGAAGCGGCGTTTCAAACGTTAAAGCAAAAATTGTGCCAAGCGCCGATTTTAAGCCTCCCCGATGGAGATGATGGTTTTGTCGCGTATTGTGACGCATCGCGTAGAGGGTTAGGATGCGTGTTGATGCAGAATAATAAGGTTATAGCCTATGCTTCCCGACAGTTAAAAGTACACGAGAAAAATTACACTACTCACGACTTAGAACTGGGAGCGGTTATCTTCGCACTTAAAATCTGGAGACATTATCTCTACGGTACAAAGTGCACCATCTTCACCAATCATAAGAGTTTGCAGCACATATTCGATCAGAAAGAACTGAATATGAGGCAACGAAGATGGGTCGAGTTGTTAAGCGATTATGACTGTGACATCCGTTATCACCCCGGCAAGGCTAACGCGTAGCCGATGCTTTGAGTAGGAAAGATCGGGTTAAGCCATTGCGAGTGCGAGCGCTAGGGATGATAGTCCAGTCGAACCTTTCGGACCTGATTCGAGTCGCTCAACGTGAGGTGTTGAAAGAGGAACAATTGGAAAAGGAGGGACTTTACGGCAATGAGAAGAATTTCGAACAGCGCGTGGACGAAATTCTCTATTTCAAAAATCGGATTTGGATCCCGACCCTCCATGACCTTCGTGAGTTAATCATGGACGAAGCGCATAGATCGAAATATTCCATACATCTGGGATCGGATATGATGTACAAGGATGTGAAGGAGTTCTACTGGTGGCCGGGTATGAAAAAGGACATAGCAACGTATGTCAGTAAGTGTACGACTTGTGCGAGGGTTAAGGCGGAACACCAGAAACCCTCGGGGATGTTACAACAACCAGAAATTCCTAAATGGAAGTGGGAGCAAATCACGATGGATTTTGTGACACATCTTCCTAAAACGTCCCGAGGACATGATGCAATTTGGGTAATCGTGGATCGATTAATCAAATCGGCACATTTTATCCCGATTAGAAATAATTATAACACAGAGAGACTTGCTCAGATTTATATAAATGAAATTGTGTCTCGTCATGGGATACCCATCTCGATCATCTCCGATGGGATAGCCATTTCACCTCCAATCTTTGGCAAGCTGTCCAAGAAGCGCTGGGAACGCGCATTGATCTAAGCACAGCTTATCACCCTCAGACCGATGGTCAGTCTGAGAGGACCATCCAAACCCTGGAGGATTTGCTTCGTGCATGCGTACTGGATTTTAAGGGAAATTGGGATCAACATCTCCCACTCGTTGAATTTTCCTATAATAACAGTTACCATAGCAGTATAAAGGCAGCGCCTTACGAAGCATTGTATGGTCGGAAGTGCCGATCACCACTCTGCTGGACTGAAGTGGGCGACACTCAGGTTATTAGATCAGACCTGGTCCAGGAAACGACCAGCAAAATCCTTGAAATTAGGAACAATCTAAAGGCCACGCGGGATCGGCAGAAGAGTTATGCCGATACCCGTAGAAAACCGTTGTCGTTTGAGAAAGGTGATAAAGTGTATATAAAGGTATCACCTTGGAAGGGTGTAGTCAGATTTGGAAAGGCGAGGAAGTTAGCCCCGAGATATATTGGACCATTTAATATTACTGCAAAAATCGGTCCCGTAGCGTACCGATTAGAACTACCCGATGAACTGAGTGCAGTTCACAACGTGTTTCACGTATCAAACTTGAAAAGATGTCTGGCGGATGAGACATCGGTGTTACCTTTAGAGGGTGTCCAAATAAGTGATAAGCTCAATTTCGTAGAGGAACCCATAGAAATAGTAGACGGGAAAATCAAGCAACTTAGACACAATAAGATTTCGTTGGTCAAAGTTAGATGGAATTCGCAACGAGACCCAGAATATACATGGGAACGAAAAGACGAATTCCGGAAGAAATACCCCTACCTATTTCCTCAAAAGGAAGTAGTCGTCGCGTAAAATTTCGAGGACGAAATTTTTGTTACGGGGGGAGAATGTAACGATTCCGGCAGAATCAGGTATACCCTAACCGGTATAAACTATTTATGTGTTGTTTAATGATGAATATATGAATTATAATGCGTTGATACGAGTATGTATGACTCACGGTACGGATTATACTCGATTATACAGTTAATCGTATCGAAAATACGCTTAACCGATCAACGGTTGTTGAAACCCGAACGAATCGAGGATTACATTATAGACGAGATATATAATATTTAGCGATGTTTACGAAGTATTAAAGCTTCGGGATAAGTGAATTAAAGCACAGAAAAAGAATTTCGATTTAATGGTACGTCGGTACGTTAAACGAAACCTTTAATACCAAACCGAGCAAGAGACGATCGATCAAGCCGAAAAAGATGCGCAATTATTAATAATATGATGTTTCAAGTTAATAAATGTCATGGTTTAAGTTTTTGAAGTTTTTAAATCGGTTTTATATAAACTTCATTTTTAAGCCGAAAAACGACCGTTTTAGCCTCGTTTTAAGCCGAATTAAACGTTTAACCGAAAAACGAACTGAACCAGATTATCCAAAACATTATCCAGATTACGGAAATCTGAATATGTGGCTAAGATTGGAGGAGTGGGTCCCACCCCACCCTCCTTTGTGTTCCGATCGGAATAAGGGGGTAAGACCCCTTTTCCTTTTTATTTTTTTTACAACACAATCAACAATCTTCAACATTTTCTCTCAATCTCAAGAGCTAAAACCCGAGTTTTGTAGCAAGAACAACGAGGTAAAGGTCGATTTATATTCGTTTTCATCTTCCTTTATCGAGTTTTATTGCAAGGAAATGAGGTTTCAAAGATGAAAACTGATTCTTGCATGATCAAGTGATGTATACGTGTTATACAAGGGATCTTGGTCCAAGAAAGGAGTTAAACGAACTAAAAAAAAATGAATTTTTACGGTTAAATCTTTGTTTTTAGATCATAACCGAAACCATGAAAGAAATGGCTTATTGTGGGTGTAACTTTCTTGGTGTGGTGTTATTGTGCTTGTAGGTGTTGTATCTAGTTGTTAGCAAAGGCTAGAAAGCGAGATCCTTGCGATTTGAAGCTAGAAACTCAAGGTAGTTCGGTTTTCGTATGTTGTTGTGTTTTGGGACAGATTGTGATACGTGTAGAGTTAGGTCATGAAATTTTACAGAGGTGTTAGATATATGAAAATATGAGTTCTGTGAATTTTTGGTAATTTTTGGACAAAGGATGAATATTTGGTGAATTTAATGCTCGGTTTTGGCCAAAAATGGTGAAAAATAGCTAAATATCATGAACAATTCTGGAAAATTCCATATAAGCATTTTATAACATGTATAAGTTACACACAAAATTTGAGGTCTGTTGGAGAAGTCTAAGTAGGCTTTTCGGTTAAACGAGTTCTATGGTTTTCTATCTCGGTTTTAGTGAAAATGGCATGTAAAATGAGATTTTGGTTCTGGAAAAATTACAGGGGACTACGTGGATGGCAGGGGTCATCCAGGAAAATTTTGGGATTTTTCTAAGATCGTTTGGTATTTACGACATATTTAGTGTTTAAATGGTGTTTAAAAATAGATAAATAAATTTTAAATATAAAAATTAATTCTGGAAATATTTTAATAAAATTCCCCACTGTCAAAAAGTGATTTGTGCAAAATTTCAAGATCCGAGACTAAACGGATAATTATTGGTACAAAAACAAACTTTTAAAGCTTAAAACGCGTAAACTGGTAAAGTTCGCATAAGCGAGCTGACTGGTGTATAAAAACCCTAAAAATGGACTATTTTCATATAATTGAGTTAAATAAGTAAACATGAATCATCCGAAAATAATTCGGATGATTTGAGTAATTTTTACCCGAATTTAACAGTTCCGGTGCATTAAAGACAGAAACGGGTCCCGCGGCCAATCGGGGCGTTTAAACCGCGCTCTAATTTCACAAATTTAACTAAATTATCAGTCAACAACTATTTTCGGGTCGTGTGTGACCAAACTCATTTTTGAAACCTAAAAACGGATAACCGTGCTAGGCACGCAAAACGGGAAAAACGACTAATATTAAATTTTGACTAGTGAACTTTAAACGATATCACAATCTGAGTCCTGAGAAGTGTTTCTGGGTTAACATTGCCCCCGGAACGGTTACAGTACTGGGTTAACGGTGTCCCCAGATGTACCGGTTAACACGGTTAAAGTTATGTTAATAGTGATTGTATAGTAACGAACTTAGGGATCGCATTACAGATCCGGACTAATAGCTGGTGTACTGTGATACCTAATTGCCTACGATAAGGTGAGTTTCACGAGCCCCTTTTTCCTGAATTGTTTTTAAATATTTTCCCGGGGCGAAAAGCATGTTGTTATCAAAATGTTTAACTACATACTGAACGCATGGATTTGCGTGTATTTATATTTGTTTTATTGTACGGGAATCGTACGGAAATGTACTAAGATGGTAATTGTCTGAGTTGCTAACATTGTAAGGCCGCGCAACACGAGTGATTAGCTGAAAGCCGGTAGAGTGTGGATAGTACTATTGGTCTGACAAACCCAACTGGTCCGGCATGGATTTGCTGATGTTTCCCAGCCAGTTGCACATGTCTATTTTGGGTGTTATATATATTTTGCTATGTAATGTTAAGCATAGCGGTTTGGGGCAGGTTCGTGGGCGGAGTATGCCACGGGGTTGTGTGTGGATAGTCAGAGGTTTCACTTGTGGGCTCAACATAATTACATCGCTAATATATGATTTATCATAATGATTTGTCAATGTTTATTTAAATTAGTGAAACTCACCAACTATTCGTAGTTGACCCGTTTTCTTTGCATGCTTTCTAGGTACTCCCAAGCTGGAATAATTGCTACATGCTTGTTGATGCGTGCTTTTAGTGGAAGCTTAGTGATCATTTTAAATATGTTAATGTAATGTTGGTAAAACTTATGTGCTATCGCCTAGACGGGAACTAAACTTGGGAACAATGTAATATGATGTAAATTAATGTAGTGGTGTTTTCTTTATAAGCAATGCTGTTGATATCAGACGTGTCTGTTGCATCCCGTTTGCGTTTCCGCTGCGGTTACGGGGTGTTAAATTTATGTTTTATGAAAGAACATTACATAGTGTTATTTAAGTTGGTTAAATAACAATATGTGAATAATAATAACCAAGCATGTCTCTTAACATATAATAGGTTTTATAAGTTATAAGAACTTATAAAAGTATATATGTATGGATATATATATATATATATATATATATATATGTTTAAAGTTTTATAAAAGAAAAAAGATAATAACTCTTTCAAATGTAATATTATTATATGTTTGAGTGGAGACATGCAATGGTAATTATTGGTGGAGAGAAAGATGCCTTTAAATAAAACCAAGTCTTTCTCTTTCATTTTTTCATAACACACATAATTTCCAAGTAAACTTTTCTCTCTTCCTCTCTTGGGTATTTTCATCCAACATAAGAAAAGAAGAAGAAAATTTCAAGTGAAAATCCTAGCTAGAAGTGGTGTGTTGTTGAAGCTTGGGGTATGCTAGCTTGAGGAGCTTCCATATTCAAGTTCTTACCTTTCAATCATCATCTCTTTCACCCGGTTTTGTCATATTGAAAGGTAGTAGTAACATGCATGGACTTATAGTGACATGCATGTATTTGATAGTATGTAATTCGTATTTGGATCCGGGTTTGGGTTTTGCATGTTTAAAATTGGTTTTATACATATCATATTAACAAGATTTAAAACTTTTATATCCGCTGCGTTTTTGGTAAAATAAGGATTTTATCACTTTGATAATCTTGTTAAAACCCAACATTGGCATCAAGAGCCACTTATACGAATGCATGCTTCATTAGACCCAAAAGTTTTCGGGTTTATGGTGGGTTTCACCATTTGGCCAAAACTTTTTGGGGTTTTGGTTACCCCATGGTTTTTCAAGGTTATACTTTACATGCATGTGGTAATCTTGAAAAACCAAGTCATTTGGATGATTGTTTAGTTTGTTTGGACAAAACCCGAAACTTTCGGTTTGCTTAAGCTTTGGCCGAAAGTTTTGAGGCAAAAAGGGGAACCATTTTGGTCTTGTATTATTGCATATTTGGATGTGTAATAGATGTTCATAACCTAGCCATGGCCTTGTGTTTGGTTGAATGATTGTGTTGGTTGTTTGTTCATTCGATTTGGTTGTAATATTTATTTGGGTTTGTAATCTATTTATTCATTCATATGGCTTGTAATAATAAGTAGATTAGATGTATTTCTTTTACTAGAAAAATGTATTAGGATATATTTTGTAAAAGAAGATGCATGGATGGAAGCCCAAATAAAATGATGAAGACCACAACACCGGGAGTAAACACTTGGAGCATATGGATGCGGAATCAAGTGGGAGTTCACCGACACAAGTGCATGTTCTTTTGGGTCCCTTAGGAGAGACTTTTTGACACACTTGTCTTCGGTCAACAAGTGTGGTCAATATTAGGAGGCTATGGTTATGAACTTGTGGTTGTGTATATTTTATGCTTGCATGGTTGATTTACTTATTATTTGCAATATGGTTTGCTTAACAACTTAAAATCAACTAGCATAAAATTGGTTCTTTAGAAATCGTTAGGTAATAAAAATTGGTTTTATTAATAACTAATGATTTCATAATAAAAATGGGTTTTATTAATTAGAACTTTGAAAATGGGTTTTTCAACTAAATACCATACATTTGAGTGCATGCAAATGAAAGGTACAATAAATAGTTTTCCAATCTAGAATTTAGAAAACTAAAATCCCTTTTTAAAAAACAAGTTAAACACCATCCTTTTATACGACACTTAAGTCACTTGTAGACTTGAAAGTGAGTTAGGATCACCTAAGCACTTTTAAGAAAACTTGTGATCTTAAGGTGATTTTACAAATACTTTTGGCATTAGGATCACCTAACCACTTGTATGAGTAAACTCACACGTGTGTATAAGTAGGACGACTTGATTTGAAACCATGACTATAGGATCACCTTAACATGGCGTTCAAAGGTTTTGATGGGATTTAACATACCAACTAAACATATGATGTTTAACCGATCCCATAAAACTAGAAGTTGCAAAGGGTTGCAATTGTCAAACGTTGACTACCTTGTTAATTCGAATAGTAGGATAAAGGTCACCTAACTACTATTTGAATGAAACGTTGGGTTCTAGATTTTAATCAATAATCAGTCTGGACGATGTGAAACATCACTTATTCAAACATGGCACAGATCAAAACAATACCATATGGTCTAAGCATGGAGAAAAGGATGAGCCCCAAAGTAGTTATCCGGTTTTGGAAGACAACTATTAAATGCACACAACCGATTTTACATCGGAATTACCAACTGATGCCGCCCAAATAGTAGATATGGTTGAAGCTACACAAGAAAACTTCACGGATGACCGTGATTAGGCAAAGTTCGTAAAACTAATTGAAGATTTTGAGAAGCCACTTTACAAAGGCGGTCCCGACTTCACGAAGTTGTCTGCGCTGGTACAACTTTTCAACGTGAAGAGAAAGTTCGGAGTTTCGAATAAATTCTTTACAGTATGCATTCTTGTCTTTAAGAAGATGCTACCAGAAGGTAATGAAATGGCTAGTAGTACATATGAGGTTAAGGGAACATTCAAAGCATTGGGGCCAGGTTATAACAAAATAGACGCTTGTATTAACGGCTGCATTCTTTATAGGGGACTGTACGAAAAATATGAAGTATGTCCCACTTGTGGAAAATCAAGATGGACGGTGGATGATATTAAAAAAGTAACATACAATAAAATTCCAGCAAAAGTATTATGGTACTTTTCCATAATTTCATGGTTTAAACGACTTTTTAGTCAAAGACGACTGCACGACATTTGAGATGGCACGCAGAAAGTAGAATAAAGGACGGTGTTTTACCTCACCCGGCGGATTCACCCGCATGGGCTGCTATAGATGACGGATATGAATTCATTAAACAAGATCCAAGAAGTTTGCGGCTAGGCATTGCTGCTGATGGGGTGGATGTTAATAGAGGAAATCAACACCACAGTGTCTGGCCGGTTTTAGCTGTCATTTACAAACTTCCCCCATGGTTGTGTATGAAAAGGAAGTTCATCATGCTATCGTTATTGATGTCGGGGACACCGGGTAACGATATTGATGTATTTTTAGCACCGTTGATTGAATATCTACAAAAGTTATTCGATACGGGAGTAGAAACATACGATAAATATGCCCGAGAAAGGTTTACTCTATGTGTTGTTGTCTTATGGACCATAAACGATTATCTCGCCCTTGGTACACTTTGTGATTGTCCATATAGTGGCTTCTTTGGTTGTGTAGTTTGTGGTAAAGAAACAAACTATGTTAGACTAAGAAGATCAAATAAGCAAAGCTATGGTGGCCACATACGGTATCTACCTTATGACCACCCATTCAGAAAGCAAAAGAAGGGATTCGATGGAACACAAGAGTTTCGAAGTGAACCAATACCTAAGAACGAGGTAGAAATATATAAAGAGATGTAATATTGTTTAAACATTTGGGGTAAGGGCCACAACCACAAGAACAATGCATCAGCCATGCAACAAGCTTCGAACGAGAGAGGTGGGAAAATAAAAAAACCAAGGGGAAAAAAAGAGTCAGATACAACAGAAGAAGGCAGCAACGGTAAACCCTACTGGGAGAAATTTAATATTTGGCATCGGAAACTTAGATATTGGTGGTTAAATTTTGTCAACCATTGTATAGATTTTATGCATATTGAAAAGAATGTGGCAGAGAGTCTGATTAGAACACCGTTAAACATTCCGGGAAAGACGAAAGATGGATTGGAGGCTCGACTCGATCTGGATGATATGCACTTACGGCCAGAGTTAACACCTAAGAGAGACTGCACAAACATTAGGCTTCCGTCTGCGAGTTACACATTAACAACAAAGGAAAAAGACAAGTTTTGCGATACGTTGTACAAGTTATGGGTCCCAAAAGGGTATTGTTCAAATTTTTCTAGTTTGGTTAGTCTAAAGGACAGGAAGCTAATAGGACTTAAATCACACGACTATCACATGCTTATGCAACAGTTTTTTCCCCTTGCAATACGATCTATTATGCCACAACCCACAAGATATGCTATAATAAGGTATTGTTCTTATTTTTATATTCATATCACCATATCACTCCTTAATTTGTTGGTAAGTTGGAATAAAGCATGTGGTTACGTGACCGTATACTTTTTTATTTCAGGTTTTGTTTTTTTTTCAAATCAATTTGTAGCAAGGAGATCGAGGTCGAGGAGGTTGACAAATTGGAAGCAGATTTTTTTGGGACATTGTGCCTTCTCGAGAATTCCCTCCATCGTTTTTTGATGTTATGGTTCATTTAACCGTGCACATTTCTAGGGAAGTTAAGTTATGTGGTCCCGTATGCTTTCGGTTAATGTATCCATTTGAAAGGTGTGTGATGGTTATTAAGGTGCACGTGCGAAACAAAAATAAGGTAGAAGGATGCATTGCTGAACAGAATATTATTGAGGAGACGATTGAGTTCTTGAGCGAATTCAAAAAAGACTTGAAGACTATTGGTATTCCTAATAGTTTGAGGAACTCGATTGAAAATAAGAATAAAGGCAAGTAATAAAGACGGAGTCCCACTATCAACGGGAAAATCGTTGGACGACATTTCTTCAGATCAATTCGTGAAAGCACATTTCTATGTGCTGCAAAATACATTCGAAATTGTTCCTTATATCGATTAAGTATTATGTACATGGATTATATTATATTATTTTCTACTACACGGTGTATAAAATTCGTCAATATTTATTTACAGTCGGCACATGGCATTTCTTGAACAACACCTTCTTGACAAAAAAAAACAGCATGGCTAGAGAAAGAGCACAGCTTAAAGTTTGGTATGTGGTTACGATATGAGGTGCGTACGTATACTACATATTTCATAACGGCCTTACAAGTTAAATATTTATTATATTTAATCACGTGGAATTGAAGTTCACCCTTGTAGGATATATGTATCAAGTTAAAAGAGAGAGAGTTAAAGGAATCGTGAGAAAGCATACCAGAGACCGTAAGGTGGATTTCATATGGACCAAATGGAAACTTATTGAGCTACGAAGTCTATGACATCAATGGATTTAAATTCCGTACAAAATCTCGAGAAGGTAAATTGCACCAGAATAGTGGGGATAGTGTAGTAGCAAATGACTTGCACATTTCTAGAGAAGTTAAAACCTACACCGAGACAAGCTATAATGGGGTTTTACAGGACATATGGGTACTTGATTACAATTTTAGAAAAATCCCGTTGTTCAAGTTTGACTGGGCTGACAATAAAAGCGGGGTAAAGAAAGACGACATTGGGTACACATTGATTGAACTTAGTAGATTAGGACACAATAATGATCCTTTCATATTGGGCTTACAAGCACAACAAGTTTTTTATGTGACAAACCAGCTCGATAAAAAAATGTCAATAGTAATCAAGAATCCTCCAACAACTTATACGCATGCGTACGAAGATGAGGAGTTAGTACGGTGATTAGTTATGAGAATGAAAATGTATTGCCCCCTGTAGACAAAAAAGATTTGGGGATGGAATCCCGAGATGACTGTTAAATCTGAAACGTTAGTAGTCAACATGTAAATTTGTACAAGTGTAGCTAATACTTACATTTGATTGTATTAGGCACAAGTGGACCCTTTTTGATTATCACGGACGTCGACCATTGGCTCGCATCGTTACTTAATATTAGACTAGTATAATATAGTTGCAATATATTATGTAATATTTTCTCATTATTTGTTGAGTCTCATTATTATGTAATATTTTCTCATTATTTGTTGAATCTCATTATTAATTATTATGTAAATCTGCTTAAATTTGGATTTGGAAAGATATGGAATATTAAGCTATTTATAAAGGTGATTGGAAGTTATAGGGACTAGATCATCATTGAATGATTTTCGGCTTGCAAGGTAGCCATAATTCATGGCCATGTACACAATAACCTAAGTGATTTGATTTATATCATAATTACCTAGGAAGTATAAAAGGAAATTTTTAATTGACAATAATATCTTATTTTCTTCATATAAAAGACAATATTTTATAGAATTTGAACCATAAAACACTAACAGTAACACAAAGACATCATTAGCATTAATTTTTAGTCACCACTACTAGAATGAAATATTACCATATTAGACTTATACCAAACATAGAATAAAGTTAGGTGATTATTTTACCTTAACTACATCAGTCCAACCATTAACATAAACTAAAACCATATCAAAGCTAATATTCATTCATATAATTAATAAGTAGTAGATACAAAAGGTTAATGTCCAGAAATATATAATCTTACATTAAAATAAAATATCTAAATAATATAGATCGTGAACATTGATTGGTCTTCACTCCAGTTGAAACTGACCCTCAACCCAACATATATCAAGTTCTCTTCCAGAAAATCACCCCACTTACGAACCTTGTAATGACGCGACTGGTAATACCTATCGTTCCGGGCATCTGTTTCAAAAACATCCCCATTATCACCAAGTCTGAACTTCAATCTGAAGTTCCTCGACTGGATGTTGTACCGGTTCACAAATGCAACCGGCAGTTTCTGCAAATTGAAACAAAATTTCAAGATAAATTAAATTATTATACAATAATGTTTTATTGAAAAAATAATTGTAAATAAGAGAATAGTTATAACTTACCAGGGAACCCTTAACCACCCTCTTGAAGGTGTAACCATATTCCAGCCCTTGAACGTTCGTGTAGTCTTCTGCAATCCAAAAGTACAGGCATACATATCAAATAGTTTGATCAAACTTTAAAAAATCAAAATTATATTCATATAATAGATTGTATAATTAATAAACCTAATTCATGTATTAACTACATTCATTATAAGAAAAACACGAATAGAAAGGATAACGAAATCATGCATGGTTGCATACGCTTGTTATTCATAAATCAAACGTGTAAAGCATGATCGAAATACCTTTATTATGGTATAGCAGCGTGATGGATATCGCCATGATTTTGAATTCCTTTGAAAAATTAATAGGGAGTAGGGTCAGGGATGATGAAAAGGCGATTGGATACACACAACTGCTTATATATCGTGTTTTTAAACAAAAAAGGCCCAAATAATCATCATTTAAGCAAAATGGCCCTTTGAAAAACATAATATAGTCTTTAGTCACACAATAAAATTAAAAGTGTCACTATAAACTACTAAAACAACACTAACGTTTCCTTAAAGAATGTAAAGAATGTAATTGCCACATGTTAACTAATTAAAAGTACTTACACTTCACTAACATTTCCTTAATAATGAACATTTAGTCACACCTAACAAAGTGAACAATTAACATATTTTACTTCTAGTCACAAATTGTATGCATTTACCATCACCATAATATATATTTAGTCACACATCCAAATTGGAGATGTGACCAAAAAGTAATTATACATCAATAACGATGATTGTCTATTGAACATTTAGTCACACCTAACAAAGTGAACAATTAACATATGTTACTTCTAGTCACAAATTGTATGCATTTTACATCAAAATAATATATATTTTGTCACACAAAAGTAATTGGAGATGTGACTATAAAGTACGTACACTTCACTAACATTTCATATACCATCTCCATTCAGAAACTAACTCAAATCAATCTTTATTATAAAACTAATTTTTCTCTCTTCAACCTACCCAACCAAACCAAACCCAACTTTTCAAACTCATTAGCAACCCAACCTTAATTATTTGTTTATTAAAAAAATACAATTTATAATTTTTGTTTTTTTATTGAAAGTGACTACAAATATAATAATAAGTTTTTTATAAATATACAATATATTTAATTTAAAATACATATAAAAAATTAAAAATATATATATGCTCAACCAAATCGTTTTTCAAAGCGAAGTGAGCTTCTCTATTGGTCATATAACCGGGTAAACTTCCAATTTGTTGCATAGAATATTGAAGAGTTTTTTTAATCATCTTCACTTTAGATTCTTGTTGCCGGTCAATATTTACTTTTTATTAAAAATATATAATTTTTTATAAACTCTGATTTAGTTAAAATTTATACTGGCGTGTTCACAAAAATAAACTAAACTAGACTGTGTTTTTAGATTTTTTTAAAAACATAATTATTAAAAGTTGTTATAAAAAATCAATGTTATAGTTTAAACTAATTAATGTGTAAAGTAAAGGAAATCCAAATTAAATAGAAGTCCAATAAAATAGTAACATGTGCAGTGAGTGGGTTTGCAAATTATTTTGTTGTGGTGAACCGATTTGACTCATTTCTTTGGTTTGCTAATGGTTAGTAATCAACATTTAGTCACACAAAAACTAGTCTTTTACCAGTGGAGTAACTCTGTCACGCATTCCAATGCTGACCGAAAAAATGGTTGTTCAATATTGATAGCAGGTCCCTTAATAACATTGCCTTTAATTATATCTTTTTGTACTTAAAATGGCACATGCACATTATATTGTTCATATCTGTTAGTTCAGATTTTCTCTCAGGGTGTTAACTGTCAGTTTGCTGGTTTTTATATTACATGCATGTATATATGATACAGTATCTGGAACTGAGTGTAATTTGTAAGTTGGACTGTTTAAATCATAAACATTTTCAAGCATCAGCGTGTATCCATTGTTGTGTGTGTTAACTGTGTTGATCTTGTTGTTACAGATGAAGATCACCGATGTAGAGGAAGATGACATGGAAGATGATAAAGTGCTGATTTGGTCATGGATTTTCAAGGAAAGGACGAAAGAAAGATCACAAGATTTCGGTTCAAGTCTAGTATCCGTGAGTTGGTGGATTATTTATCATAATATAATCTGTCTGAATCTCGGATGGATGATCTGAATCTATGTTGGTGTTTTGGTAAAAATTTTATTCACCATCAATATTATATATTAGACCAAAGTCAACAAACCGGATCTTCGGATGCCTGGGGTGCTGCCAAGACATCCATGGGTAATTTGATAGATCCAAGATTTTAAGTTAATACGATGAAGGTCTATTTTATCATTAGTTAGGCTAAATCAAGTTTAGGAATTGAGTTTGTAATTTAGGTCTGGCATTATCCAAGGGCTAAACTGTCAATAGATGAAAGTATGTAAAGTGAAACGTATAAGTCTAAGAGTGTATAAGCTTATACACCCGTATAAGCTTATACGGATCCTAACCTTATACGTTCTCACTGTTAATCTATATATAGAGCTTTTCAGGTTGATTTTTTTAACAGTCATGACGGTTATTCAGTCTGTACTATGATTGTTATAATCAATATACTGAATGTTAGGAGTGAATGTGTTGTGACTACTTAATGTTATAAATCCGCTATACCATATCGAATAGTGAATATAAACATTTCGGTAAATCCAAAAGTACATGCATACATATCAAATAGTTTGATCAAACTTTAAAATCAAAATTGGATTCATATAATAGATTGTATAATTAATAACCCTTCATTTATTAAGTACATTCATTACGCAAAACGCTAATAGAGAGGATGACGAAATCGTGGTTACATACACTGGTAATTCACAAATCAAACTGATTATAATCGTGTTTAGAACAAAAATGGACAAAAATTATCGTGTTTTGAAAAAAAAGGTTAAATTAATCATCTTTTAAGAAAAATGGCCATTGAAAACCATAATATAGTATCTATTCACACAATAAAATTAAAACTGTCACTATACTCACACCTAATTAATTTGTAATATTTTTACACACCTAATATAATGAAAAATTATAATATGGATAATACCAATCTATAAAGTCAGGTATTATTTTTAGAGTCACTATTGTTTAACCTTTAGTCACATTGGTACACAAATACATGACCCTAAAACACCATTAGTCACACTCTTTTGTAAAAAATGTAACTGTGACTATAAACTACTAAGACAACACTAACGTTTATTTAATAGAATGTAATATATAAAGGGCACATGTTGACTAAAAGGTACTTACACCTCACTAACATTTCCTTAGTAATGAATATTTAGTCACACCTACAAAGTGAACAATTAACATATGTACTTCTAGTCACATATTGTATGAATTTAACATTACCATAATACATAATTTGTCACACATCCATATTGTAGATGTGACTAAAAAGTAATTATACATCAATAACGATGATTGTCTATTGAATATTTAGTCACACCTAACAAAGTGAACAATTAGCATATTTTACCTCTACTCACAAATTGTATGAATTTGACATCACCATAATATATATTTTGTCACACTTCCAAATTGAAGATGTGACCAAAAAGAAATTATACATCAATAACGTTGATTATCTATTGAACATTTAGTCACGTCTAACAAAGTGAACAATTAGCATATGTTACTTCTTGTCACAAATTGTATGCATTTACCATCACCATAATATATATTTTTATCACACATAAGAATTGGAGATGTGAAAAATAAATACTTATACATCAATAACGTTGCCTTAGTATTAAAAATTTTAGTCATACCTACTCAAATGAACTGTGACTATAAACTACTAAGACTTCACTAACATTTTCTTATTATTAACCATTAGTCACACCTAATAAAGTGAACAATCACCATATTGTAGTTCTTGCACATGTTTTTTTCCATTAACCATGATCATAATATATAATTTGTCACACATCCATATTTGAGCTGTGACCATAAACATCATATACATCAATAACTATTTTGTTAGTTTAAATTTTTAGTCACACATAATAAAATGGAAGCTGACCATTTGTTACTTATAGTCACATGTTTGTTACATTTGTCATGACTATTAGTTATCGTTAGTGACACACTGTAATTTTTATTGTCACCATAAACTTTAACATATGGTAACACAATTAATTAGTGTGACTAATAAACATAAACTTAACGTCACACAAAAAAATGTTAACTGTCATTGTAAATTACATTTACTCACAGTTACGTTATGTCACTGAATGTGCGCCATTATACAGTGACACAAACAATTACCATATGTGACCATATGTTTATCTATGGTATCACAAAAAAAGTTACATTTGTGACAAACGAAAAACGTGACCAAACAGTGACATTTGGTCACATTCCGATTAAACATCACTAATATTTGTGACATACATTATGTTTAGTGTGACTAAAGAGGTGATTCTCTACCCAATAGTCACACAAGCCCGCTGAAATCATCACCAAAACATTCCATGAATTTTCAAGCATACACACGGTGACACTTTTTTCGAAAGTGTCACATAGACCTAACGGAGTGTATGTCACTAAAAGTCGATTTTGTACTAGTGCCTTCGTACCCGATCCAGCTTCACATACTTTAGCCTTCTTCTTTTTCTTTCCTAGACGCTCTTCAGCTCCTTGAACGTGTTCAGTTGTGAAGAATGGAACTCCTTCATCTGTATTCGAACGGGTATACAGATCAGGGTGTTCCTCAATTGTCACGTCCTCTATCTCAACCTCATCATAAAGAAACGACGTATTCCAGGATGAAATACTCGTATCAAATCTAACCTCATCATTATCAATAACCTCCACATCCTCCTCGTTCTTCATCTTATCCAATTCCTCATCATTTAACCCGAGCAACAACGCAATTTGATCTCTGGACAATGAATAATCAGCAAACTCTCCTTCCTCGATCTCATCAGTGTTAACCAATCTAATAACCACACCCTTCTCGTTATCCATAAATAATATCGTATTGGCCTTTACAGACTCAATAGGTTACTCATTAATAGTGTCTTGATATACCACAAATCATATATCAGAACCTTCAGCACTAGTATCCCAGCAGACGTACCAGTCTTTGCTTGCTGCTCACCACCACCAGCTCCTACTTCAGGGTCTTTATCATCATCGTTTCGTTTCAGCTTCTTCAACATATATTCTTTGCAAGTAAGAAGAAGGATGATGTCGTCTTGTTATTTGATATTCCCCCCTAAGCAGTAACCCATGTGCATAGTTCACAATTTTCACGATGGTAGTAGGGTATGACTCACCATCTTCCTCTGATCTAACAACATCTGTTCTTGAAAATTGTCGATCGGCGGCCATCTAATTCTTCTGTAGATATACCAAGTTTAACAACTGTTGCGTTTGTTGTTGAATCGGCATATTACAGAAAGATGGAGGAACCAGTTGCATCGGACCCTGAGGACGATTGAACGACATGTACGAGAAGTCCATTGTTTGCATAGCCATAGGTGTCGGCGTTGGACTTGTAGAAGATGTAGCAAGCTGAGGTGTTGGCATCAGTGATAACAAAATTTGTGGAATGGATGCAAACCTCGGATCAGACGACATAGTCGTTGATAATGTAATAACTGGGGTACTAACAGAATTAGTAGCCACCAGTGCTTGCTATGGTGTGAGATCTCGGTATAAAGTCTCAAATTTCCACACCTTCACCCCTATGTTTACGTGTCTTCGCAGGTTTATCAGAAACCTTTACTTTACCTTTATGTTTTTGTAAAACAGCTTCATCACCATCACCACCAGTACCACCATCACCATCATCGTTTCCACCTAGTCCATCTTCACGTTCAGAATCCGAGTCATCGTGGATCCAACGATCATCATATGGACATACATAATCAGGTCTCGCAACGTGACCTATCAACCTTTGTACTTGGTCATGTTCTCCGGTGTCTGATTACGATACGTCTGCAACGCGTCATAGTTTCCTCTGTCATGTATTCTAGAACCATAACATCATCCATCAACTCCGGATCATGTACCAAGTTTGGCTCCAAGTGATCAATAATTATTTGTAAGAACCTCGGATACATGAGGAACTTGTTCTTGCGATGACGGGTAGTGTAGCTCTCCATTAGATGGTAAAATACTAGCTTGGAAAAGTTGAATGGTTTATTAAGTACTAAATCCACAAATGCGGATTGAAGCATAATCCGACATTCATCATAACCGCCTTTTCAGCCACCAAGAAAGTGTATAAGCACATGAAGTAAGTACTTATAATGCTTGCAGAGGTAGGCCTTGTTGTATTGCGACTTGTCCAAATCATGCTTGTACCTCAACTTCTTGAATAAGCCCTTAATAAATCTTTATCGTAGTCGCAATGTGTAAGTCCCAAATCTGGATCACTACAATTATGATATCAATAGAACGAATATTGGTGCAGAATACCAACACTCGGTGATTCAAGAACACGAATAAGCACACGGAACTAACACAAGTTTGCTTCAAAACACACGTATATTAAGAATACGTCAAGTGCTTAAGCACTTACAATACACGATCACAATGACTTGGAATGAACAACCTTAACCCTATACATGATATCAACTATATATAGGGACACCAACATACTGGCCGGCCCAAACAAACAAAAGCCCACCGAGAACACTAAGGTGTTTTCGGCTCACATCACAACCCGTATCCCAAGCCTAAAACAAGTTAAATTAAATACAAACTAAGCTCAATCCACATAAACAAGGCCCAACAATATCTCCCTTGGTTTGTAGCTTTGTCTTTTAGTCATGTTCCATGTAGTCTATATCAGCATCTTTCAAAGCACCCGTCCAAAATCTGCATCTGATAATTGAAGCTACCATACCGGTGAATTCTTTCGCAGCCATTTCAAAAATCGGATCGGAAATTATCTGGATCGCACTTAGAGTCTTGATATTCCTTTAATTGAACTTCAGTAGGTTTCTTGGATCAAAAAATCTTAACTGACCCTTTCCTTTCGCCAGCTTGATGACAACTGTAGCAGTTACACTATCATAAATCCAAAATCTCATGTTATCCAACGTGCCATCTGGAATTTCGTCTGGTACAGGAATATGAGTGGCCTTTTCTGAGGCAGGCCACATGACATTGACCATTGTTTTCCCTGTCTTTGGATCTTGGACTCCCTTTGCCTTCTTCAGAAAAGACTCAGCAGTCTTCATATCAGGGAAACCTCTGTCGACTTGTCTTCTCAGAAAGTTCCAGAAATCAATACCGCGTTTATCATTCATTGGATTGGTGAATGGAGCATTAATCAGGTCACTAAGATCCACTTTGGTCCAGGAACCAAAGTCTTTCATCTTCTTATAATACTCAATTGTTCCTGACTTCCTCTTCACCCACCACATATTCTTATTCGCATCAAAACCCCATGATAGAACTCCCGATCGATCATCGTATTTATTGGAGAATCCCTTTTGAAAAGTAACGACGAACCTTTCTGGATGATCTGATGATTCCACATTCTGATTCGAGTTCTTCATCACTAGCAGTTTCTTCTTCCCCTTTTCAAGTAAATTTTTCTTAATTCTATCTGATTTCTTCTTGGAGATGGGGGGGGGGGGGGGGAATCCATGTACTGTTGCAGTGATTCCGACTCATCAATGTTGTCAACAGGGCGAGCAGTAGAACTAACACCTTGAATCACGTTGGGTACTTTAGAGGCTACGTCATCACTGCCCTTTAAACTTATCTCCAAAATTTTGAAACAGCTTTTGTTGGAGGTCAAGATACAAGGCAGTTAATTCTCCCATGTTGGACTGTAGTTCTTTGATCTTGGAATCTTTATTAGAATTACTTGCTTCCAACACTTGAATACGACCATCTTTGACTACCGAATCTTGTTCGAGTTCAAAGACTCGACATTGTAATGCATGAACATCAACATGAGCATCTTCAAGAACCACACCTTTACCTTTATTCCGAAGATAAGTTTCTTGCATAGCCAGAATCTTGGCAATCTTGTCTGACATACTTGAGCTTGACTGACCCTGAGTATCTGGGCCAGATGATCCGGAGGGAATATCTGTAGTGTCGGTGTGTGGAATATCTGTCTCAAAATCAAATTCACTGACAAAATCACTAGTAAACAGATCATGAAATGATGGCTCGGTAGTAAATGTGTCTTGTTCAGCTTGTGTTTCTGGGGCAGGTGGCTCAGGTTGAGCAGTTTGTTGTTGAGGGCTAATTGTTGCATCTGTGGTTGGTGTAGTGGTTGTTTCAGACTCACTTATCAGCACACCAGGCCTCGGATCTTTCATTCTTGGTTTACGTGGACCGAGGTCTGCGGCTGGATCCTCAGCTATGTTTTCTTCACTGATTTCAGAGCAGTTGACTGTAACAAAGCTTTTACAGCTTCCAAATCACTTAAGGTCTCAGTACTTGGAGTGGTATCTGACTGACGGTGTTCAGTCTCGTCTTCTTCATCATCAGAAATCTCGTAAGTTGCAACACGTGGTCGAACTGGTGCCGCATGTTCATCAGCAACCTGAGCTATGACAGGCTCAGCTTCTGTCTCAGCAAATCGTCCAAACTTTACCAGAGCATGAAGGCCCCGATAAACAATCTTGGCCCCTTTCTTGTTTTGTTTCATCAACCCAAAGGTACTGGGTCCCAATGACTTCATATCCATAGTGTCAACAGACTTTACAAAGTCTGTAAAGTGAGAATCGAAAATCATCTGCAGGAACCTTGGATACATAAGGAATATCTCATTCTTCTTCCCTTTCAGATTTCTCATCATTTCATTGAAAACGAAATTGGAATAATTGTAATCCCAATCCATGATCAGAGCAGTGATAACAGACATCTCAGCATGACTAATCTCATCAGAACCCCTTTTCCTACCGGACACGCAAGTGAAAAACGTGTGAATCAAGAATCTCCAGTATGGGTGAAACAGTTTCTTGATTGCCGGAGGATAGGTGCCCTCGTAACCCATTCTGGTGAGAACCTCTGTAACAACAGCAGTGGAGTACTCAGTCGGGTAATCAGGTTGATCACCAAACAATAACACCTATCTCACAATAGCCTCAGTGATACTAACTGGCTTCTTCTGTACTTTGGAATCTATGGATATGACTCTATCTTGTCCCCGTGGTTTGATTGAAGCATTGTTCCAAAAAATCCATGATCATCTTCTTGCATATGATAGGATTCTCTCGTAGTGCGTGAGATATCCTGCACGTGTTGAGGCCGACAATCATAGTGTTGAATTCCTTGTTAATCAGTGGTGGATCATATAAGTATCCAGCTATGTTGTGCGTGTCAACAACCTTTAACAAATTCTGATAAGCCAATTCTGCACCAAACGTATCAAGTTAGACAAACATATAAATTAATTCGATAATACTCAAAAATGGTTCATGACAAGTGAAAGATTTTGGTCCGTAAGACTGAAACAGGCCCCCAAAAAATTCATATGCGAGCCCACAAATGCATTAGATGGCCCAAGTACACAACAAAGCGTAGGATTGGGCCAATCAGTGAGAGTTGGGCCCGAATGGAGAGATCTCGAGCAACTTGGGAAGTTCTCGGTCAAGGAATCAACCGAGAACAGGAGTTCTCTGTTAATACAAGGTGTTCTCGGTCAACGAAAGTCAACCGAGAACTCCTTGACAACTGGAGACAGAGAACCCCTTTGGTTCCACCTTGGGAAGCGTGTAATCATCTTCAACCCACCGAGATCTCTACAAATCCTCCATTAAACCTGCAATTTGTTATAAACAGTCAACCGAAAACACTTGATTAACCCGTAATAAGTCCATCAAAATCCTTAGATACTCATGAATCCACTGTTAATTCATCAAACTATTCATGAAATCAGTTCATGGCAATCATCAGATAACCCTCTGTTTGTCCACAGATCTCGTAAGATCTTGTCCAATACTTGTTAGTCGAAGAAGAACACTCTTGAATGATGACTAAAGATGATGATTTAGATTTCGTCAAGAGGCTTGAGAGAGATAAAAGTTTTTGATTTTTAAAAAAAAATGAAGGTAAAAAAATAATACCACTTATATTGTAACTAACTCGGGCCGAGAACCCTAAATGGGCTAGAGCCAGTAAAAGCCCAAAACAAATTTCCCAGCAGACCCAAAATAAACAAGAGTTTTCAAAGCCCAAGTTCAAACGCTAGCTTAGTTTACACAGACGCTTCGAGGAGAGTAATTTCAAGAAAGAAATAAACAAAAATAAACACGACAAAACAAAATAAAGTTAACCAAGAATAAAAACAAGAGAAATCCTCATTAATTTACACAGTAACTCCCTTGAATTTATAAAGTCGGGATCAAATTTCAGTTTTAGTAAAAACGCCGCCCTTTTATGAAAAGATCCGAACATGGAATCATATCGTTTAAGAGGCAGTCACAAGGATTCATGTTCAGCGCTATTATGGCATAAAGAGACAGGTTGATAACAGGTATAACATACTTATCATGATTTTCATTGCATCAGTGATATGATTAAGGTTCAGTTCGGCATAAAGCTTAGATGGACATCACTCATGGACCTGTGATGCCTCCTATCTCTTCTCAAAGCGTATTTGGCTTTCCCCCGATCACCCCAACTTGACTCAAACCCCCTAGTGCTTGATCAAAAGATGTTATATTAACGTAAATTTTAGGCTTTAAGGTTGAACGTTGGACTTAGTTCCAGTAAACTGACAAGCCTTTCATTCAAGACATGACATGACTTTCTTGAGTGCCCCCATCTCTGTAATTCTAGTTTAACCCTTTAAACCTCAAAAAAATTTTAATGGATAAGAATAAACTCAAATAAACTCTTTTGCAGATTTTTTTTTTAAAAACTTAATAATAATAAAAGAATAATATGACATTATTTTTGGCGATCAAGACACTAATGGGCTCGTGTATGACTGGGTAATTGCTTTTATTCCAATCATTCGGAGAGATATATCTGGAGACATGCACCTGTCTTCAAAATGACTCTCCATATTAAGTTTAGCAATTTTAGTTTATATCACTTCAACTTTTACGCACCATGGAAAGCTACCATACAATATCAGTGACTGATCTAGAGCCTTTTAAGCCTAATAACTTCACCTGTTAGCCACACAAAAAAAATTTATCTGTCACATTCCAAAGGTTGGATCAATTTTTATTTGAAAATATGTTGATGCTTCTAAGAAGCTATTAACTGAATAGTAATATCACTTCCAATGGAGTTACATAAAACACGCGCATTAAGGATTCAGTCACCCCGGTCACTGTTAAGCTTTTAGGTAAATGGCTATCCTGTATGACCATAAGTGGTTAAGCGGACCAAACGTGTATGAACATACATGTCCTTCCACCTCATTGTTACCGACATAATTTTAAGTGAAAGAACACAAAAACACAAAACACATCATAATCGCCCCGGGTGATTTTAGTCGTTGGGTAAGTGGCTATCCTGTGAAACTACAAGTAGAACACCGGACTAACCATATACGAATATATGTCCTTCAAACTTGAGCAACCGACATAATTTTAAGCGAGAATGAAACTTGAAAATATCTGATAAGTTAAATTTTTTTTTTTTAAATTGAAGACAACGCACACACACTATTTTTGACTTTTTGATTTGAAGACAACGCACACACATTATTTTTGACTTTTTGATTTGAAGACAACGCACACACACTATTTTTTTACTTTTTGATATTTCTCCCCCTAAATTTGTGCAAAAACTACAAAAATGTACAAATTTATACCAAAAAGACTCAATCATCGAAACGGAGCATTTTAAGAAAACCCACAAGCACATTAAATTTTGCTGTTTCGACCGGTTTTGTAAATAAGTCCGCCACATTGTTGTCAGTGTGGACTTGTTCAAGGTGAATTAATTTTCGATAGAAACAGTCACGAATAAAATGAATTTTGATATCGATGTGCTTTGTTTTGGAGTGTTGAACATGATTTTTCACAATTCAATGGCCGCATCATTATCACAAAAAATCGGAGTGTCAAAAATTCCAAACCGTAATCCAGTAGTTGGTTTTGCATCTAGATAACCTGAGAGCAGCAAGAAGATGCAGCAACATACTCCGCTTCGGCAGTCGAAGTAGACAATGTCTGTTGTTTCTTACACTGCCATGAAATGAGACGGTCTCCTAAGAACTGGCAACCAGCTGACGTGGATTTCCTGTCAATGTCATCTCCACCATAATTGCTCTCAGCAAAAGCATAAAGACCAAATTCTGATTGTTTGGGATACCAAAGACCTAACTTTGGTTGTCCTTTCAGATATCTAAAAATATGTTCAACAACATTTAAATGAGAGAGTTTAGGATTAGCCTGGAACCGAGCGCACTTGCAGACTAGAAAAAAATGTCGGGATGGCTTGCTGTCAGGTACATCAGAGACCCGATCATCGATCTGTAGTATGTTTGATCTACGGGACTCCCATCAGGATTATATGACAGTAGTGGTCTTTCTGCCATGGGAGTGTTGGCACTCTCTGTATCTTGAAACTCGAACTTTACCAGTGTATCCTCAACGTACTTCCCTTGATGTAGTAGAATTCCTTATAAGCTTTGGTGAACCTATAGCCCTAGAAACGTTGTCATTTCACCTAACAAACTCTACTCAAACCTCTTCTTCATTACACCCTCAAATTCAGTGCACAACTTAACGCCGGTGGATCCAAAGATGATGTCATCAACATAGATCTGGACGAGAATCAAATCTTTTCCGACAGTTTTCCGGAACAAGGTTTGATCGATGGTTCCACGCTTGTTGCCATGATCAGAAAAGATGTGCGGTCAAAGTAGCATACCACGCTCGAGGAGCCTGATGTAATCCGTACAATGCCTTGTCTAACTTGTAGACGTGATTTGGCTTCTTAGAATCAACAAAGCCCGGTGGCTGATCAACATAATTCTCCTCCTTGACCTCACCATACAGAAACCCAGTCTTAACATCCATCGGATACACTGTAAACCCCATGAATGAAGCATATGCCAGAAAAATTCTAATAGCCTCAAGTCTAGCCACTAGGGCATAGACTTCAGTGTAATCTAACCCCTCAACCTGACGAAAACCCCAAACTACCAATCGTGCCTTATTGCGAACAATAACCCCGGTGTCATCTTGTTTGTTTCTGAAAACCCATCTAGTATCAAGAGTTTTCTTTTCTTTAGGCAGTTTAACCAATCTCCAGACCTCAACTTATCAAACTGATTCAATTCTTCATGCATAGCATCAACTCAACTTGGTTCCTGAAGAGCCATTTCAACATTTTTAGGCTCAATTTGAGAGATTAAACAAGAAAACATGCAACTGTTTATGTGTCCTGTCTGACTTCTGTTGGACACTCCCGCTTCAATGGGACCTATGACATTTTCAATCGGATGATCTTTCTGAATTCTTGATGGAATTAACTGATCAGCGACATCACCAGTAGATTGTAGATTTGACAAGTTTTCAATATCATCAACAAGAGGGTTCTTCCATCCAGATGTCTCCGAACTGTGAGAGTACGAGGTGCTGGCGACATATTCATTTGGAATGTCATCAGGAAACAATGTGCTCCTGATGATCTGACGAATAGAACTCCCCCCTCAAAATTAGTTGGATTTTCAGACATGTTTGGCTAGCATTTTGGTTCTGGAATTTTCTTGGACTGAGTATCAGTGGCAGGTGAAGCATTATTCAACTCTATAACATCATCATCAATCAGTGGAGAAATATGAGATACAGTATGTGGATTTTCCTTTGCAGCTTCCACTGTGGGACCACATAGAGGTTCAGTGCTGATGACTAGAAACACATTGAATGGTTTGAAAAATTCATTATAGTCAAATTGCCAATCGGGACCAACACGAGCATCAGTCTCATTTTCTTCCAGCCAACGAACCTCATAGGACTCTAAAATCTGTTTGGTGGACTTGTTGTAGACCCTGTAAGCTGTTTTTCCCGCATACCCAACAAAGTATGTTGGTACATGATGTCAGTAGTTCAGTGTCAAGTGTCTGTAATCGAGTTTGTTAGATTTGTGTTTTTGTATGTAAGCGAAGTTAGCTCACAAGTTCGCTGATACAGGCGAACTTGTGAACTAAGCGAAGTTAGGGACAACTTCGCCTGAACATGCCAGGCGAAGTTGTCGTGATATATATGTCCTAGGTTACGGCTTAGAAAAAAAATTCAATCAGTGTATTCAGTTTACGTGTAACGAGTCCAGTATTAGTGATAGATATCACGTGTTTTCCGGTTGCAATATAACGTGTTTGTGTTTATTGTAACGTGTGTTTAATCGTATCGTCTTTTACGCTCGTAACGTCTTACGTAGGGATTCCGCACCTACGTAGAACGAGATATCTCGTGTAGATCCGGCTGGGAACCTACAATTGGTATCAGAGCTTTTGCTCGATTGTGTGGTTCGGGATTATCACGCGGGTGTAGAAATCGTTCCGTTCGACTATTCGCGGGACGAGTTTTCTGAGTTTTTGTGTCCTACTCACCTCCTACAATCATAAACAACCCATAACACCTTCACAAACCTCGTAAAATCCAGAAATCAAACCTGCATATTCATCGTGTTCATCAGGCGAAGTTTCCGTCACTGTTCGTAGGGTTTCAGCGAAGATATAAGGTTAAGCGAAGTTATCCACAACTTCGCCTACCTTCTCAAGTTCGCTTATCTCAAGCGAAGTTACCCACAACTTCGCCTACTTCACAAGTTCGCTTATCTCAAGCGAAGTTATCTACAACTTCACCGAATCAGGCGACTTTAAAAAGGCTCTTCCACAAGAGATTCTTCACACCTTCAGAAAGTATAAAACTGCTAGAGAGCTTTGGGAAGCGCTTGAAAACCGTTTTGAGAGTAATGTGGGAATTTGTGCTTCAAAGATTAAACTACTTAAAACCCAGTTCTCGGTCTTCAAGTATTTGAAAAATGAATCACTTGATGATATCATCACTAGATATTATCATCTGATGACCGAACTCAACAACTACTCCATTACTTACAAAGAAGATGAAATTGTTGAAAAGCTTCTTGATGCTCTCCCACCAAAATGGGAGATGTAAACTGTGTTGATGAGAGAAGACAAAGACTTTGCCGACTATGACCTGGAAACAGCAGTTAATAAGCTACGAACTTTTGAACTAAACATGGTTCGAAAAGAGACACCTACTGATCAGGTTCAAGATCCAGGAATGTATGGTGCAAAGGTTAATACAAGTTCAAGTTCGAAGTCTGATTCGTCTACTTACTACTCGAAGGAAGAGTCGGGTGCTAACTCAACACATGAAGGTCATGTATCTCTCAACATGAATGGTGATGTTTGCTTTGTAGCTGGAGGATCAAATGCTTCTAACCCTCAAGCAACCAAGAGTAGTTTTACCCCAAGTGTTTCGAACAACAACTACTCAAGGATGCCCATGAGTGTTAAATTTGCTGAACAGCAGTTTGCTCTCTATGCATCCTTCATTGCTTCGTATGAAAATTACATTCAGGGTAAGATTGTTGATCCTGCGACTTTGGATGAAGATTATGATCAGATCGATGCTGATGATCTGGAAGAGATGGATCTGCAGTGGCAGATGGCGATGATTGTGAGAAGGGTTAAGAGGTTTATGAAGAAGACAGGTAGGAAGTTTGTTGGTGAAAGACCAGGGTTCGATAAGTCGAAGGTCAGGTGCTACAACTGTCAACAGAATGGCCATTTTGCGAAGGAGTGCACAAATGAACGTGTAGAACGCAGTCAAAACAGGTCTACACAACAGAATGGGGGTGGTAATGAGAATAGAGCCATGATTTCCAGACAGAATGGGGAGTATAACTGGAATCTGCATGTTGAAGATGTTTTCGAACAGGCCAATTTGGCGGACATCAAAACTGCAGATACTGAGAAAGTGACTGGCGAAAGTGAAGCTTACATGGCAGAAGCTCAAAATGAAGCTTACATGGCAGATGTGAAAGATCAGCTCACCGAGGTAAGTACTAAACTCCCTTGTACTAAGTGTGAAAATCTGTCTGAACAATTGACAACTATAACTGATCAGTATGTTAGTTTGGATGCTCAATTTAAAACCTTAAAAGAAGATCATCATTTCACTAAAGCTAGAGAAAACAGTTATAAAGTGAAAATAAAAGCTAGTGAGAAAGATATTAGGAGTCTTAAAGCAAATCTAGCTGAAAAAATTAAAGTAATTGATCTTAGCTATGAAGTATTAGAAGAGAAAACCAAACTAATAGCTGAAAGGGATAAACAGATAGCTGATTACCAGGTGAAAGTGGTGGAACTAAACAGGAAACTTGAGAAATTCAGAAATTCCACCGCTATACTTGATCACTTCGTTAGTGATCAAGGTTCCCCAGTTAAAAGGGGAGGAATTGGTTATCATGAAGTTCCACCACCTTACAATCATAATTACACTTATGATCCTAGTAATCAGAAATCTTTTGATGTTGATTATAGTCAGACAGTTCCGGTTAAGGTAACTATTAAAGATCCAGAAGTTAGTAAAGGCGAAACGAGTAAGCATGTGTCTAATGTGAAGATTTCTGTTCCTAGTCCTGTCTCATCAAACTCGGACAAGTCATCCGAGTCGAGTGAGACAAAAGCAAAGGCAGTGTTACCAAAAAGTAGAGAGAAACATAAAACAACTGAAAAGATATCTCCACTAAACCCGTATGTCCCACCATATGTGAGACAAACGGGCAGTAATGCAGCCTCATCATCTAAAATAACTATTGAAAAGAAAGTTGAACACAGGAGTTGTTTCAGATGTAATCAATTAGGACACCTAATTGCTGATTGCCCTCTCAAGCAGAGATTCAGAGGTATGAGGCCTTCAAAAACTGAAAACAGAACTAACAGTAACTACAATAGTGGTAAAACTGAAAACTCATCAAAGTTCAGAAATTGGACTAATTCAGGTTTTCAAAGAAAAAGATCTCAGTTTTTCAATGCTAACAACCAAACCTTAAGTAATAATTCATTTAATTCCCGAAGGTTTGGATGGCCTCATAGTCAATCTCCAAGTAGGTATCCTTTTAGGACTTACAGAAATTATTCTGATACTAACTTTGGACAGCCAAGGTGCGGAATGTATCGACCCAAGACCAATAGGTCTTGGGTCCCCAGATATTAATCATCTGCTTTAATCGTGCAGGAACAGTTGAACAGGGCTGCAAACAATCATGGGTTGTGGATAGCGGCTGTTCCCGGCACATGACGGGTAACAAGAACTTGTTACACGAATGGAAACCTGTTCAGGGAGGAAGAGTGAGTTTCGCTGGTGAGAGCGGTGGTAGGATCACAGGAATTGGTACGGTGACTAACGGAAAGATGACGTTAGAAAAAGTAAATTTTGTTGAAGAACTGAAGCACAATCTGCTGAGTGTTTCGCAGATCTGTGACAAAGACTACACCGTACATTTTACCAAGAATGAAGCAATTGTGCTATATCCTGGTTTCAAGATACCAGAGGATTGGATAGTTATGAGGGCTCCTAGAGAAAAGAATACGTATATAATGGACATGAGGTCGACTGAAATGACAACAGAAGAATCGTGTCTTCTGTCGAAAGCAACTGAATCGGAGTCCTTATTATGGCATAGGAGAATGGGGCATATTCATCTTCGGAAAATGAACTACATTGTCAAGAATGGGCTTGTGCTGGGTGTTCCCTTGAAAAATTTCAACTTTGAAGATCAATGCTTATCGTGCAAAAAGGGAAAGCAACACAAGAAATCCTATCGCACCAAGAAGGTTAACTCAATAGTCAGTACCCTAGACCTACTTCACATAGATCTCTTTGGTCCCGTGAATGTAAAAAGTCTAGGGGGGAACATCGTACTGCTTGGTGATTACTGATGATTTCTCTCGATACTCTTGGGTATATTTCCAGAAGTCAAAGGATGAAACTGTTCAGATGGTAATAAATTTGATTACCAAAGTTGAGAACATTATGGGAAAAAGAGTTAAATACATCAGGAGTGACAATGGGTCTGAGTTCAAGAACTATCAGATGGAGCTCTTCTGCTTACAGAAAGGAATCGAACACCAGTGCAGCGCTCCGTATACTCCGCAACAAAATGGAGTAGCTGAGAGGAAGAACAGAACGTTAATTGAAGGAGCCAGAACCATGCTGGCTGATTCGAAACTTCTTGTGGTGTTCGGGGCTGAAGCTGTTGCAACAGCCTGTTATATCCTTAATCGAGTGTTAACCGTTAAAAGATTAAATAAAACATGTTATGAACTTATGCATGGGAGAAAGCCCAACTTGAGTGGTCTTGAACCATTCGGGTCCCCGTGTTCGATATTAAAGACAAATTCTAAATTTGGTGAAGTAGCCGACGAAGGAATTTTAGTCGGATACGTTGTTGGGACTCCCAACAGACGAGTCTTTAGTACATCGACCAGCAAGGTTGAGGTGGTGTGTAACACTGATATCACAAGTTACAAATCACCAAAACCAAGCACGGGACCCGCTGGGGTTTTCGACTATGATAGACTTTTCAAATCTTTTAACATACCTTACTTGGATTGTGCAGAAGTAGATGAAAGAATTGCTTCGAAGATGATTTATGATGAGGAAGACAGTTATGTGCAACGACCAAAGTATGATGAATGTCAGCCTTCCTCATCAAATGCTGTCAATACCCCTGCTGCCTCTACAGAAGAGGAATTCTTCAATCCGTTTCACTCTCAACAACAATCACCCACTGATGAGCTATCTTCGAATTTGGAAGACAATCTGCAAGTCAGTGCGGTTCCGACTACGAGAGTTCACAAAAATCACCCATTGGAGAATGTGATAGGTGATCTGTCTGATGGTGTACAAACAAGACAAAGCTTGAATGAGCACACCTGTGTTTATACAAGCATTAAAGATTCAGGCATAATCAACGAATGCTTGTACACCTGCTTCATCAGCCAGATTGAACCAAAGAACTATCAAATGGCTCTCAAGGACAACTCGTGGGTCGAAGCCATGCAAAAAGAATTAACCCAGTTTAAGAAGATGGAGGTACGGAACTTGGTTGCAAAACCAAAGAATGTGCATGCGATTGGCACAAAATGGGTCTTCAAATGCAAGAGAGATGAGAAAGGGATTATTATCAGGAACAAGGCGGGGCTGGTTGTAAAAGGTTTTAATCAGCAAGAGGGGATCGATTACAATGAGGTGTTTGCTCCTGTGGCAAGATTGGAAGCCATTAGTTTGTTTTTGGCATTTGCTGCACATAAGAAGATGAAGGTATTTCAGTTAGACGTAAAGAGTGCGTTCCTTAACGGTAAAGTCGATGAGGTTGTGTACGTTGAGCAACCTCCGGGTTTTCCTGACCCAGACTTTCCCGATCACGTGTACAAGCTAAGTAAAGCGCTGTATGGATTACATCAGGCACCTCGTGCCTGGTACTTAAATTTATCTGATTACTTGCTTGAGAATGAGTTTGAAAGAGGAAAGATTGATAGCACATTGTTCTTCAAGAGAAAAGGGAGCGACTTTCTACTGGTGCAAGTCTACGTGAACGACATCATCTTTGCTGCATCAAAAGTCGCCATGTGTCAGGAGTTTGAGGCCGTCATGAAGAAGAGATTCGAAATGAGTGCTATGGGTGAACTAACTTTCTTTTTAGGACTGCAGGTTGATCAGAAGAAAGATGGGATGTTCATTCATCAGACTAAGTATGTCCATGATGTTCTCAAACGCTTCAAGATGGAGGACAGCACTCCATAGGATACTCCAGTCTGCGTCAACCACAAATTGGGTGCTGATTCAGACAACGATGCAGACGTGGACCCAACCCAATATCGGGCAATAATAGGTTCTTTAATGTACTTAACTGCTTCTAGGCCTGATATAATGTTTGCAGTTTGTCTTTGTGCTCACTTTCAGGCAAACCCAAAGGAATCTCACTTGAAGGGTGCGAAGAGGATTCTACGGTATCTCAAAGGCAAGCCTAAGCTGGGGTTGTGGTACACGAGAGGAGGAGACTTGGAGTTGGTCGCCTACACGGATTCTGATTATGGAGGGTGCAATCAGAGTCGGAAGTCAACTACAGGTGGTAGTAAGTTTCTTCGTGGCAGATTAGTGTCATGGCAATGCAAGAAGCAGACCTCAGTCGCCATTTCAACCTGTGAAGCAGAATACATGGCAGCATCCAACTGCTGCTCCCAGGTTCTTTGGATTCAACAACAGTTGCGCGATTATGGTCTGAATTTCACTCATAATCCTATTTGCATTGATAATACTGCTGCTATCTCAGTAACTAACAATCCCGTAAAACACAGTAAAACTAAACATATTGACATCCGTCATCATTTTATACGGGATTGTGCTGAGAAGAAACTGATTGTGCTCGAAAAGGTTGATACGCTAGATAATTTCGCTGACATGTTTACGAAAGCGTTTGACAAAACTAGATTTCAAAACCTTGTTGAGCTGAATGGGATGATCAATCCCGAGTAACCCTGCTTTTTGTCTTAGTCTTAAAAAAAAAAAAAAAAACGACATTAGCGCTTAGAATTATGTCGGTTGCCTCAGTTTGAAGGACATATCTTCGGATATGTTTGGTCCTCATTTCTACTTGTAGAATATGAGGATAGCCATTAACCAGATGACTGAAAGTGACCGGGGTGGTTTATGATGTGTTTTTATTCTTTCGCTGAAAATTAGTCGATCATACTTAGTTAGAAGGACACATACTCGTATGTGGTCGGTCCAGCTGATCCATTGGATCTTCAGGATAGCCGTTTACCTGAATTCTTTAACTTGATCGGGGCGATAGAAGTAAAAAATTTTTGTGGGAGATGAAATTATTTTTCAGGTCTACTACTTCGTAAGAAGTTCCTTTACTATGTTTAACAGAAAATTGATCCAACCTTGGAAAGTGAAAGATAAACTGATTCTGTGTGCTTAACTAGTGAAGTTATTAGGCCTAAAAGACTTTAGAACAGTCATTGTATGTCATGGTAGCTTTTTATGGTGCGTAAAAGTAGAAGTGATACTAACTAAATCTACTCGATTTTACGTGGAAACTTCTTAACAGTTGTGCATGTCTCCATATATATCTTTCCGAATGATAGGCAGAAAAGCGATTACCCAGTCATACACGAGCCCGTGAGTGTTCTGATTCCCATGAAGATAGCGTGTCAAGATACTGCAGTGATCCAGATTCGGGACTTGCAGTAGTTTATCTGAAGTTGTGTAAATATTTAAAAAAAAATGTGTGAGTTATTGAGACATTATAGAGTTCATAATGATAAGACTTCTCAATCAAGATGCAAGATAGAGAACGGGAAGAAGAGTTCAAAGATCGAAGAATACCTACTATTTAATCAGACACTACGGGTCGAGGTCAACTCGGGGTGACTTGGGGAAAGCCAAGTACGCTTTGAGAATAGATAGAAGGCATCATAATCTCTGAGTTGTTGCCCATTTAAATTTTGAGCTTAATTGAACCTAACCCGTATCACAGAAATGATGAAAACCATTCTAAGTCATTTACCTGCTTACAACCTGTTTCTTTATGTCATAATAAAGTTGAACACGGAACTGTGTGACAGTCACGTAGTTAGTATGATTCCTGTTCGGATCTTTTCTAAAAAATGGTAGTCCCTATCGAGACTGAAATTTGATCCCGTGTACTTTAATTTTAAAATTTTTTCTACTTATGTAGTTGTATGATTTTATACCTGGTTACTTGGTCTTGATCGTGTCATTTAACACTTTAAAGGTTGTTTTAAAACTTAATTGCAAATTGTTCAAATTATAGGGGTTTGTTTTGAAAATTTTAATACCGGCGAAGTTGTCCATAACTTCGTCTGCAATAGGCGAAGTTATCCACAACTTCGCCTGTATAATTTTGACCTTATATAAAGGAAATTAAAGGTCAAACTGGTTCATTATTTTCAAAACCCAGCGAACTTATCCAGCGAACTTAACCTCTAAACCCTCAGCGAACTTATCGTTTGATTTCGATCTGTGTTCTTATTCCAGTTTCTAATCCGTGTTTAAAGGTGTGTAGGGTAATCGAATCGATTAATCATGTTCATTAACGTTTATCATCGGTCGATTCGACCTGTTTCACGTCCTCGTTTTTCGAACCTTAACAACAGATTTTCAAACGTATCTCTACGTGTTCATAATCAAATTAATCGTATAGATCATCTTAAAACCTGGTTTTCCGAAATCCGCAAGCTCAAAATTGACCAAATCACGTCGTTCGATAAACCTAACTGATGCCGTTTCATATTCGGCGAAGTTATAGTTTAGGCGAAGTTATCCGTAACTTCGCCTGAGGTTTAACTTCGCCTGATAATTATTTTTGAAACAGTTTATGAGGCGATGTTGTGGTTAGGCGAAGTTACCATTAACTTCGCCTGGACCTTTTTACTTAACAGTTAACAGACGAAGTTAAAGTTGAAGCGAATTGTTTCCCAACTTCGCCCCACCTTTAACTTCGCCTATACAGAATAGATCACAACTTCGCTCAAGGTAACAGGGGAACTTGTGATTTGCATTGACGTGTATCTAACTTAGTCTGTTTGATGCAGATATGGCTGCTGTAGGTGGTGCAGGCAGAGATGACGGTGGTGATAACCAGAGACAGTTCTTCCCAGGTCACAACATGTATATAACATTAGACCCGGAAGCGAGCGAAGTTGATGATTTCCGCGAAATCATCACATTCCTACTACGCTCGAGTATATTCCACGCGATTACGACAACACTGCCAATATCCTTGCCAAACATTGAGGATTTTTGGCAAACCGTGGAATATGATTGTAGGGTCGAGCCCCCGGTGATGCGAGCAACAGTCAATAATCACATTGTTCAGTTCTCATCTGAACAAATCCAGGCGGCTTTACGTTTTGGAGATGAGACAAGGGATGACCCGACAGATTTTGTGGCTCCTTTCCGTGATGGAGCGTTTCTAAGGATGGGATACTCTGGTCCCTTGGGAGATACGCAGAGAAGGAAGGGGTTCTTACTTGACCAGTGGCGCTTTCTCATGCATGTCATGATTGTATGCATGTCAGGGAGAAAGGCGGGCACTGATGGCATGGGCGCGACCATGCAGTCGACGATGACTGCTCTGACTTATAATAAGCGTTACAGCTTGAGTCAGATGGTCTTCTACGAGATAGATCGACAACGAAGAGCAGTGGCGCGTGAGAGATTTATCATGTATCCAAGATTTCTCCAAATGATCTTGAATTATGTTGCTCCAACGCTACCTCAGCGCCGCCCAATCCGATACGTAGAAAGTGTGAGCAAAAGGATCTTTGCCCAATGCAGATCCTCCAGTGCGAGGAGCAAACCTGAGCTCCGTCCTCGGCATACTCCACTATTCGGGTACTTGATCAACCCGGGGTATGTGCCTGCTCATGGGGACGAGTTTAGGGACCCGGCACCACAACAGGCAGGAGCACCTCAAGTTATACCTGCTGCTCCTGTTGTGTCACCGGAGGAGAACATAGATGTTGACGCAGAGTTTGGCGGTCAGGGATTTTTTGACATGGAGAGGATTGATCCAGAGGAGAATATACAGGTCTCGGTTGAACGAGCTTCGGGTGTGAATGTTACTAGGGCAGCTACAACGGTGGCTGACTCAGATTCTTATGATGAATTGGCCGAAGCAAGACGGATTTTGGTAACACATGAACGAACTCATGGGAAAAGAAAGAGAACTGATGATGATAGCGAGTCAGATTACGAGGAAGAGGTACAACAGTTGATTCGGAGATCAAGAAGGGAACGGACAGGTGCAGGATCGGGAGCCGGTGAGAGCTCGAGGGTAGTACGTTTCACCCCACCCGCACTGTCCGGTATGACAATGGTTCCCTCAACATTACAAGTTACAAGGCCAAGCGCCACGGACGTTCCCGTGGTGGCTACCTCATCATCTTTTGGCCTCCCACCAACTACTTTCCAACTTTCGGCTCCGGAAATCGTATCGCTGCCACTTCCAACTCTTACTCCAACGGAGGTCGTGGCACATTTTATTGAGTCGACGGTTGTGGCCACTGCAGGGTTATCGGTGACGATACCACCTGCGGTTACGTCTTTGTCTACTTCTGAGGTCCCGGTTACATCGGAAATCCCTCCTCAGTACACTCAAGATATATCACATCTGAGGTTTGATTTCGATGCAACCCTATCAGACTCAGAACGAATAGCAGCACTTGAACGGGTCGTGGCAGAGCAGTCAAGGATTAATCTTATCCAGACCCAAGCTATTCAACGCCTCGTTGCAGAGAATCAGATGCAGTCGTCCCTGCTGGTAGAACATGGCAAAATCATAGATGCTTTGAAGGAGTTCTTGGCATCTCAGCGGGAGACGAGCTGTAAAGGCGATGAGTTGAGGACGAGGAAGCGCAATGATAGAGACGATGATCCCAATGCATCGAAAGGTGCAGGTGGTGGGTTGCCAAGAAATGTACAAGCTCTTGGGACTTCCACAACTCAGGGGGAGTCGACAACTGCAGCTGGTGGTGATGATGTGGTGGTAGTGGAGGTTGAGGAGATGGATGATGACTTTATGTGTGATGATGATGTATTACCAAGTGATGAGATAGAGAAGATTGGGGAACAGATTGTGATTGATGATGAGATAGAAGAGGGAGAGATAGTAGAAGAGAATGTAGAGCATGAGATTCCAGAAGTTGATAACGCAGATATGAGTAAAGAGATGGGAAATGATGAGACTGAACGGGAAGAGCAGCCTAGATGGAAAGAAGGCTATGCTCAGTGGTTCGTCAAAACGAAGAAACCAGCGGTCCCTACAATGTTTAAGAAGAGTTACAACATTAGAGGCTATGCTGAAGCGAGAAAGGGAATTATTTGCTGGATATACGATGAGCAGTTGAGGCTCTTCGTGATTAAAAGGTATGATGGCGTTCAGTACTTCAAAAGAATGTTGAGATCGTTGAACACATTGCCAGAATGTGAAGTGAAAGACTTAGCCAGATTGGGATTGATAAATCGAAGTGATGATAATATGGCTAGAGTCATCGGGAAGATAGTTTGGAAGGAGAGTATAAAGGAAAAGATGTTCGAACTGTTGAAACCACAGAAGGGTAAACTTATCGAAGGCAAAGATAGAGGGTTGAGAGCAGATGGCAAGCCTTGGATGATTATGAAGTATAAATCGATCCGGTGTTTGAAAGAAGTGCCGATGAAACAAATGCCCAAGGATGTGCTCAAAGAGTTGAAGTGGTGGTATGTAGATTGTGAGACAGCTGAAGTAGTGATGGAAGACGACGATGAACAAGAGCTGCTGAGAGTCTATGATCCGATGCATCTAGTGAACCTGTCTCGAGCTGATTTGCAGGTCCTGAATGAGAAGAAAATCTTTTATATTCCTGCTTGGAAATACGAAGCGAGGAAATATCAAAGAGTTGTTTTGGTATGTGTACGAGAAGGAGTGAATGCTTAAAGATGAAATTGCAAGATTGTTGAAGTTTACAAGACACGTGTTTGAAGATAAAGAGATGAAGCTACTGCCAAGGGGGAGTCTGTTGGTACATGATGTCAGTAGTTCAGTGTCAAGTGTCTGTAATCGAGTTTGTTAGATTTGTGTTTTTGTATGTAAGCGAAGTTAGCTCACAAGTTCGCTGATACAGGCAAACTTGTGAACTAAGCGAAGTTAGGGACAACTTCGCCTGAACATGCCAGGCGAAGTTGTCGTGATATATATGTCCTAGGTTACGGCTTAAAAAAAAAATTCAATCAGTGTATTCAGTTTACGTGTAACGAGTCCAGTATTAGTGATAGATATCACGTGTTTTCCGGTTGCAATATAACGTGTTTGTGTTTATTGTAACGTGTGTTTAATCGTATCGTCTTCTACGTTCGTAACGTCATACGTAGGGATTCCGCACCTACGTAGAACGAGATATCTCGTGTAGATCCGGCTGGAAACCTACAAAGTAACACTCATTGGCTGCAGCCCCAAACTTTGTAGTAGTTTCGAGATTCAGTAAAGTGCACGGACAACCAAAGGCTCTGAAATGTGCAACAGTGGGTTGATGACCGTAAACAATCTCATATGGGGACTTCATCTTGGATTTGTTGATTATCACCCGATTCTGAACATAACAAGCCGTGTTAACAGCTTCTGCCCAAAATAACAGCGGCAGTTTAGAGTCACACAGCATTGTTCATGCAGCTTCGATAAGAGTTCTGTTTCTTCTTTCAGCCACACCATTTTGTTTAGGCGTCCGTGGGGCGCTGTACTGACGGAGCACCCCATTTTCTGAACAGAAATGATTCAAATTTTCATTCTTGAACTCTGTTCCATTGTCACAACGGATTCCCTTCAGCTTTAGATTCAGTTGATTCTCCATGAGCACAACTAACTTCTTTATTAGATCTGCAGTTTCAATCTTATTTGACAAGAAAAATACCCATGTAAAACGTGAGTAATCATCAGTAATAATGAGACAATAAGAGCTACGAGACAAACTCAAAACATGAACGGGCCCGAAAAGGTCCATATGAAGTAATTGAAAAACAGAGGATATGGTATTAATCAATTTTGGCTTGTGAGATTTTCGATGATGTTTACCCAAAGCACAAGCCACACATTTTTCAACAGTTACAAAATCCTTGATTGGTAAACCACACATTAAATTATTTTTAGCAAGACGATTCAGATTTTTAGTATTAGCATGACCAAGCCGACGATGCCAAAGCATTGCATTATGTTCTGACACTTTTGAAAACAAACAGTTTATTTCGTCAGGAACATTTTTGTTCATGTCGATCACATAAGCATTATCTTTTCGTTGTGATCGAACAAGAATCCAGTCTTCTGGTATAATTATACCAGGTTTCAGAATTAAACACTCCTTTTTAGTAAAATGAGTTGAAAAGTATTTGTCACAAATTTGTGATACGCTCAAAAGACTGTGCTTCAATTCTGGAACAAAATTAACATTTTCAAACTTTAAAACACCGTTACTTACAGTACCCTTCTGAGTGATCTTTTCTTTCTCTCCTCCTGAAAAAGACACGTACCCACCATTAAATGTTTGAATGTCGTGCAGCTGGGTAATGTCCCCTATCATGTGCCTGGAACAGCCACTATCAACATACCAAGGTCTGATGATATTCCTCCATAGCTTTACCTGCACAACGCGCGGGATTAGTTAGTTTTTGGAACCCAGTCCATACTTACACTGGGTGACCCTGATTCATCTACAGTTGTCACGGATTGCCATGACATGTCCTTTTGATCATCAAAGATGGAGTTAGTAGACATTTTTGCCGGAGATTTAGGCAACCATCTATGTCTGTATGATTTGGAATTATAGGTACTAATGGTTGTCATAATCTCCAGTGTTTTAGATGTAGATGGAGGCGAATCAGCCTTTTTCTTCTGCTTCGGTCTAGTCTTAGTGTTCATGTGAGAATTTAAACTTGGAACACCTTTTCTGAAATTTCTATTGGACATGTTATGTTTGGTCTAATGAGGACTAAACCTACCAGATTTGTTTCGATTCCAATCATCGTCAAAGGAACTAGCTTGATAGTGCCTGAATTTTTGCATGTACGCATTATGAGGCATGTATGGCATATTCCTCTGTTAAAATCCATAGTAGGGAACGTACGGACGATGTGGACAATTTCTGGCAATATGATCAGGAGTGCCACAATTAAAACAAGTTTGACGTTTTATGAAAAAATCATTTTGGGAAACTCCTTGTCTGGACTAGTTGTGTGGACCAGTCTGCCCAAATTTGCAAGAACTCTTGTTCTCATTTTTGAACCTATCACCTTGTTTGTCGTTAGAGCATCCCTCATTGACAAACTTAGGTGCAACATATTTTTTTGATGTTTTGGAATTTTTAACTTTATTAGAAACCACATTATTAGAGTTGAAAGTTTCAACCGAATCAACCACAAAAGAATCTTTGCTCTTTAAAACAGAGCCCACACAAACAGTTGGAATAACAGAATTCAAAGCAAGAAGTTTTAAAGAGACATTAGAAACAAAATCATTATCAAAATCAAAACTAGGGTCGTCATCCTCATCAGTCCACTCCTTCACAATTACTTTTTCTGCACATGAAGTAGACACATTAGAATCGTTCATATTTGAAGTGGACGGACCAGCATTCGCAGAGCTGGTCCCATCATCCTTGTCTTGTTTACCAGACTTCATGCCCTTATCTTTTCTTCATGTTCTTCGGTTACATGGGTAGGGACATAGTTGTGATTATATGGTGGGGGAACTTGACTGAATCCTATTCCCTCACCTTCATTTTCTTTCCACCACAATATATTTTCAATCATTGAGTTGACAACTTTACCGGAGCCAGCGAATTTTTTAAATTTAAATTCAGCCTTTTCAAACTTGCTAGTTAGATTTAAGATTTTTAACTTGGAGGCTTCCAGTTTAGCAGTTAACTCAGCGATTTCTTGTTTAGCATCAAGATGGTGACAACTTTTTATGCTGAAATCAGACTTATGCTGTAACATCCTAAATATTCTAATAATAAATAAAGAAAGTTGCTTTAAATTGTCATGCGTTTAATAATATTAACTAACGTCTAATATGGAAAAGATCATGGACTTGGATTTAATTAAGATGGGTTAAGGATAATGGGCCTTAGGTCCATGGGCCTTGGGGAATATAAATATCCCCCTAAACCACCATAAAACCCTAAACCTCATTTCATTCCATCTTAATCTCTACACACTCAAAAACACACACATATACTTACACCTATATACGGCCGAGAGCGAGAGTGGGATCCAAGGCCAACTAAACGAGATTCTTGATAGATCCTTCAATACGCAAGATAAATACAAGATCTAGGGTCGGTGACTAAGCCAAACAAACACGAAAAGGTACGTTTTGATCTTAAAGATTACGTTTTTATTAACGTTTAGCCTTGAAACTTAGAACGAGGGTAGATCGGGTGTAAACAAAACATAAAGTTGTAAACTTGATGATAAATACGAGTGTAATGAACCCGAAAATGGAGAAGGCTCGATTAAATGAACCCTTAAACTAGTATTGAACGTTTTTGAACTTAAAGGTCCAAACTTTACGTGTTTTTGGGTCAAAACTTATCCAAAAACGACCATAGGAATGGTCGCGGGTTAGTCAAATACCATACCCATGGATTTCTCGATAAAATGATGATGATTTTGGGGATTTAGGATGAACAGTGGCGGCTGCTGCGTAACTTCGCCTGCAGGCGAACTTCGCCTGCACGCAAGTTCGCTTGCAAGCAAGTTCGCCTAACTAATTAACTTCGCCTGAGTTAAGTTCGCTCAATGCTAACTTCGCCTAAAGCTAAGTTCGCTTAAGGATTAACTTCGTCTAAAGCTAAGTTATCTTAAGGTTTAACTTCGCCTAAAGCTAAGTTCGCTTAAGATTTAACTTCGCCTAAAGCTAAGTTCGCTTAAGGTTTAACTTCGCCTAAAGCTAAGTTCGCTTAAGTTTTAACTTCGCCTAAAGTCAAGTTCAATTAGAAAATAAATTAAAAACCTAATGAAAAATGTGTTAAGACAGTCAACATAAAAATAAGTCTAGGTCCAAGAAGAACAAGCCCAAAACAAGTGACTGATCCACACTGGTTGACCGAAAACTTAGGTTATGACCAAACGTTGACCGAGTACGCTGAGGTTGACCAAACTTGACCGAAAACTTAAGTTATGACTGAGCGTTGACTGAGAAGGCTGGGGTTGACCAATCCTTGACCAAAAACTCAAATCCTTGACAGAAAAATCAAAGTTTGACCAAAAATACCGAGAACAAATCTTTCCAAGAATTAATCTTAGCCGAAAACCAACTCTGGCCAAGAACTACCAGCAGCCGAGAACAGACTATTACCAAACACAATAATCAGCCGAGAACTAATGTTTCACACCCAATAGTCAAACATAATGTAACAAACTTCCAAATAAAGTGGGATTTGATTTAATTTCCAAATCAAATCCAATCTTTACCCAAAAACAGTTCAATCTTCTTCTTCGATCAGTGAGTTGCCGGAATTTAACAACACCACCAAAACTTGAATCCGTTGATATCACAATAACGAGTCTGAATAGGTCAAGGCTCTGATACCAATTGTAAGTCCTGAATCTGGATCACTACAATTATGATATCAATAGAACGAGTATTGGTGCGGAATACCAACATTCGGTGATTCAAGAACACGAAACTAACACAAGTTTTCTTCAAAACACACGTATATTAAGAATTCGTCAGGTGCTTAAGCACTTACAATACACGATCACAATGACTTGGAATGAACAACCTTAACCCTATACATGATATCAACTATATATAGGGACACCAACATACTGGCCGACCCAAACAAACAAAAGCCCACCGAGAACACCAAGCTGTTCTCGGCTCACATCGCAACCCGTATCCCTAGCCCAAAACAAGTTAAACTAAATACAAACTAAGCTCAAACCACATAAACTAGGCCCAACACAATGGTAGTCTATAGTATCGGTAAACTGTAGTACCTTGCGTATGACTTCCACATCGATAATGATTTTTTTGTTCTGAATATCGGCTTCTATCTGCTTCTCGACATCGTTATATATAGCAGAATCCCAGAATGGGTGGTTAATGCTAAAATCAATAGGAACGTCAGCTGAAATGGCATAACGTATCCTCGAGGGTCGTAGAAAGTCTATCATGTCTACGAGCATCGCTCATCTGAAAAAATCATCGACCAAGAAAGCACAAATATTATGCTTCCTATCGTATGTCAGCTCGACCCCAGCCAGGGGCTCTGCCCCTTGGACCCTGCTAGGGGCTGCCGCCCCTAGACCCCGCTTCCAGGGGCGCTGCCCCCGGACCCCCGTTCGTGGTGGGTTATATAAAGATAGAAATACAACATGAGTAGTAGTAGTTAATTGATACATGTAAATATTATACAGTTAGCCGTGCACAGCTCAAGAAGGGAATAACGATTAACGGAGAGCGTAACAGGATTCAGGTGAGTTTCTAGCCCCATTTATGTGTTATGTTTTCGGGGCTGTGTGCATACTCAATATGTTTGTTAATACGCTTATCCTAAGTGATAGGTGTATGCCTTATGTGAAAAATGTGAAATGTATGAATGATTTCCTGATGGTACGTGAACGATCTTCGGATATTGCACGTACTGTCATGTTGTAACGCTATGTGTAAGGGAAGTATGATATGTACGCTTATGTGTATGAATGTGATAAAGTTAATAAAAGAAGGAAAGGATGGTTGTATGGTTGTATGGTTACGAAGAGAGTACCGGGCCCTAATAATACTCGAGGTATGATGTATGGTTGTATGGTAACGAAGAGGGAATCGAACCCTACAAATATTCGAGAACTAGGGAACCGAACCCTACTAATATTCGAGGAAAGAGGGTACCGAGCCCTAATAATACTCGAGGAAAGAGGGTACCGATCCCTAATAATACTCGAGGAAGGAGGGTAACGAGCCCTATTAATACTCGAGGAAGGAGGGTACCGAGCCCTAATAATACTCGAGGAAGGAGGGTACCGAGCCTTAATAATACTCGTGGAATGTAGGGCGTAATGCTCTTTATAACGTAAGATATGAAAGCAAGTTAATACAAAAGAAAGTATGAAAGTATGAAAGTAAGAAAGTATGAACGTATGAAAGTATGAATGAAAGAATATAAGTTTATGTATATTGTATAATGTATGATTAACTAGAACTCACTCAGCGTAGCTGACTTTTAGTATGCACGCAGGTGAGTAGGATGAGGCAGCTCGCATGAGGAGACACGTGGCACTGAATAAGAGGCTGGCATCGGAAGATTCAAGACGTTTAAGTTTAATGTTTTGTTCATTTTGAAAGACAAGATGTTGTTTTAAGACAAGATGTCTTTTGCTATGAAATGTTTTACGAAAGTTTTTATATTCCGCGAATGATTTAATTAACTCTGATATTAGAACTGCGTTTATGAGTAAATCCAACACGAAAGTAGGGCTACCGGTAACGGGGCCTTACATAAGCCTTTTAATATCCTTGTTCCGGGCCTCTATTTTATCTAGAAAGCCATTTTCATTTTTCTTAAGTTTAAAATTTTCTGATTTTATTCTCTCCATATCTTTACTTAGACTGTCATTATGAAGCTTATACATTTCTATTTTCTCACCACAATTTAAAGAACATGGTTGAAAACGTACTTTAGATGAGAGTCTGGAGAAGTGAACGCCATATACGCAAACTGAAGATCCTTGACCTTCTCCTCAGCAACATTTTCTTCTCCTGTGTCTTCAACATTGGCGAAGTTTGCAGTCTGATTTCCATTATTAAATGCAGCCATCTGACCTTCCCAAGAAAACGTTTGAGCAACCATACCTCTTTCACCATTACCCGAACTACCTCCAGCCTCACCTCGAGCATTCCCAACTGGAACTAACGCCCTTTCCGTATTTCCATCCTTAGCTGGGTTAGTACATTCACGAGCAAAGTGACCCTGCTCGTGAAAATTGTAGCACCTGAGAGTCTCTTTTTTAAAACCCACCTTTTGATTATTTGGCATGTTCCAATTATTTCTACCCGTCCTTTTAGTAAACTTCTTGGCACGGAAAACTGCCATGACAATTTGCCACGAGATATCCATTTCTTCAAAATCATCGGGATGAATCTGATCTAGTTCAGCAGCAACCACAGGTTGAACCAAATCTCCGGCTAGAAAAGCATGATAACAATTCATATATTCTCTTTTGTCTCTTTTGGTATAATGGGAATCTGGCTGAAGTTCTGGCTGGGAGTGGTCTTACCGGAGTCATTTGTAGATTAACGAGACTTGGTGAAAAATGTCGGAGCTGGTTTGGGCGATTAGATGATGATGATTGACCTAGAGTGGATGAAAACATCTGGAAGTTTCCCTGAGGTGGTTGTTGAGTAGGCTTGAACAGTGAGAAACTATCTTGAGACATAAGAGCACTTTTAGAAGCAACATTGTATCCAGCAGCACTATAAGAACTAACATGATTTATTGCCCGCTGTTTATCATCCATATCACAGGCTTTAATAGTGGCTATCATTCCAGTCATACCCATTATATTGAGATCTTTAGTCTTTTTGATAACCGCGACATCCATGTCCCAACTTTTCGGCAAAGAGTTCAGCAACTTGTTGTTTATTTCTGAGGTTTGCAGATAAATTCCTGCTGTTCTTAATTCAGTCACAAGAGATATGAACCTTTGAAGTTGGGATTCCAATGTCTCTAGCAAAACATGATTAAACATGTTAAACTATTATCGTAGCAGATCTTGGCGACTTCTCTTCATATCTTCATTTCCCTCATAAACTTCTATCAGTGATGCCCACAACTCTTTAGCGGATTGAAGTTCTCTAAACTGAAGGGCAATCTCGGGTGAGAGTGCCATGGTTAGTGTTGAAAGAGCTTTCTCATCTTCCTCAAATTTAGAAAAATCATCATCATCATACTGAGCAACTGGTTTCACAAGAACCTCGTCAGAACCATCCCTTTTATAGGTGATCATTTGAGGTCCCCTCAAAATGCTCTTCCAAATTTTAGGATCTTTCATCTTGGCGTAGTGGTCAAAACAAACTTTCCATTCACTGAACCCCTCATTGGAAATAAACGGGGTATACGAGTGGCAGTTCCCATGATGGAGTCAAGTTCCTGATGAAGTGACGAGTTGGTTGAGTTACTAGCATTAGTTAACTAGGCCATTTCAACTAAGTCCACTTAAAACTAAGTCCAGTTGAAAATTATAAGTCAAATTAAAAATAAGTCTAGGTCCAAGAAGAACAAGCCCAAAACAAGGGACTGATCCACACTGGTTGACCGAAAACTTAGGTTATGACCAAACGTTGACCGAGTACGCTGAAGTTGACCAAACTTGACCGAAAACTTAAGTTATGACTGAGCGTTGACTGAGAAGGCTGGGGTTGACCAATCCTTGACCAAAAACTCAAATCCTTGACCGAAAACTCAAAGTTTGACCAAAAAATACCGAGAACAAATCTTGCCAAGAATTAATCTTAGCCGAAAACCAACTCTGGCCGAGAACTACCAGCAGCCGAGAACAGACTATCACCAAACACAATAATCAGCCGAGAACTAATGTTTCACACCCAATAGTCAAACATAATGTAACAAACTTCCAAATAAAGTGGGATTTGATTTAATTTCCAAATCAAATCCAATCTTTACCCAAAAACAGTTCAATCTTCTTCTTCGATCAGTGAGTTGCCGGAATTTAACAACACCACCAAAACTTGAATCCGTTGATATCACAATAACGAGTCTGAATAGGTCTAAGGCTCTGATACCAATTGTAAGTCCTGAATCTGGATCACTACAATTATAATATAATAGAACGAGTATTGGTGCGGAATACCAACATTCGGTGATTCAAGAACACGAAACTAACACAAGTTTTCTTCAAAACACACGTATATTAAGAATTCGTCAGGTGCTTAAGCACTTACAATACACGATCACAATGACTTGGAATGAACAACCTTAACCCTATACATGATATCAACTATATATAGGGACACCAACATATTGGCCGACCCAAACAAACAAAAGCCCACCGAGAACACCAAGGTGTTCTCGGCTCACATCACAACCCGTATCCCAAGCCCAAAACAAGTTAAACTAAATACAAACTAAGCTCAAACCACATAAACTAGGCCCAACACAATGGTAGTCTATAGTATCGGTAAACTGTAGTACCTTGCGTATGACTTCCACATCGATAATGATTTTTTTGTTCTGAATATCGACTTGTATCTGCTTCTCGACATCGTTATATATAGCAGAATCCCAGAATGGGTGGATAATGCTAAAATCAATAGGAACGTCAGCTGAAATGGCATAACGTATCCTCGAGGGTCGTAGAAAGTCTATCATGTCTACGAGCATCGCTCGTCTGAAAAAATCATCGACCAAGAAAGCACAAATATTATGCTTCCTATCATATGTCAGCTCTGCAACTTGAACCTCCTCAGCAACTTGTTGAGGTTCCTTTTGGACTTGTTCCACTGGTTGCTCCTAAACCGGAGCATCAACATTATGTTTGTCATCCATTTCTGAAAAAACCGAACATTAGAATCCGAACAATACATTAAAAACAAATAATAATTTTTTCACTAAAACTTAATGAAAATACAAAATGGTTCAAGTCTCATTCGTTATTCATTCATCAATTTGAGTTAATGAATTATCCCATTCGTTATATTTTAATGTTAACGAATGATCCCATTCGTCATGCTTAATGTTAACGAATAATCTCATTCGTCATGAATGCATACGAATGATCTCATTCGTCATGAAAGTATACGTATGATCTCATTCATCATGAGAGTATACAAATGATTCCATTCGTCATAATATATCAATAAGGGTAACAAATGCCGTTATTCATAACGAATGATAATTATCATTCGTTATCACTAATGAAGATTGTGATCTTTGACCTCAATTGTCAAAGTCAAAATTATGAAGAACAATCAACATTCAACAGTTAATCATGAAATTTTGTAATTACAATCAAGCTCAAAACACCATGTTAAACTCAAAAAAATACCATTATGATCGACACCACATCAATAATAGACTCTAATTATCTAATCAATTAAAATGAACCATTTAATTATTCAATTAGTAATTGTTAGGTCTGTTTTATATCTATCTAATTACCCTATCAAACATGGTTCAAATTTGATGATTCAGAGTTCACTTAACTCGTCATTTCCTTATAATAACTAATCAACCAACCAAAACTTGATTTGATGATGTTTAAGATTTTAGAAAATTTGTCAACGGTTCTCTCTGTTTTCTCTCTTTTCTAGGCGGTCAGACTTGAAGCGAATGAGGTCCATTTGTTTGATCTGGTATTTTAAACGTTACATGTGCACAAAACCCTAGGTGCACGAATGGGTCCATTCATTACATTTAAGTAAGTGAATAAGCACCCATTCGTAAGCTAATTTGTTAAGAAACTTCACGAATAAACTTATAAGTTAACAATTAACGAATAACCATTTATTCGTAACCATTTGTTATCTTGTAGCAAAGATTGAGTGTCCATTCTTTATTAGATTAGGTAATGCGAATGTGCATAGATAATGAATGCATTATTCGTTATCTTTAAATTAGCGAATGACCTTCATTCGTTAAAACAATGTAACAAATGTAAGGATTAAATAAAAATGGAAAATTTTACCATTTTAACCAATTAAATAACTATCAAAACCCTGTTTTGATAAACGTTTAGATTAAAATTTCACCTCAAAAGGTAAAAACAATACTTTAACGTGCTTATGTTAAAAACGAGCGATAATCTTTTTATTTTTCTTTTTAAATATTTTATCCACATAGCTCGGTAACCGAAATAAAATAGAAATATTTTTATTTGAATTTTTGAATATATTTTGAAATAAATTCAAAACAAAAATTAAAACTAAAAGCAAAAATAAAATGTAATCTACGAAAACAGTACATATTGATCGAGAAATCCGTCCATAACAGGTTTATCTTTTTCCTTTTATGACTGAAGTTAAGTCGATCATTGATATTGTTATCCACTTAAACCTTACAACAAATTTTTTAAGTATTTCTGTGATATGATTAAATTTTAATTAAGGCACAAGATATCATAAACTATCAGCCTTTAATATCAGTCCGGGCTTAATTTGATTTTGACCATGTCACCCCAACTTGACTTAAACCAATAAACATGTTGATCCTGTTGGGTTTTAACAAGATTATCAAAGTCCATATAAACCATTATATGTTAAAACGCAGCGGATGAAAAAGTTTTAAATCTTGTTAGTGATAAATATAAAACCAATTTTATACAGATTAACCCAATGCCCGGATCCATATACAAAATACATGTTATCAAAACAACCATAGGGTGTTGTATGAATCATACCTTCAAGTCCGAAAGATAAAGAGTATGAAAGATATGAACGGCTAGCTTCCAATGGAGGAAACCTCAAGCTTGTATACCCAACGAGCTCTAACAAACACCTTGGTTGCTAGGGTCCTAACACTTGATGCAAGAACAACCTTTGTTCCTTTTCTTCTTCTTGTTCTCGGCCTCAAATGGAGAAAAGAGAGAGAGATGTGTAAAATATTATTCACCCAAGAATAATGATCCTCCAATCCTTCTCTTGCATGTTTTGAAAGAAATAAAAGGAGGAGAGAGAAGGGGGGAAAGGTTTTTCCCACCCAAAATTAAAATCCCCTTTTAATTACTTACAATTTATTTACTAGTAATGTTTATGTTATAAAAATATCATAAGTAACATGCAATATGTTATTTAACCAATTTAAATAACATCTCTCAAAATATAAATTATCCATATAATTTATTTAACACACAAATGAAAATATATAGAAAACCCAATTTCCAAATATTATAAGTGTTGATAATCATTACTTAGATCATATCTAATAATAATTATCGTGGCGTTTGTCTAGGTTGTTATTGGGTATGACCCGACTTGGATCGATACGTACTAGCCACATCAACTCTAATATGTGTCTTGGGCAGATCGATTTCAACAATCTCCCACTTGCACAAGATACATATAAGAATGATGCAAATAGCAAATACCGCCTAACAACGGTTTACTATCCCTAATACACATGACGAAGTACCATTCAATAACATCATCCCCTTCAAGTCCCATACTTGAAAATGATTTAGGTGGATCTATCATTTATCATTTTGCCACAAATGTCATGTTAAATCCAGAGACACAGAGTGATCATTCTCTGTCGATTTAACTTTTCAGGCCTTAGACATTTAACTCTCAACGAATTAGAGGGACAAATCCCCTATTGACTACATACCTCTCTCACTATCACCTTGTACTACACTTGAGCTCAGCCTTATGTACTGACATGTTTCAGAGCAGCGAAGAACTAATTCAAAGTATAATAGTCGATGAATATCAAGACCCAATATGTATCTCAGGTCGGAGAATACTATGATGTTCGCCTTTACTAAAATTTACTTATGATCACAAATCACAAGGATTCCTTGCAGTAAAATTTGAGGGAGGGTCAATCCAATATTTATCCTATAAATATCTATGAACCTTGGCAGCAAACCCTTTGCTATATTCATACCTTATGAATATCTACCAATCCAAGTTCATAATAGTCTTACTTTCATATTTGTTCCCACGAGTATGATCGACTACAGACATTTAGAATAATCTAATTATTCACGGATTTAAACATGCTAAAATGGAACATAACTCAAAATCATAATAATAAACCATAATCATATGAATGAGCCAAAATAACAATTGTTCCGATATCCAAATACAAAATAGATCAAATCCAATCACTAGAATATCGAAGTACTAAGACGCAAGTATGACCCTCATGCTTCGGCCTTTCAAGAAGCTTCGTGAGTGGATCCGCAATGTTTTGATCAGTGTGAACTTTGCAAATACATATCTTTCCCTTTTCAACTTCATCCCTTATGTAGTTGAATCTCCGCTCAATGTGCCTAGTCTTTTGATGTGCACGGGGTTCCTTGATTTGAGCAATCGCACCCTCGTTGTCATAAAAGATTTCTAGAGGGTCCTGAATGGTACGGACTACCCCTAAATCGGCAATGAACTTTCTAATCCACGCAGCTTCTTGAGCTGCCAAGGAGGTGGCGATGTATTTTGATTCCGTGGTGGACAAGGCTACCACGTCTTGTTTTGCGCTCTTCCATGAGACAGCACCACCATTTAGAACAAAGACATATCCCGATTGTGATTGAGAATCATCTCGATCAGTTTGGAAACTCGCATCAATGTAACCCTTTACAACGAGTTCCTCCTCACAGAGCCATATATCGTAAACATATTCTTATTCCTCCTAAGGTATTTCAATATGCTCTTAACCGCCATCCAATGGCTAGTTCCCGGATTTTGTTGGTATCTGCTTGTCATGCTCAAAGCGCATGACACATCCGGTGAGGTGCAAATCATGGCATACATGATGGATCCTATAGCAGACGCTTATGGGATTCCATTCATTTTGTCTTGCTCATCCTTTGAGCTTGGACATTGAGAAGCACTCAATATTGTTCCTCTTTGAATGGGTACGAAACCATTCTTAGAGTTGTCCATCTTGAACCTTTTCAAGATTTTGTCAATGTATGCACTTTGATTCAAACCTATCAACCGCCTTGATCTATCCTTATAGATCCTTATTCCCAGAATATAGGCGGCCTCACCAAGATCCTTAATGGAAAAAACAGTTTCCAAGCCAGGTTTTTACACCTTCCAAGGTTGGAATGTCATTTTCAAACAGTAATATGTCATCGACATATAATACCAGAAAGGTAATGATGCTCCCACTAGCTTTCTTATACACACACGCTTCATCAGCGTTTTTGATGAATTCAAATTTCTTAACTTCATCATCAAAATGGTGATTCCAACTTCTAGATGCTTGTTTCAATCCATAGATTGATTTCTTCAACTTTCATCCTTTGTAGGATGTTGTGGATCGACAAAACCTTCACGTTGAACCATATAGACATCTTCATTAAGATGCCCATTTAGAAAAGCAGTTTTGACATCCATTTGCCATATCTCATTGTCATAATATGCGGCTATGGCAAACAATATCCTTATAGACTTTAGCATCGCCACGGGCGAGAAAGTTTCATCATAATCAACCCCTTGAGTTTGAGTGAAACCCTTTGCTACAAGTCTAGCTTTATAAGTATCCAAGTTTCCATGCATATCGGTTTTCTTCTTGAAAACCCACTTACTTTCAACCAGTTTGGAATTAAGAGATGGAGTAACCATGTCCCATACTTGATTGTCATGCATGGATTTCATCTCAACATTCATGGCTTCCAGCCATTTATCACAATCAGATTGTGACATTGCCTCTCGGTATATGGTTGGTTCATCAGAATCTACCACATAGCATCATCCATAAAAAAATCATATCTTTCATGAGGGGTGCTAATTCTACCAGATTTTCGAACGTTTTGTGTGGGTTGATCAACCAATTGATCATTATCAAGAACCTCTTGTTGATCGCTAGTGTCAACCAAACGTGTATCGGCTTGTGGTTCTCGATCCTCCTCGAGTTCCATAGTTATATTCTTTCCTTCCATAAGGAACCTCCTTTCCAAGAACTTAGCCTTGCGAGCTATAAACACTTTATCCTCATTTGGATTGTAGAAGTAATATCCCATCGAATATCTGGGATATCATACAAAGATACACTTAGTGGATCGGCTTTCAAGTTTGTCTAGGGTGTAGACCTTAACATAAGCCTCACAGCCCCATACCCTTAAATATGACAATGATGGAACCTTTCTATGCCATATTTCAAAAGGTGTCCTTTCCACATTCTTGGTTGGTGCCATATTTAAAATACGGGCTGCAGAGATCAGTGCGAAACCCCAAAATGATAGAGCTAATGTGCTTCTAGCAATCATAGATCGAACCATATCCAATAAGGTTCGATTCCTCCTTTCAGACACACCATTATGTTGTGGTGTTCCAGGTGGAGTAAGTTGTGAGACAATCCCACAACTCCTAAGATGTTCTAGAAACGCATCATTGAGGTATTCACCTCCTTTATCGGAACGTAGTACTTTGATTGTTTTGTTGAGTTGATTTTATACTTCATTTTGGAAAACTTTGAACATTTCAAAGGCTTCATTTTTGTGCCTTAACAAGAACACATACCCATAGCGACTATAATCGTCGGTAAAGGTAATGAAGTATCTTTTACCATTTCTGTCATTGTCCTAAAAGGAACACATACATCCGAATGTATGATACCTAATAAGTCCTTCGCCCTTTCATTAGTTCCACTGTAAGTCCCCCCGGGGCGTCGCCGATCGATACGAGATCCGCACGAGGTCTAGGAGTGCGGAATCCTCCTAGACTCGTTTATTGGTGTAGAAGACGAAGAACACGATTACACACATACAAACACACGAACAAACACACGAATGGGATAAACACATCTGCAGATCTTTTATATAATAATCATAACTCGTTACATACCAAACACGAAAACAAATGACGGCCGACCCGAGGTGAGCTCTACCTCGGGTCGTCCCACACGACTCTCCCTCTCTGTTTCTCTCTAGCTACTTGAACTGGACACACAATACTCTAATTTTCTGGATACTCAAACCTAAACAAGACACGTATATATATATCGAAACAACTTCGCGGGCTTGGGCTTGGGCCAGTAGGCGAAGTTGTTCTAACTTCGCCTACGGCAGAAGTTGTTACAACTTCGCCTACGGCAGAAGTTGTTACAACTTCGCCTACGGCGAAGTTGTTCTAACCTCGTACTTCGTTTCCGCTGATCAGAATTGCATAGCGACGGTCACAAAATGCACCAACAGATGATCCGAAGACACAATCACGAGCAAAACATTAACCATTAACCAAGTAAGGCATTGTCTTTGCACAAAACGTATGCACCATTCATCTACACGGAAAAGGTCTTCGGATATCTCACCAATAAACATGCACCTACGTAGGGTCATTGTGTTTTCGGATAGCCATTAACCACACAATAACGTACCAACAGACTCCCCCTACGTAGCTTAATGTTTATGTACATTAAGTGGGCTACGTCTTAATGTGTATGTACATGTGTTTTGCTCGTTCTACGTAGGGTCATTGTGTGGTTAATGGCTATCCGAAGACGTTTTGCTGAGTTCAGTCATCTGGTTAATGGCTATCCGAAGAGCTTTTGCTCGTGATTGTGTGGTTCGGGATTATCACGCGGGTGTAGAAATCGTTCCGTTCGACTATTCGCGGGACGAGTTTACCGAGTTTTTGTGTCCTACTCACCTCCCACCATCATAAACAACCCATTACACCTTCACAAACCTCGTAAAATCCAGAAATCAAACCTGCAAAACCATCGTGTTCATCAGGCGAAGTTGCCGTCACTGTTTGTAGGGTTTAGGCGAAGATATAAGGTTAAGCGAAGTTATCCACAACTTCGCCTACCTTCTCAAGTTCGCTTATCTCAAGCGAAGTTACCCACAACTTCGCCTACCTCACAAGTTCGCTTACCTTAAGCGAAGTTATACACAACTTCACCAAATCAGGCGAATTTAAAAAAAAAGGGAGCGAAGTTCAGAATCAGCGAAGTACAGACTTAAGCGAAGTTATCCACAACTTCGCCTACAGTACTGTTAAAAATAAAATTTTTATTTTTCGGGTTTCTTTGTGTTTTGTGAAAGATGTCTTCAATAAATATTACAGAACTGGTGAAGATGGAAGTGGAAGCGGGTTCAGCTACAAAGGCACCGAAGATGCTTAAGGGAACCGATTTTGTGGCATGGAAGGATCGGTTTGAGCAATATGTCAAATACCAAGATGCTAAGATGTGGGTGTGCATACAAGATGGTTACATTCCACCAACTGCTGAGTATGAGGGTCGTGATCAGATTAAGAAATACAAAGAGATGGAAGAAGAAGAAAAGAAAATGTATGAGGCTGAAAGCAAAGCTCATGCAGCGACAACAATGGCTCTTCCACAAGAGATTCTTCACACCTTCAGAAAGTATAAAACTGCTAGAGAGCTTTGGGAAGCACTTGAAAACCGTTTTGAGGGTAATGTGGGGATTCGTGCATCAAAGATTAAACTACTTAAAACCCAATTCTCGGTGTTCAAGTACTTGAAGAATGAATCACTTGATGATATCATCACTAGATATTATCATCTGATGACCGAACTCAGCAACTATTCCATTACTTACAAAGAAGATGAGATCGTTGAAAAGCTTCTTGATGCTCTCCCACCGAAATGGGAGATGTACACTGTCTTGATGAGAGAAGACAAAGAGTTTGCTGACTATGACTTGGAAACAGCAGTCAACAAACTAAGAACTTTTGAACTTAACATGGTTCGTAAAGAGACACCAACTGATCAGGTTCAGGATCCAGGAATGTATGGTGCAAAAGTTAACTCAAGTTCAAGTTCGAAGTCTGAATCGTCTGCTTACTACTCAAAAGGAGACTCGGGCGCTAACTCAACACATGAAGGTCATGTATCTCTCAACATGAATGGTGATGTGTGTTTTGTAGTGGGTTGATCAAATCCTTCTAAACCTCAAGCAACCAAGAGTAGTTTTTCCCCAAGTGTTTCGAACAACAACTACTCAAAGATGCCCATGAGTGTTAAATCTGCTGAACAGCAGTTTGCTCTCTTTGCATCTTTCATTGCTTCGTATGAAAATTACATTCAAGGTAAGATTGTTGATCCTGCAACGTTAGACGAAGACTATGATCAGATCGATGCTGATGATTTGGAAGAGATGGATCTGCAGTGGCAGATGGCGATGATTGTGAGAAGGGTTAAGAGGTTTATGAAGAAGACAGGTAGAAAGTTTGTTGGTGAGAGACCGGGTTTTGACAAGTCAAAGGTGCGATGTTATAACTGTCAGGAGAATGGCCACTTTGCGAAGGAGTGCACAAATGAACGTGTAGAACGCAGTCAAAACAGGTCTACACAACAGAATGGGGGTGGTAGTGAGAATAGAGCCATGATTTCCAGACAAAACGGGGAGTACAACTGGAATCTGCATGTTGAGGAAGTTTTCGAACAGGCCAATTTGGCGAACATCGAAGCTGCAGATAGTGAGAAAGTGACTGGCGAAAATGAAGCTTTCATGGCAGAAGTGAAAGACCAGCTCTCAGAGGTAAGTACTAAACTCCCTTGTACTAAATGTGAAAATCTGTCTGAACAATTGACAACTATAACTGATCAGCTTGTTAGTTTAGATGCTCAATTTAAAACATTAAAAGAAGATCATCATTTCACTAAAGCTAGAGAAAACAGTTATAAAGTAAAAATAAAAGCTAGTGAGAAAGATATTAGGAGTCTTAAAGCAAATCTAGCTGAAAAAATTCAAGTAATTGATCTTAGCTATGAAGTGTTAGAAGAGAAAACCAAACTAATAGCTGAAAGGGATAAACAGATAGCTGATCACCAGGTGAAAGTGGTGGAACTAAACAGGAAACTTGAGCAATTCAGAAATTCCTCCGCTATACTTGATCACCTCGTTAGTGATCAAGGTTCCCCAGTTAAAAGGGGAGGAATTGGATATCATGAAGTTCCACCACCGTACAATCATAATTACACTTATGATCCTAGTAATCAGAAATCTGTTGATGTTGATTTTGGTCAGACAGTTCCGGTTAAGGTTACTATTAAAGAACCAGAAGTTAGTAAAGGCGAAACAAGTAAGCCTGTTTCGAGTGTTAAGATTTCTACTCCTAGTCCAGTCTCATCAAACTTGGACAAGTCATCCGAGTCGAGAGAGACAAAAGAAGAGGCAGTGCTACCAAAAGGTGGAGGGAAACATAAAACAACTGAAAAGAAATCTCCACTAAACCCGTATGTCCCACCATATGTGAGACAAACGAGCAGTAATGCAGCCTCCACATCTAAAACAACTATTGAAAAGAAAGTTGAACAAAGGAGTTGTTTCAGATGTAATCAATTAGGACACCTAATTGCTGATTGCCCTCTGAAGCAGAGATTCAGAGGTGTGAGGCCTTCGAAAACTGAGAACAGAACTAACCGTAATCACTATAATGGTAAAAATGAAAACTCATCAAAGTTCAGAAATTGGAATAATCCTGGTTTTCAAATAAATCAATCTCAGTTTTTCACTGCTAACAACCAAACCATAAGTAATAATTCATATAATTCACGAAGGTATGGATGGCCTCTTAGTCAATCTACAAGAAGGTATCCTTTTAGGACTTACAGAAATTATTCCGATACTAACTTTGGACAGCCAAAGTACGGGATGTATCGACCCAAGACCAATAGGTCTTGGGTCCCCAGATTTTAATCATCTGCTTTAATCGTGCAGGAACAGTTGAACAGGGCTGCAAACAATCAATGGGTTGTGGATAGCGGCTGTTCCCGGCACATGACGGGTAACAAGAGTTTGTTACACGAATGGAAACCTGTTCAGGGAGGAAGAGTGAGTTTTGCTGGAGAGAGCGGTGGAAGGATCACAGGAATTGGGACGGTGACTAACGGAAAGATGACGTTAGAGAAAGTAAATTTCGTTGAAGAACTGAAGCATAATCTGCTGAGTGTATCGCAGATCTGTGACAAAGATTACACCGTGCACTTTACCAAGAATGAAGCGATCGTGCTATATCCTGGTTTCAAGATACTAGAGGATTGGATTGTTATGAAGGCTCCAAGAGAAAAGAATACGTATATTATGGACATGAGGTCGACTGAGATGGCAACAGAAGAATCTTGTCTTCTGTCAAAAGCAACTGAATCGGAGTCCGAATTATGACATAGGAGAATGGGGCATATTCATCTTCGGAAAATGAACTACATTGTCAAGAATGGGCTTGTGTTGGGTGTTCCCTTGAAGAATTTCAACTTTGAAGACCAATGCTTATCGTGCAAAAAGGGAAAGCAACACAAGAAATCCCATCACACCAAGAAGGTTAATTCAATAGTCAGTACCCTAGACTTACTTCACATGGATCTCCTTGGTCCCGTGAATGCAAAAAGCCTAGGTGGAACATCTTACTGCTTGGTGATCACTGATGATTTCTCTCGATACTCTTGGGTATATTTCCTGAAGTCAAAGGATGAAACTGTTCAGATGGTAATAAATTTGATTACCAAGGTTGAGAATATTATGGGAAAAAGAGTTAAATACATCAGGAGTGACAATGGGACTGAGTTCAAGAACTATCAGATGGAGCTCTTCTGCTTACAGAAAGGAATAGAACACTAGTACAGCGCTCCGTATACTCCGCAACAAAATGGAGTGGCTGAGAGGAAGAACAGAACGTTAATTGAAGGAGCCAGAACCATGCTGGCTGATTCGAAACTTCATGTGGTGTTCTGGGCTGAAGCTGTTGCAACAGCCTGTTATATCCTTAATAGAGTGTTAACTGTTAAAAGACTGAATAAAACATGTTATGAACTTATGCATGGGAGAAAGCCCAACTTGAGTGGTCTTGAACCATTCGGGTCCCCGTGTTCGATATTAAAGACAAATTCTAAATTTGGTGAAGTAGCCGACGAAGGAATTTTGGTCGGATACGTTGTTGGGACTCCCAACAGACGAGTCTTTAATACATCGACCAACAAGGTTGAGGTGGTCTGTAACACTGATATCACAAGTTACAAATCACCAAAACCAAGCAGGGGAGCCGCTGGGGTTTTCGACTATGATAGACTTTTTAAATCTTTTAACATGCCTTACTTGGATTGTGCAGAAGTAGATGAAAGAATAGCTTCGAAGATGCTTTACGATGAGGAAGACAATGTTGTGCAAAGACCGCTGTACGATGAATGTCAGCCTTCCTCGTCAAATGCTGTCGATACCCCTGCTGCCTCTACTAAAGAGGAATTCTTCAATCCTTTTCACTCTCAACAATAATCACCCATTGATGAGCTACCTTCGAACCTGGAAGACAATCTGCAAGTCAGTGCGGTTCCGAATATGAGAGTTCACAAAAATCACCCTTTGGAGAATGTGATAGGTGATCTGTCCGACGGTGTACAAACAAGACAAAGCTTGAATGAGCACACCTGTGTTTACACAAGAATTAAAGATACAGGAATCATAAACGAATGCTTGTACACCTGCTTCATCAGCTAGATTGAACCAAAGAACTATCAAATGGCTCTCAAGGACAGCTCGTGGGTCGAAGCCATGCAAGAAGAATTAGCCCAGTTCAAAAAGATGGAGGTATGGAACTTGGTTGCAAAACCGAAGAATGTGCATGCGATTGGCACAAAATGGGTTTTCAAATGCAAGAGAGATGAGAAAGGGATTATTATCAGGAACAAGGCGAGGCTGGTTGTAAAAGGTTTTAATCAGCAAGAGGGGATCGATTACAATGAGGTGTTTGCTCCTGTAGCAAGATTGGAAGCCATTCGTTTGTTTTTGGCATTTGCTGCACATAAGGAGATGAAGGTATTTCAGTTAGACGTGAAGAGTGCGTTCCTTAACGGCAAAGTCGATGAAGTTGTGTACGTTGAGCAACCTCCGGGTTTTCGTGACCCAGACTTTCCTGATCACGTATACAAGCTAAGTAAAGCACTGTATGGGCTACATCAGGCTCCTCGTGCCTGGTACTCAACACTATCCGACTACTTGCTTGAAAATGAGTTTGAAAGGGGAAAGATTGATAGCACTCTGTTCTTCAAGAGAAAAGGAAGTGACTTTCTTCTGGTGTAAGTCTACGTGGACGACATCCTCTTTGCTGCATCAAAAGTCGCCATGTGTCAGGAGTTTAAGGCCGTCATGAAAAAGAGATTTGAAATGAGTGCTATGGGTGAACTAACTTTCTTTTTAGGTCTGTAGGTTGATCAGAAGAAAGATGGGATGTTCATTCATCAGACTAAGTATGTCCATGATGTTCTCAAACGCTTCAAGATGGAGGACAGCACTCCATTTGATACTCCAGTCTGCGTCAACCATAAATTGGGTGCTGATTCAGAAAACGATGCAGACGTGGACCCAACCTAATATCGGGCAATAATAGGTTCTTTAATGTACTTAACTGCTTCTAGACCTGATATTATGTTTGCTGTTTGCTGTTTGTCTTTGTGCACGCTTTCAGGCAAACCCAAAGGAATCTCACTTGAAGGGTGTGAAGAGAATATTGCGCTATCTCAAAGGCAAACCTAAGCTGGGATTGTGGTACACGAGAGGAGGAGACTTGGAGTTGGTCGCCTACACGGATTCTGATTATGGAGGGTGCAATCAGAGTCGGAAGTCAACAACAGGTGGATGTCAGTTTCTTGGAGGCAGATTAGTGTCATGGCAGTGCAAGAAGCAGACCTCAGTCGCCATTTCAACCTGTGAAGCAGAATAATGGCAGCATCCAACTGCTGCTCCCAGGTTCTTTGGATTCAACAGCAATTGCGCGATTATGGTCTGAATTTCACTCATACTCCTATTTGCATTGATAACACTGCTGCTATCTCAGTAACTAACAATCCCGTAAAACGCAGTAAAACTAAACATATTGACATCCGTCATCATTTTATACGGGATTGTGCTGAGAAGAAACTGATTGTGCTCGAAAAGGTTGATACGTTAGATAATTTCGCTGATTTGTTCACTAAAGCGTTTGACAAAAATCGTTTTCAAAACCTTGTTGAGCTGAATGGGATGATCAATCCCGAGTAACCGTGTTTTTGTCTTTACTTAAAAAAAAAATGCACCAACAGACTCCCCTTTGACCGTTGCTCTCAATTCTAACAAACACAAAAGATCATCTGTTACAAAACATGCACTAACAGACTCCCTCTTAACTGATGATCTTCTGTTTGCTCTTCAACCAGCCGTGCCTGAAACTGTCTTGTAGCTTCACAAATCTACCAATCGCCCAGCGTCTTCCATATCCGATCTCCCCTTCAGTGTAAGCTTCTCCGACTATATAGATTGAGGTCTTTGAAATGCATGCATCCCCGTGCCTAATTAATCATCTCAACCAATCACGTGAGTCCTTCTGACTTCACAACACGTGAAGTTCTTCTAACTTCACCAACACGTGAAGTTGGGCTCCCTCCACAACTTCACCAACACGTCGGCATACGATAAGGTTTAATCTTCAACTACTCAACATCAAGTGATCAATTTCATCACAAAACCACCTTGACAGAATCTAACACACATGACCATTAATTAATCCGAAGCATCTTCAATCACCAGGGATAACGATCAAGAACATAAACACTTTAATTCCCGATTAAATCCAACTTGTTCCAGAATTTTCACTTTAATAAATAAGCATCACGTTTCAGGATCCAATTCTCGAACGCCTTGAAAATAACATAAATAATATGTTCTGACCGCAATCCAGTAATGACGAAAACCTTCAGTTCAATTTGACTTTCTTCAGTTGGTCAACCTCGAACAACAACTATTTCATTGCCCACAAACACCCAAATATGTGTCAATATCCAGTTTCAATCAATATCCCATTCACAACCTCAACTCCATATCCAGAGTTGACACGTATTTGTTCACACGTAAGACCAAGAGATAACAAGTTTCACTCGTTGACGGAACAACGTCTTCGGTCTCACAATAATCGTGTACACCTGGCCATACAGACGAAAACTTCAAACACTTTTTTTTTTTTAACTTCGCCTAAAGTCAACTTCGCTCTTCCTTAACTTCGCCTGTCCATAACTTCGCCTGACCAAAACTTCGCCTGACAGATAACTTCGCCTGAGATAAGCGAACTTGTGAGGTAGGCGAAGTTGTGAATAACTTCGCATAACCTTATATCTTCGCCTAAACCCTAAAATTTAAGCGAAAACTTCGCCTGAACCCCATAACTTCGCCTGCGGCGGCGGTTCGGCCAGAAACGCATCAGAAACGTGCCAGAAACACCAAAACGCAGATCTCGAACCATAGCATAAGAGCCTAAGGCTCTGATACCACTTGTAGGTTCCCACCCGGATCTACACGGAATATCTCGTTCTACGTAGGTGCGGAATCCCTACGTAAGACATTACGAGCGTAGAAGACGATATACGTTAACACGATCGAACACATGTTACAATAAGCAAAGACACGTTGTATATTGCAACTGGAAACACGTGATATCAATCACTGATTACAGGACCTCGTACAATAATGACTCGACCGCTTACAAACTCCGCCGTAACCTAATCCTTATAAACACGATAACTTCGCCTGGCATGTTCAGGCGAAGTTGTCACTAACTTCGCTTATCTAACAAGTTCGCCTATATCAGCGAACTTGTTAGCTAACTTCGCTTAACACAAAATACAAATCCAAACGACTCGATTACAGACACTATATACTGAACTACTGACATCATGTACCAACATCCACTAAATGGTTCTTTGGTCATTTTTCCCAATAAACAAGATTCACATTCATAAAATGAATCATCACTTGATTTCAAAAGACCATTCTTTTGAAGTGTATGAATGCGATCCTTGTTTATATGACCAAGGCGACAATTCCAAAGAAATGTTTTACTCAAATCCAATTTGAGTCTTTTGGTGCTAGCTTGGTACAACGAGTTATCAATGGATGTATAATCATGAACCAATTCATAAATTCCATTAAACGACATTGCTTTAAAATAAAAGACATCATCCATGAATACATAAAAACCATTGTTCACAAACTTGAAATCATAACCAAATTGTCTTAATACAGAAATAGAGATAATATTCCTAGTCAAACTTGGAGAATACAGAATGTTTTTCAAAAGAACTTCCAAACCATTTGGAAGCTTCAAAACATAATCTCATCGGGCTTGGACGTCAACCTTTGCTCCATTGCCCATGAAGAGACTTATATCTCCTTTCTTGAAATCATTTCTTCTTTTGAACCCCTGCAATGAATTGCATATATGAGTTCCACATCCGATATCCAATACCCATGTGTTTGAAGAAACAATATTAAGATCAATATGGATCATGAAAGTTGTACCTGAGGTTTGCCCCGCATCCCTCTTAGCTTTCAACTCTTTGAGATAGGTCGGACAGTTTCTCATCCAGTGACCTATCTCCCCACAACCAAAGCACGGATCCTTAGCTCTAACCTTTAGCTTCTTGGGTTTTGGTTCCACCTTTGCCTTTCCTTTGAATCCCTTTTTGACTTGCCCTTTACCAACAACAACCTTTGTCTTTGGTTCCGGGTGATGCCTCTTCTTCAAGCCACCCTCATTGATCGTGAGAAGGGGTAAAACCTTTTTACCCATTCCGGCTTCGACTGTCTTAAGCATTGTGTTGGTGCATTTTGTGACCGTCGCTATGGAATTCTGACTAGCGGAGACGAAGTGGTGAAGTTAGAACAACTTCACCATAGGCGAAGTTAGAACAACTTCACCATAGGCGAAGTTAGAACAACTTCGCCATTGGCGAAGTTAGGACAACTTCTCCTACAGGCCCAAGCCCGCGAAGTTGGTTTGTCTATATATTTGTGTGTCATGTTTAGGTTTTTGGATCCAGAAAAACTGAGAGTATTTGTGTAGCTGTCATTGTTTAGAGAGAAACAGCTAGAGAGTGTCGTGTGGGCAGACTCGAGGTAGAGCTTACCTCTGGTCGGCCGTGTTTTTGTTTTGTTCGGTATGTAACGTGGTTTGGTTATTATATAAAGGATCTGCAGATTCGTTTTATCCCATTCGTGTGTTTGTTTATGTGTAATCGTGTTCTTCGTCTTCAACACCATAAACGAGTCTAGGAGGATTACGCACTACTAGACATCGTGCGGATCTCGTATCGATTAGCGACGCCCCGGGGGGGGCTTACAAGTGGTATCAAGGACTTAGGATCTTATGCTATGGTTCGAGATCTGCGTTTTGGTGTTTCTAGCCCGTTTCTAATATGTTTTTGGCTTAACAGCCGTTTTGGCGAAGTTGTCGCTAAAATTTTAGGGTTTTGGCGAAGTTGACTTTTGGCGAAGTTGACTTTTTGGAGAAGTTAAAAAAAATTGTTTGGAGTTTTCGTCCGTATGGCCAGGTGTACACGATTATTATGAGACCGAAAATGTTTTTCCAACAAAGAGAGACAATTGGTATCTCTTGGTCTTACGTGTGAACAAATACGGGTCAACTATGGATATGTAGTTGAAGTTGCAAATGGGATATTGATTGAAACTAGATATTGACACATATTTGGTTATTTGGGTGTTTGTGGGCTAGAAATAATTATTGTTCGAGATTGACCAACTGAAGAAAGTCAGATTTTGTTCGGGTTGTAGTCATTATTGGATCGTGGTCAAAGCTTATTATTTATGTTATTTTCAAGGCATCGAGAATTGGATCCTGAAAACGTGGGAAACGAGCATCCGAGATGCTTATTTATTATGGTGAAAATTTGTGAACAAGTTGGATTTAATCGGAAATTAAATTGTTTAAGCTCTCAACCTGAAATGGGGGATACGAGTATCTGGGATACTTATTTATTAGGGGTGAGGTACTTAAATAATTTCGTTCTCGGAAATAATAAGAAAGTCACTTGATCGTTATCCCTGGTGATTGAAGATGCTTCGGATTTATTAATGGTCATGTGTGTTAGATTCTGTCAAGGTGGTTTTGTGATAAAACTGATTACTTGATGTTGAGTAGTTGAAGATTGAACCTTATCTTACTATGCAATTCCGACTAGTTGGGTGAAGTTTTGGAGGGAGCCAACTTCACGTGTTGGTGAAGTTAGGAACAACTTCACGTGTTGGTTGAGATGATCGATTAGGCACCGGGAAGCAGGTCAAAGATCTTGATCGATATAGTTCGAGATCGAGAAAAAAAATGTGTGTTTGGTTCGGAGGAGCTTACACTGAAGGGGAGATCTGATATGGAAGACGCCGGGTGATTGGTAGATTTGTGGAGCTACAAGACAGTTTCATACACGGCTGGTTGAAGACAGGATGGATGTTGCATGTATATGTGAAGTTCAAGTTTGAAGATCACAGTGCAATCGAGTCCTACCAGAAGAAGAAAACAGAAGATCATCAGTTAAGGGGGTGTCTGTTAGTGCATGTTTTGTAACAGATGATCTTTTGTGTTTTTTTAGAATTGAGAGCAACGGTTAAAGGGGAGTATGTTGGTGCATTTTGTGACCGTCGCTATGCAATTCTGACCGGCAGAGACGAAGTGTTGAAGTTAGAACAAATTCACCATAGGCAAAGTTAGAACAACTTCGCGATTGGCGAAGTTAGGACAAATTCGCCTACATGCCCAAGCCCAAGCCCGTGAAATTGGTTTGTCTATATATATATGTGTCAGGTTTAGGGTTTTGGATCCAGAAAAAACTGAGAGTATTTGTGTAGCTGTCATTGTTTAGAGAGAAACAGTTAGAGAGTGTCGTGTGGGCAGACCCGAGGTAGATTTCATAACACTAGCCAACCAGCGTACCTCATTGTCACTTCACCCCTCTCCTTTCAGTGAGCTCACCTCGGGTCAGCCGTGTTTTTGTTTTGTTCGGTATGTAACGTGGTTTGGTTATTATATAAAGGATCTGCAGATTCGTTTTATCCCATTCGTGTGTTTGTTTATGTGTAATCGTGTTCTTCGTCTTCAACACCATAAACGAGTCTAGGAGGATTCCATCTTCAATAACATCGTGCTGATCTCGTATCGATCAGCGACACCCCGGAGGGACTTACACATTGCGTGAAGCTCACCAATGCTTTTGTCCCATCCGTTCATGTTGTAGTTCATGACGAATGTCTCAAACCTTTTTGTTAAGCCGTTTAGGATCAAATCCGTGGCTAATTCTTTTGAGACGGGACGGTTAAGCCGTTCAAGCCTATCAATGTGGCTTTTCATCTTAAGCACATAAGTTGATACGGATTGGGTTTCTTCCACATGACATGCATGAAGTGCTCGAACCGTTTCGAAGCGCCCCACCCTATCTTGAGTTCCTTAAGCTGGGTTATCATGTCATATGCCCCATGATTCTCGAAATCCTTTTGGATCTCGGGAATCATTGTTCCCAACATGAGGCAAGAAACTTGCACCGAATCTTCGGTGTATTTCAGCCAATCCGCATAGGCATCCAAGTCATTAATGTCGGGTTCATCGGGAATAGGATCGTCTAATATATAGGACTTCTTCTCTTGCTTGAGAACAATTCTCAAGTTTCGATACCAGTCCATAAATTTGTTAAAGTTTAGACGATCCTTATCCAGAATGGATCTAAGTGATAGATTATGCACATGAGGGATAATAGCGTTAGGTGGATTGTTGATTGCGGCCATCTATAAAGAATTTAACAAAGTTCAATTTAGTATTTTCGATATCAATAAATTTTAATCATTAATACCCTTAAATGTCTCCAAGACAATTATTGATTAAAATCTAGAACTCAACGTTTCATCCAAATAGTAGTTAGGTGACCTTTATCCCACTATTCGAATTAACAAGGTAGTCAACGTTTGACGATTGCAACCCTTTAAAATTCTAGTTTTATGGGATCGGTCAAACATCATATGTTTAGTTAGCATGTTTAATCCCATCAACACCTTTGAACGCCATTTCTCGGTGTATAACCATGGTTTCCAAATCAAGTCGTCCTACTTACACACACGTGTGAGTTTACACATACAAGTGGTTAGGTGACCCTCATTCCACAAGTATTGTAAAACCACCTCAAGATCACAAGTTTTCTTGAATGTGGTTAGGTAACCCTTACCCCACATCAAGTCTACAAGTGACTTAAGTGTCGTATAAAAGGTTGGTGTTCAACTTGCTTTTAAAACTGATTTTAGTTTTCAAAAATTCTAGATTGGAAAACTATTTAATGTACCTTCCATTTGCATGCATTCAAATGTATGGTACCTTTGAAAACCAATTTTCAAATTCCTTTAAATAAAACCCATTTTATTATGAAATCATTAATAGTTAATAAAACCATTTTTATCACTTAATAATTTCAAAGGAATCACTTTTATGCTAGTTGTCGATTTTAATTGTTAACATCCAAACATGATAAAACAATAAAAATAAATCAACCACACAAGCACAAAATACAAACACAAGTCCATAACCATAACCACCTAGAATGACAACACTTGTTTACCGAAACAAGTGTGACAAAAGGTCTCTCCTAAGGGACGAGAATGACACAAGGTATGTGTCGGTGAACTCCCACTTGATCCCGCATCCATATGCTTCAAGTGTCCACCTTGTGTTGTGACTCCTCCACTTTATTTGGGCTTCCATTTGGGCTCCAACTTCAGCTCCTAGCTTCCATGGGCCTCCATGTTTAAGTTTTGGCCATTGGGCTTAAATCCCATCTTGGACTATGAGGTCCATTAAGGCCCAACACAAAAAAAAGTAACCTTGTTTCATCTTCTTTTACAAAAAAAATTTATCCTAATACATTTTTCTCTAGTAAAATAAATTCAACTAATCTACTTATTATTACAAACCAATATGAAATAAATAAATAGATTACAAACCCAAATAAATGAATATTACAACCAAATTGAATATTGAATAAATCACAACACAAACACACATCCAAAGGTCATGGCTAGGTTATGAACATCCAAATGCACATCCAAATTATAAGCAAGGTCTTAGAAGACCAAAATGGTTCCCTCTTACCCATAAAACTTTCGGCCAAGAGAAACAAAACCGAAAGTTTCGGGTTTTGTCCAAACAAAATAATTAATCATCCACATGACTTAATTCTTCAAGATTATCACATGCATGTAAAGTATAATCTTGAGGAACCAAGGGGTAACCAAAAGCCAAAAAAATTTCGGCCATATGGTGAACCACACCATAAAACCCGAAAAGTTTTGGATCTATGAAGCATGTATCCGTATAAGCGGCTCTTGATGCCATTGTTTGGTTTTAACAAGATTATCAATGTCCGTATATCCCATTATATGTCAAAACGCAGCGGATAAAAAAGTTTTAAATCTTGTTAGTGATAAATATAAAACCAATTTTATATAGATTAACCCAATGCCCGGATCCATATACAAAATACACGCTATCAAAACAACCATAGGGTGTTGCATGAATCATACCTTCAAGTCGGAAAGATAAAGAGGATGAAAGATATGAACGGCTAGCTTCCAATGGACGAAACCTCAAGCTTGTGTACCCAACGAGCTCCAACAAACACCTTGGTTGCTAGGGTCCTAACAATTGATGCAAGAACAACCTTTGTTCCTTTTCTTCTTCTTGTTCTCGGCCTCAAAGGGAGAAAAGAGAGAGAGAGAGAGAGATGTGTGTGAGAGAGAAGGTGTAAAATATTATTCACCCAAGAATAATGATCCTCCAATCCTTCTCTTGCATGTCTTGAAAGAAATAAAAGGAAAAGAGAGAAGAGGGAAAAGGTTTTTCCCACCCAAAATTCAAATCCCCTTTTAATTACTTACAATTTATTTACTAATAATGTTTATGTTATAAAACATATCATAAATAACATGCAATATGTTATTTAACCAATTTAAATAACATCTCTCAAAATAAATTATCCATATAATTTATTTAACACACAAATGCAAATATTTAGAAAACCCAATTTCCAAATATTATAAGGGTTGATAATCATTACTTAGATCATATCTAATAATCATTATCGTGGCGTTTGTCTAGCTTGTTATTGGGTATGACCCGACTTGGATCAATACGTACTAACCACATCAACTCTAATATGTGTCTTGGGCAGATCGATTCCAACAGATCCAAATATATGATTTACTGTATTTAGAAATCTTAGCAAATAATTCCCACTACAGGGTATACCCCCATTATTAAGCAATACCCCAATTTTCCTTTACTATGAATGAGTATGCACGAGTTCATCTGTATGGCTTGCGGACATTGTATCCCTTGGGGTTTGTTTCTTATTGGTATTAAGACATGTGCAAGGGAGGAACAATGTATGACTAACAACGTGTTTGATCAAGTGAGTAGTGAATTTGTAAGAAGTACATCAGTGATCAAGTTTATTGACTTACAAGGGTTTGCTATTAAAGAAATTTAATATCCACGTTTGTGAATACCCAGATGATAAACCGCATAAAGACTAATAGTGTCCAGAAACTTGAAGCTTCACATCAATACAGTATTTAAGGCCATAAGAACATAAACCATTGAAGTGTTAACCATTAACCAGACGCTTTAATTTGAAATTTTTGATTTTTGGTGATCAAACATACTTAAGGCTTGAGTATGACATGCTTTACATTTTTGCCTTCATTATTGGGACTTTTGTAAGATACTACCACCTCTTTCAGTTTGGCAATTTTTTATGTTTATATCACATACTCTACCTTACTTGTTTGTTTAAGACCTACGAATGCATCAATACAATTAAGCACATAGAGTTTTACTACTATTTGATATACTGAAATTTAGAATAAAATGATCAATGTACTATCATATTCTCTTTTTGCTTCAACACTCATTTTGAGGAGCGCATGTTTTAATTTTTGGATTTTTTTTAATATTTGAATGTTTTTGGATTTTCTCTGTTCAAACAGAAAGCACAATATTTTTGTACTTTCCCATTTTCTCCCCCTAAAAACCAAAATATAAAGAAAGAAAGAAAAAACTAAATTGTACAAATATATAAATTGATTACCAGAGCATAGGGATATCAGCAAGAGATTTTAAACCATTTAAACGAAGCAAAAAATTTGAATATTGTTATATCAAAATATTTGGTAAAAAGGTTTGCCTTTTGATGATCCGTGTGCACTTTTTCAATATCGATTAATTTATTTTTGTAGCAATCACGGATAAAATGATAACGAATTTCAATATGTTTCATTTTAGAATGGTACATGGGGTACTTCGTTATACAAATGGCAGCAGAGTTATCAATATAAATATGAGTAGTACGAAACTTCAAACCGTAATCCCACGAGTGTTTCTGAATTCATAAAACCTGTGAACAGCTACTCGAGGCTGCCACGTATTCGGATTTAGCGGTTGAAGTGGAGACCGTAGACTCCTTATTTCACTTTAAGGACGGTTTCCTAAGAATTGACAACGCCATCGTAGACTTGAAGTTGATCTTGCATCCTCCATAGTCGGAATCTGAAAAAGAAATAAGATCGAAACTATCATCCTTGGGATAAAATAACCCGATGTCAGGATTACCCCTCACATAGTGAAAGACACGCTTCACAGCCACCAGATGAGTCATTCGGGGACTTGCTTGATACCTAGCACACAAACAAACAACAAACGTTATAACAGGACACAATGCAGTTAACTACATTAATGAACCATTCTTTTCTTGATATATGTTCGGATCAACGGTATCCTCCAATTCGTCAGATGACAAATTGTGACCCACGAGAAGAGGAGTATAAGGGATTTTTCTAGCAGTTATCTTTAATCAGCTCATGACATCGTTTACGCTTTTCATCTGATGAATAAAGATTCCATCTTCAGACTGTTGAACCTGCAACCCTGAAAAGAAACTCATTTCCCCCATCAAACTCATCTCGAACTTGGTCTGCATCGACTTCTCGAAGTACTTACATATGTCTTCATTTTTTGAGCCAAATATGATGTCATCGACATAAATCTGGACAAAGAGCATATGTTCTCCGACAGTCTTGTAAAAGAGCATACAGTCCACAGTCCCTCGTTTGAAGCCACTATCAGTAAGATGGTTAGCAAGTGTGCTATACCAAGCTCTCAAGGCTTGGTGAAGACCATATAGAGCCTTATTTATACAATAAACACAGTCTAGATAGTCCAGATCTTCAAAACCAAGAGGTTTCTTCACATACACCTGTTTGTGAAGTTCCCCATTAAGAAACACACTCTTAACGTACATTTGATAAAATTTAAAGCTCTTAAAGGCGGCATAGGCAAAAAAATACGTATAGCCTCCAATCTTGCAACATGAGCATATGCTTCAGTGTAATCCGCTCCTTCTTACTGACCGAAACCTTGCACAACTAACTATGCCTTGTTTCAAACAATGACCCCACGATCATCTTTCTTACACTTAAACACTCATTTTGTCGGGATAGGCTTTTTAACCCGTTCAGGCTTATCAACGAGATCCCATACACCCAGTCACACGAACTGTTGCAACTCTTCTTGCATTGCTTCAACCCATGAAGAATCTTGAAGTGCTATAGGAACACTCGTCGGCTCTACTTGAGATAAAAAGCAAGTGTATCAAGCGATACTCATGATTCCCAAATTATGCATGTCAGCACATGCACATAATACGTTATCGTCACATACACTAGAAACTGGATGTCGCGTATGAACGCCTACATTAAGATCACCAATGATGTTGTCTTGTGGATGATACGTATTAATCCGAAGAGTCGGATTCTCAGAGACGACAACATTATCTTCTAAGTTGTTGCTAGGTTCTTCAACTGCTACAGTTTGAGAAGAATCCCCAGTATCTACCATAGTAACTCCTGGAGTCTCATTAAATGGAACAAAAGAAGAATCCTCAAAATGAGCATCATCTGACGACACAGACACATCATCAGACGTCTCAGGATAATCTTGTATCACCTCGTTATCATAAATAAAAGATCTTGGTGTGGAAAATAGTTGTTCCTCCAAATAAGCACGTACCAAGTCTTCGTTTGGTACTTCAACTGAGGGAGTAAAATTTTTAAATAACATCTCGTAGTCAAACATCCAATCAGGCCCCTTTCCGGCAGGTGGTGTAGTGTATCTTTGGCATTCCACGTGATACCATTCCTCTACACACCCAGATGAAAAATTAAAGATCTGTTTCTCAGGTGACGCAAACCCAATGAAATAGCCTTCATTTGCTTTTTCATCAAATTTTCCCACCTCATGTTTCAGCACCATGCAAGGACACCCAAAAGGTTCGTGGTACTTGAAGTTAGGTTTACAATTATTGAGTAGCTCATAACTCGTAGTTTGGAGCTTTTTAACCATTAGAACACAATTGGGCGTATAACAAGCAATGTTCACAGCTTCGTTCCAGAATGAACTAGATGCTTTGAATCCACCAACATTGTTCTTACGGCTTCAGTTGGTGTTCAGTTCTTCCTCTAAGTAACACCGTTCTGCTGTGGTGCACTATAATCTCTATTAATACCTTACTAAATACAGAAAAAGTCCAATACATTGTTCTTGAACCTCGTACCATTATCACTTTGAATCCGCCTTACTTTATGTTTGTAAAATGATTCGATCTTAGTGATCAAATTTTGCACAAGAACATGTGTTTGATTCTTCGAACTCATAAATAATCCCATGAATGCCTTGAATAGTCATCAGCCACGACTAAAGAATACCAATCACTGGCAATACTCGAACGATTCACTGGACCGAATAAATCCAATTGTAGACGTTACAAAGGAGTATCAATGGAATTGATTTGCTTCAACGAGTGCGACTTCTTCATATGTTTACCCTTCTTGCAAGCAACACAATGATTAGTCAACTTGAAATGCTTTAGTGAAACACCCCAACCAAATCATTTGTCATAAAATGATTCATCTTTCTACCATGGATATGACCCATACATCGGTGCCACAAGATGGAGTCTTTCTCGGTTGCTTTCGAGACAAAACAAGATTCAACAGAATTCGAAGAAGATACATTAGTACTCATATTTAGTACATAAATATCATTTGATCGGGGATATCACATGACAACCATGTATTTAGGAATGGAATAACTCGGTTTAAGGATTATACACTCCTTTCTGTGAATAAGGTGGTGTACTTCTTATCACAAATCTGAGATTCACTCAGCAAGTTGTGATCCACCTTATCACAATAATTTACTTTCTCAAAGGTAATACTACCATTTGAAACATCTCCCTTTGTGGTAATCATATGACCCTAATTCCTAGCAAAAGACGCATAACCTTCTTGAATATCTTTGATGTTTGAAAGATGATTTAGATTGTCGGTAATATGTCGAGAACATCCACTATCCATAATCCATTTATCTCCAGAGATATTCTTGGATGAACCCTACACAATCAAGGAAAATGATTAGACCAAAAAGGCTGCCCATGCTTCAGTCTTGGGAACCTCTTTCTTTTCATTTTGAGATATAATAATTTCATAATTCAGTTGTGATTGGTGCACCTAACAATATGTCACATGTATCTTTGACTTTCGTCGAAGATAAGCATCCTTGATTACATTTGTTTTATGATTCTTACAAATTGGTTAAATGGGTCAAACAACTTGTTTTAAATTAATTTTGTTTTCATTAACATGAAACACCTTTCGAGGGTTCACGCCATAAAACATGATGTGAGTCTCATTAAGTTAAGCTTGAGCAGGTTATCTCTTAAAAATTTCCTTGACCAGAGAAACCATTGGTGATTGTTCCTTGGTTACAGGCTTTGCATTCTTAATAACCCTCGTCCCACACTTACATGCTACACGACCACGTTCACCACATGAGAAACAAGTTCTCATGTCCACAAAGGTGCGTTGTGGTTTAGCACTAGCTTGTGAAACATCAGGTTGAAAAGATTAAACTGAAACTTTTACTTTATCCAAATAAAAAAAGTCCACAGCCTTCTTTTTTTATAAAATTCCAATTTATAATAGTTAAGAAACTTTGTAAAGTATCAGTTCCTGTCGAACTGATAAACGTCACTAGTTTAAAAAAATTCAGTTGCTATTTTAAATTTGGTTTAGTGACTGGTTTGTTTAAAAATTTGGACTTTGCAAAATCTTGTTCAGGATCATTTAAACTTGATGTTTCATTGTGAAAGACACTCTCAATCAATTCTGGTTTGATCAAATGTGATGGAATGTTTTTCTCATCAAAGACCTTGTTCACACCCTTTAACTTAAACACTATACTAATTTTTTCGTTGCCAGCAGAAGGATTAATGAATTTCATTAAATCCTCATTAGAAATAGTAGGTTTTTCTGATTTCTTGGTACTAACATTCGACTTGTTAACTTTAGATGTATTTAAACCATACACAGCCTCCTAAAATTCATGAGGTTCACGTAAAATGTGATTAGAACGAGGGATGTTGTTTTCTCTGTGTATTTCTTCTGGTTCAATCACATCCTCAATTACAAATTCGTCAACAATTTCTACAAAAACTTTGTTACTTTTAGTATGAGGTCCTTGAATTGATGATTGACAAGCTGGTTTTTCTTGGTTAATGTGTTTTGTTTTCTCCACATTAATTACTGGTTCAACAATTTTAGGAGGATTAACAGTTGAAGAACTGTTATTAACAACCTTTTTCTTTTTCTCTAGAAAATGGATTGTTTAAGTAACCATTTGTGAAATGGTGGAGAGGCCTCAACAAATCCTATATGCCAGTATTAGAACCTTTCTGTTTATCAGATACTTGTATTATTTCATTCAACATAAATGATGAATTTCTAAACTTTCTTAACTTGTTTTTCAAGTCAAGTACTTCATTTTCAAGCTAAGTAATTTTTGTTCTTGATTTAAGAATTTCTTAAAATTGTCGATCAATAATAATTAACTTTCCAAAAAGTTTAACTTTCAGATCGTGATTACTATTAGACATCCCCTCAATTTTACTTTTAAATTTTTGTTCCAAATCCGAGGCTTGTCGATAGTTATCACGAACTATCACCAAATCTTTTATCAAACTTTCATTGTGAACACGAATTAAGTCAAACTTAGACTTAAATTATTCACATTGAACACAAGATGAATTTTCAGTTTTAATCACATTTGCATCTTTCACTGTAAGTCCCCCCGGGGCGTCGCTGATCGATACAATATCCGCACGATGTCTAGGAGTGCGGAATCCTCCTAGACTCGTTTATGGTGTTGAAGACGAAGAACACGATTACACATAAACAAACACACGAATGGGATAAAACGAATCTGCAGATCCTTTATATAATAACCAAACCACGTTACATACCGAACAATACAAAAACACGGCCGACCCGAGGTGAGCTCTACCTCGGGTCTGCCCACACGACACTCTCTAGCTGTTTCTCTCTAAACAATGATAGCTACACAAATACTCTCAGTTTTTCTGGATCCAAAAACCTAAACATGACACACATATATATAGACAAACCAACTTTGCGGGCTTGGGCTTGGGCCTGTAGGCGAAGTTGTTCTAACTTCGCCTATGGTGAAGTTGTTCTAACTTCACCACTTCGTTTCCGCTGGTCAGAATTGCATAGCGACGGTCACAAAATGCACCAACAGACTCCCCTTTGATCGTTGCTCTCAATTCTAACAAACACAAAAGATCATCTGTTACAAAACATGCACCAACATTTACTTTATCAGTATCAACACAAGAAGGATTAGGACTAACATCTTCAATCTTAGCCATGCAAGCAAAAGAACTTTGAGGCTCGTGGCTAAATGCATCAGAATTAAACTCTGTTTATGACTCGTCACTCTCTGCAGTCAATCCATCACCTCTTGTGTCGTGAAAATGTTCAGCATACTTGAACATTCCAAGATTTTCCTGATTACCGTTAGAAGCACTTCCCAAAAGTCTTTGGTTCCAGTCAATACCCTCAGCTTGTGAATCACCCGACTTTACAAAATCACCCCCAAAAGTTTTATCTTTGGAATCAAGATACTTCTTTCCCACACTTCTATCTTGGTTTCGGGGTCCTGAATACTCCTTCTAGGTTTATCATATTCTTTAGCAAAGTATCCAAAATCTTGACAATTATAGCACCAAACTTTTAACTTATCAAAACTGATTCTCTTGTTTATAATAGGTAGATCCTTTCCAGTCTTCTGCATAAACCTTTTAACCTTCCTTACAATCATTTCCATATTCCATTTGAGATACATAAGTTCCAAATCATCTTGATCAATATGGTCATAGTCCTTATCCGTCAATTCACTTGTGGCAATTTTTTCACCCACCAACTATTCATATGAACTCATAAATGTGCTTAAGAAAGCAAAGTGATGTTATGCTTCCTTCATGTTGACCTGTGGTGGTGGTGATGTAGAAGAATTACTAGCACCAGCAAATGAAGAACTTGAATATCCAGAAGCATTGTTAGAACCGGATGCCATAAAGCAAACGTTTGGCATATAATCACCAGCAGATTGTGGGATTTCTTGAGTATTCTGAGAATAAAAAGCAGAGATAGGAACCGAGCTGCTATTCATTGGTAATGAAACACCATATAAAGTAGGATCTTGATTATCCTTTGAAGAGTTTTGACATCTCTAATCATATTCCCTTTCCTCAATCTTCTGCATGAACTCCAAAGCAGTCAGATCGTCATTCTTGAAAAAAGCTGCTCTTTTTCAACACTAATAGGAAAGTTGAGTATGAATTTTGCAATGAATTCTTAATCTTGTCAATCTGGTCAAACTGAGTAGGTTCCATCTTTAACTTTGTCATTTCGGCAATGAGATGGCAAAATCTCGTCAACATTTCTTCGATGGTCTCACCTTTCAATAAACAAAAGTTTCGATATTCAAACTTCAACATGGTCTTCTTGTTTTCCGACGTGTTTCACATACTTCTCATCCTGAAATATTGAAAAAGAGAAGCACAAATTTTAATACTTCCAACTTGGTGGAAAATATTATCAGGTAAAGCCATAGTCAACGTTCAATAAGCTTTAGTTTCAATATTCAAGGCTTTCTTCACGTCTTGAGTATAAGTGTCAAATGGTTTTTCTTCATACTTGGTACTTGAATCACCAATCATGGGAGGGCTGTATACGTTATCATGGCTTCATGCACTAGATTTGTATGGAATTATGCTGTTGGATTACGCAATTTAATCAATTATTGTTTCTTGTATTGGACTTTCATTTTCACTATCTTGATAATGTGTAGACTTCTTTTTCATCTAGATTTGTATTTGTAATATCATTCTTTCTTCCGAACCAATTCCTTGCACTGTCTTTATCAAACACAATATCCCTGTTGGTGATAATTTTATCAGTTACGATTGTACAATATGTAGATACATATTTGGAAGATTCACTACACCCAATAAATATACATCTATATGACTTACCATCGTGTTATCCTTGTTTGAAACTCGGTGTTTATATGTGTGTGTAAATAATGCAACAAAACGTTCAATACAAGGTATCGTTCCATACAAGATTTCTTGAGGGGTCGTGTCCTTGACAATATTCGTTGGTGCACAGTTTAGAGCATCTCCAGTGGGGTGTTCAGTTCTGACGTGACATTGTTCAGAATTCTGAACTGGATAACTACACATTGAAGGTGATGTTCAGTTTAGACCATATTCACAAAACTGGATGAAACTAAACATGATAAGTAGACCCAGTGTAATTAATTTCTATTTAAATTTTAAAACCAATTCAACCATCACTTTAATTATTTTTCTTTTTAAATTAAAAAATATTTTTTTCTATTTGCTTTTACTTTCAAACTTTCAAACGGCAATATTTTAATAAAATAATATTATTTTCTTTTCTCAACTTTTTTCTATATGGTCTATCAAATAATAGTCAGTTTGAGTGAGGTAGAGTTTTTAACATTAGTTTATGTAATTTTTTTAGTTTATGTTTGCGTGCGATTGTTTTATTTACTGTGTATATAATTTTAAATTTATATTTATATGACTTCTATTATTTATGTAAATTTATTTACTTATTTTTAAATAATATGAAATAAAAAATAAGATACTTAAATAAAAATATTTTAGTTTATAAAGATATTTTAGTTATAGAAAGAAAATATAGAAGTAGGCGATTATATGAAATATAGAGATGTTTAAAAGTGGATGTAGTGTTGGAGGAAAAATAAGAGTTTCTGATATTTGAAAGTGTAGCAGGCGGTCTTTTGGTGCTTTATTCCATTTTCTCTTTTAAACCTTAAATAAGTGAATTTTCCTTCACTGTATGGACCAATTGTATTTATTATATGATCATTGTTGTTTCTATCATCAACTTGAATTATTTGAAATAATGAAGAACCTATGACTTTCCTTAAGCAAGTATGCCGATAACTTTTTACTCAAATCATTATATATAAACACACATGTATTGACCGCCTTCAATGGATGCTATTCTCGTTGGTCTTTTAAAATCTATGTGGACTGTGATATGCCAAAGATCAAACAACAAACTAACTATAAAAATCAGCGTTTCTCCACTTAAAACTATAAAGAATAATGAACTGCTTCGAAAGTGCTTACATGGAACAACGGATCTGGAAAACAACTGAAGACTATAAATAGAACACTGAAACTATTGAAGATCAAAGCATTGAAGAAGACATGCATTTGTAGTTAGGCTTCCATTTTGTATTTTGTTAATTGTTTAGAGATTTATAGTTCTATTAATTGACTCCCATAAATCTGTTATCTGTACTTTCATCCCTTAGCTCATCAGCACATTGCAGGTGTATAAAATGAACAAGAGTGTCTTTTGTTTATCAACACTTTTCCACACACCAAATTCTTTGTAAAAAAGTACTATGTACTAAAAATAGAAGAATTTGATGAGGTAAGGGAGAGGGGGAGCATATCTCGAAAGATTGTAATCATTTAATTATGGTTAATAAAATGCTTCTTCATTTGAAGTTTTAGTTTATGTATTTACTTTTAGTTTCGCTACCTAAACTCAAATTGATTTATTCGCAATATAATGAATTTATTGAATATGCAGCTAATCCTTAAATGTTACAAAATATTTAAGTTAAACTGGTCAAGTGTGTCTGATCCAACACGGACTACTTTAAGTAACTTTGATGATCTCCAAGATTGATTTGAAACAAAAGGAATGGGTGGATGTTTGCTTTAATGTGCATGCTTCACATATTGGTTGTTAGCATTTTTTCAAGAAATTCCTTTCACCAAGCTATTCTTAATTAAGTTACAGTGAGATCCAAAGTTCAAATGAGCATACTTTAGATGGCAAAGAGGTTTTATCATCCAATGAGAGTGTAAACGAACTTATTGTCTATGTCCAACTTGAGTGGGAGCGTTTTTCTAGATGTCATGCTCATAGCCCAAAGGTCATTTCCTCCGTACGTTCGGTCTATGTTGTAGATGCCAATATCAATTTGGAGTAGTTGTCTTACACTCGCTAAATTGTGCTTCAATGCAGGCACATTATATACCTTATCTATCCTTTTGAAGCTCTTCTTGGTCATTATGCCAATCACATCACTTATACCAACTACATCTTTGAACTCTTCACTTATATAAACAAATATGCGTTTATTCCTTGTCATATGGTTATTACGTGGACTATCAACATACCGTATTATTTGTTGTATCTTTAAATACAAAGGTCATGAGCCTCACATTATCTTCATCATCATGGTTGCCATGCATAATGGTAATTCTATTATTGTGGTTATTTAGTTATTTTGCAAGTCTGATCATGCATTATCTACTTATAAACCTTCGCAATGAAAACATTGATGTTGTGTGTGGTTATTACCTCTTCTTCTTGCCTCAAAGTTTTTTCTTCCGACTTCCTTTTATGTACCTTGTCCGTGACCCCGTACGTCCTTCATACCAATTAGTTGTATTTTTGATTGATTTGGTTATTATTTGAAATGCTTGTTCACTTTGATTGTGATCAAATTGCCTCATACGCAATTCATGAGATTGCAGGTTCCAATCATTGTTTCTAGCGAAAGTGGAAAGTGTAGACGGATCTTTGGCTTTTTCATTTACTACAACATATGCTAATTTTCTAGTCAAGCTTCTTAGGATATTTTCCACAATTCGTTTTTGTTCAGTGCTTTCATCATTTGACATTAATTGGTTTATGAGTGCTTTGACCCTATTATAAAACTTCTATGGACTTGGTTTCTTTCAATTTATTCATATGGAAAATTCTCAACACATGGTCTGTAACCATATTGTTTCCACCCTTTCTTCTCCTCAATATGTATATTGTACGAAATATGCCATGGTTTTTTCTTGCTCAATGATACCATTATGAAAGGGGAAACTATTTGATATTGTATCTTATTGAATCAAACATAACTTATTGAATATATTAGGGTTACTATTTATGAAAACAGAAAAGGTGGCGGTTCGGAGACTAACATAAACAAATTAACATACCTCATGATCCTCCATAGTTACACTTGTGTCGTTTAACACAATATCGTAATGAACGCAAAATAATGTTTATAACATCTAGCTTATCTTATATATTTAACACATGCAAACCATTGATGTCACACCCCGACCAAAGGCGGCTGAACATGCTGGGACGTAACTTATTGATTGAATATTAGCTCCAAATACACTATTTAAAGTGACAATAATTTTTTGATTTCATTAACATTAATAAGTACACAAGCTCAATAAACATAACAAATACATCATACTTTTGTATTTTGAATAAATATCCTAAGGTAAAACAAATATCATCGATCTTGAATAATATCAATTACTTTTACCTGTTGTTAGGGGTCATTTTATCCCTAGCGTGATCCTGACGGTTATCCTAATAGCTTGGATTCCCAAGGATGCTGGACTGACCGACTATACTTGTTATATTTATGTTTGTTCTTGCAGGTTACGCAAGAAGTATAATATCTACAACGGCTATCTCACTTATTATACCTAAAAGAATGGATGATCAAGTTAAAATGCACGTGGAATTGGAGAACATGTCTTCAAACGGTCATGACGGCTAGGGTTCCAGAATTATAGGAGTTATAGTTATTTTACATTTATATAAAAGGGGCTGTTGAGACGTTTTAAATACACAATCTTCTGCACTCACTACACTAATACATGTACTTAGCTTTCTTTCTCAACCAGATCTCGAGCTGTAGCCTATATTTTACATTGATAAATTGAGGCAGGGGTAGAGGACTGCCTAAATTGACTTGGGATGAGAGGATTAGACATGATCTGATAGACCTAAACCTCTCAGAGGACATGGTTGAGGATAGGAATTATTGGAGAAGTAGAATTAAAGTTAACGATTTTTAGGGAAAAATAAACACTTTAGGGCGTCTATTTACCTTATTCTGGTCACACACAATAATGGTATTTTCTTCCCATATATATTATTATTATTATTATTATTATTATTATTATTATTATTATTATTATTATTATTATTATTATTACTATTTACTGTTGAACTTTGATTTCTTATATTGCTCCATACATATTAGAGCTGAGGGTCTCTCTGGAAGCCACCTCTTTATACATTTGGATAGAGGTACGGTGTGCCTACATCCCACCCTCCCCAGACCCTACTTATAGCTTTGCTATTGGTGGGACTTCACTGGGTATGATTGATTGATTGATTTTTATAAATTGAGGCAGGGGATAGTTTTCCTCTCTCGGGGTTTTTTTCAAAGATCCTCACCAGGAACCTAGGTTTTCCTTGCTATATCGATGTGTCAAACTTTACTTTTACCGTACTTGTTCACTATAATACTTACCTCACTGTTGAAGAACCCACTACCTCACTTAACGAAATTGTTCAATAATTGCTTCAGTGATTTTTGACCAAAACAGTTTGGTGTCCATCGTGAGGCAAGTGAAGTTTTCATACTCAAATCCATATTCACTTTCACCCTAAACCGTTACCTCGCAAAGCTATACTTAAAAAATGGCCTCTCAATCAAAAGCTACATCTTCATCCATGCCTTTCATAGTTTCCGGAGCCGCTCAACCACTTCCTCCTCCACCTGTTGTCCAGAGGAATACGACCAACGTTGGGATCAACCCCTCAGGATCCGAGGGATCAAGTAACATGACCTTCTGCCGACGTGCCAGTCCAAAGTTCCGGGTCTCCTAATGTGAGGCATGCCCTTATGTCTGACGATGATATTGTTGATGTTTTAGTGCAGATGAATGAACGCATTGAGACTTAGAAGCGAACCAACAATTCTGTCATTAGGGAACTCCAGGATATCCAGGCATAAGAGAAGAAGCCGACGGAGGCAGCCTTCACTCCGTTGCTACCTAAGAATCTGAACTTTGACATGTCGGGATCCTAAGGGAATCATTATGGTGACTTCCTTCCCATGCAATCCGCTACCAGAACGAGTGATCCTATCCAAGCCGTTAGGGCTACTCCCACTAGGGAATTCGGTGTTATTCTGGGATCCCCAGCTATGATTACTGAATGGGTTATTTTATTAATATTATACCTATAACTAACCATGATGTTGCACAAGATTTCGGTATTAGTCCAGTAGTTCAGAAAGAGTTGCAGAAACTAAATGAATTAATCTCTAGTGTACATGGGATAGTCCAACCGATTCCGTAAGTGGATCCAAGTAGCTACATGATCTTAAGATTCTCACCCCCATATGTCATGCTGAGATCTCGAAGTAGTTCCAAACTCCAAGCACGAAGCTGTACGATGGAACCACGGATCCTGATGAACATGTCACCCAATACTGAGAGAGAATGGAGATCAACCCAATACCTCAGAATCTCAAGGATGCCTACTAATGCAAAGGCTTTAGCTCAACCTTCACTTGAGCTGTATTGAAATGACTCCTAAGTGTCCCTCCTTTCTCTATTAAATGTTTTGCTCACTAGTTAATTTGTTTAATAACCAATTCTCTTGCAGTAGAATTTTGAAAGGTTAACCAGTGACTGATATAGAGTAAACCATGGCAATGATGAAACCCTTAGGGATTTCGTTAGCAAATTATCAATCCTTGCAGGAATTGGGACGAAGCAAGAAACAGTGCTCTAAGGTTCATCAAGCTGGAAGAAGACAACAAGATTCAACAGAGGCTGGATGGTACTAACAGCTACAACAACCCAAACAGGAAGTCGGATTTTCCATCATCTAAACATATCGATCCAAAACGTATTTTAGAAACAACAAGGTCAATGTGGTGGAAGATGATGAGGATCATGGTTCTTATCCCAACTTAAGTGATTATTGTTTTTTCAGTTGATATTTCCGGATTAATGTGTGCTATGCAGGATCTAGGTGAAAAGGCAAGATGGACACAAAAGAACGAGAAAAACAGTGCCTAGAAAGACAAGTCAAATTGGTGCGCTTTTCATTAAAGTTTCAACCACATGACAGAAGACTATATTTCTCTAAGGAGGGAGATCAGCTACTTAATCGGCAAAGGTCACTTAAAAGAGTTGTTGGGAAAGAATAATCGAAAACGGGATCCTGAGTAGTATCTGAAAACGGCAGAATTTTCGACACCGGGTGCCCTGATTGTGAACGTTTTCTCTAGAGGAGAGGATCACATATATGCAGCGCGTCCTACTCAGCAGCTAGAAGGAATGCCAAAGTAGCCAAAGTAGAAATGCCTGAAGGACCAACTAAGACGATGACCTTGCACCGAGAATACAGAGTTACCTTAGTTGATGAGGACATAAACAACATTCAGGACCCTTATCAGACGGTTTGGTCATAACCCTTTATAGTTCTGATTATTCTGTTCGCTGGATCTTGGTGTACAATGGAAGTTTGGTGAATATCATCCAATTGGACACCCTATAGAGAATGAATATTCTAGAATCTGAGATTATATCGAAGTCTTCTGTTTTGGTGGGATTCAGTGGGAATCCAAGAGTACAGTGGGAGAGATCAAACTTCCAATCTACGTGGTGGGAGTAAACTCTATCCATAAATTTTGTGTTGTTGATGCGATGACTTCTTTCAATGTCATCTTAGGCAGACCCTGGATCCACAAGATGAAGGAGATTTCCTCAACCTATCATTAGTGCATCAAGATGCCAACGCCTTGGGGGATCGTTAAGATTCAAGGAGATCAACAAGAAGCTAAGGACTGCTATGCCTCGTCAATGAAACCTATAAATAAACCAACTCAAGCATAGCAATCAAAGAATAAAACACTTGATGTCTTAGAAGCAGATGAGTAAGAGGTCAAAGAAGTATAGTTAGACGATCAGGATCTCGACATTAAGGTGTTAATAGGAGTTGGGATTCCTAAAGAAATAGAAGACCAGTTGGTCAACTTCCTCAAAAGCAGAATCTCAACCTTTGGATGGAAGCACGAGAATACGACAGATATTTCTAAAGATATTATCACTCACAAATTGGGTTTGGATAAAAGTTTCAGGACAATTCAACAAAAGAGAAGAAAATTTTCCCACGAAAGAAACGTCATCATCCAAGAGGAGGTTGAAATATTATTGAAAGTAGAGATGACCAGGGAGGTAAAATTCCCAAGATGGTTGGCCAACTTGGTGGTAGTCCAGAAGAAGAATGGCAGGTGGAGAGTCTGTGTCGACTACAAAGATCTCAACAAGGCTTGCCTCAAAGACCCTTTCCCATTACCGCATATAGACTCCATGGTGAATGCAGCTGTTGGGCAAGAGATGCTAACCATTATGGATGCCTCTTCGGGATTCCAACAAATCCACATGGAACCCTCGACCAAGAAGACACAACATTAATGACTCCAACATGTATATATTGTTAAACAGCCATTCCTTTTGGTTTGAAAAATGCAGGTGCAACCTATCAAAGATTGGTCAACATGATTTTCAAAGAGACACCGGGGGACAACATTGAGGTATATATCGACGCTATGGTGGTGAAATCGAAGAAATCTGGGAATAACCTTCGGGATCTTAAAGAAGCCTTTGATATCCTTGACAAATACAACATGAAGCTGAACACGTCCAAGTGTCACTTTGGGGTGGGGGTAGGCAAGTCTTTGGGATACATGGTTACTAAGAGACGGATAGAAGAAAGTCCAAACCAGATCAAAGTCTACATGAACCTGAAAGAACCTGCCAATGTGAAGTATGTTCAGAGATTAACTAGCAGGATCGCAACCCTGAATAGGTTTATCTCAAGATCCTCAGAAAGGTGCAAACAGTTCTACAAGATCCTGAAAAAGAACAAGAAGTTTGAATGGGGAAAAAAAAACGAGAAGGCGCTTGAAGACTTAAAACAATATCTCTCATCAGCACATTGCTCATGAAGCCTGAAGATGGTGAGCCATTATTCCTCTATTTTGTAGTATCCCGATACACTATAAGTGCGGTACTAGTCAAGGATCACGAAAGCCAACAACATCATATATTCTATGTAAGTAAAGGTCTACTTGATGCTGAAACTAAGTATACTCATTTAGAAAAATTAATTTTAACTATAGTTATGCCATCTACTAAATTAAGGCATTATCTTGAGACGCATACTGTTTTTGTTAAAACTAATTATCTTATATTTTCATATATAATATAAAGAGAATAGAAAGCGTACTGACTCTGACTGCTATCTACGATGCGATCAGGGGGAATAGCGCAAGGGCTTAACTCATTGATTCAAATCCTATCTTTTTTCGGTATGCCACTCCGCGAGCAAGGAGCGAGAAAACAAAGTGGGCTGTGGTGATGTCAGAATTTGCACCTATTTGTATCTATTTAGTGATCAGTCTGCTAGTATCTTTGATCCCACTCGGTGTTCCTTTTCCATTTGCTTCCAATAGTTCGACCTATCCAGAAAAATTGTCGGCCTACGAATGTGGTTTCGATCCTTTCAGTGATGCCAGAAGTCGTTTTGATATACAATTTTAACTTGTTTCTATTTTATTGATTATCCCTGATCCGGTATAATGTTTTGAGAAAACTTGTAGGATGGCTAAATGGTATGCTAAATTGAGTGATTATGATTTTGTTTATGAGCATATGAAAACAATTAAATCCGAAGCTTTAGCCGAATTTTTGGCTGATTTCTGTAGTGATATCCAGCAGGAAGCTAACTGTGAAGTTCAACAACTGGACCAGGAGAAGGGTAAGAGGATATTGTTTACTGATGGGGCCTCAAATGTCAGGGGGGACAAGCTTAGGAATTATCCTAAAATTGCCACAGGGGAAAATAATACCCTAGCCAGGCAATCAGATGTGATTTCCAAGCCACTAATAATGAAGTTGAGTATGAAGCTTTAATTTCTGGCCTACAGTTTTCTAAGGATATAGAAATTAAAAATATTCATGTATTTGTGGATTCCTTATTACTTGCTAACCACATCAATGGTTCTAGCTGAATATCTTAAGATAGTGAAAAATTTTGCAAATAAATTCGATTCTTTTATTATTGAACAGGTACACAGGGATGAAAACCCTGAAGTTGATGCTTTGGCAAATCTTGGATATGCCTTCAAGATCCCGACGGAAATAAAAATTCCGATCATACATATCCTAAATCCAGGTACATATATGCATTTACTCGATGAAAAGGAAGTAGTAGGAGAAGCTGCTGAACAAGATCCTCAAGTCAATAATGTTACAGACACTGCAGATGCTGATCAGGATCCTTAAGTTAGTCAGGAACCCTGGGTCCAACCTATCAAGAAATATGTGCAACACAACGAGATTTGTAAGGACTAAAATCCTAAAGCCTTTCGTATGAAGGTGTCTCGAATCGTTATTTTAAACAATATTCTCTATAAGAAATCCCTTGCAAGTCCGTATTTGAGATGCCTGGAGGATCCTGAAATACAAGAAGTTCTAAAAGATATCTACAAAGGCGACTGCGGGAATCACACCGGAGGGCGATCCTTGTTCTCCAAAATCCTTAGGACTGGCTATTATTGGCCAACCATGAGGAAGGATGCAATGATCTATGCTTAAAAGTGTGATGCCTATAAATACATAGCAACATTATTCATCAACCGCCTGAGCCTATCCATCCGATCGTATCTTCATGGACTTTCATGAAATGGGGGATGGATATCATGGGTAAATTACTAACAGCTCCAGGAGGAAAGGTTTTCATGTTAGCAATGACAGGCTACTTTTCCAAATGGACTGAAGCAGAAGCATTTGCCCAAGTTAGAGAACAAGAGGTGATATCTTTCATCAAAGGAAATATCCTGACACACTTCGGTATCCCAGCTGATATCATCTATGACAATTGGTCTCAATTCATTGGTAAGAAAACCACTAACTTTTATGTTGCATGGGGGATCAAAATGATCATTTCCATGCCAGTACATCCTCTAGCCAATGGACAAGCGGAAGCCTAAAATAATATCATTGTCAACAATTTGAAGAAGAAGTTGGGGACGAAGAAAGGAAAGTGGGCTGAAGAGCTACCATCTGTATTATGGGTAAATCGAACTACATCAAAGAATGCAACAGGACAAACTCATTTCTCTTTAGTGTTTGGGACCAAGGCGATGATTCCAACTGAAATAATGATCCCTACTGCAAGATCCTGCCTCCAGAATCCGGAAACCAACAATCAGGATCTTCCCGATAATCTTGACATGGTGGATGTACTAAGGGATTCCACAAAGATTCGTATTGCAGCATTTAATCAAAGAATCACCAATTCCTATAACAAGAACATTAGGGTAAGAAGTTTTCAGGTGGGAGATCTAGTACTAAGGAAGGCATTTCAGAATACGACAGATCCCAAGGATAGAAAATTAGCACCCAAATGGGAAGGACCGTACAAGATCGAGGCTGAATTCTTGAAAAGGAGCATATCAGCAATCTACTATAGATGGTAGGATCCTGCCAAGATCCAGGAATGCTGTTCACCTTAAACTTTACTTCGTGTAAGTTAGAATTTAAATTCTAACTTAGTATGTATTATAACTTTATTATTCTAGTTGTTTGTTTACTTTTATATTATTCTTGAATCCAATTACTTACTTAAGGATCAGAGGGGTGTTAGTCAAGTTAACACCCACCCTCACAAAGGTTCAAGTATTTTGAAGAATCGAGATCCAGACTAGGAAGTGAATGAATTCCAAGGGGTTTGTCCACCTCTTTACCTTTAAGGTTCTAATCCCTTCTACGGTTTAAAGGTTTCCACCTTTCTAAGTATTGGGTTTAAACACATCGTCAGGAGCGCGCGTTGTCCACGTGTAATTCAAGATGGCGATACCAGTTCATCTTAATGGTGGCGGAAAAGTTCGTAGTTGTTGGTTACATGGTGGATCCTCAAGTATATTATCAATGGAATATCATGAACATGTTATACGATCGTGGCTTGTCCCAAGTATTGACGTAAGGTTTTGGCATATTCATGTCACTCACGATTGGCTTGTCCCATGTATTGACAAAAGGTTTTGACATTTTCATGCACTCACGATTGGATTATTCAAAGTTTTTAACACTTAAGTGCTAACTCATGATCAAATCATTTGTTGGGTTTTTCCCCAAGATCCTCAGGATAACCTAACCGTCTCAGTCATTATCTTAGAATTATCTTACTGGATTTCAATGTTGAGCCGAAGATAAAGATTGTGACAATTGATTGGAACTTAAGAGATTCCTAGTGACAATCAGCGCAAACCTCATCCTACTCCTACCAGGTAGGCCCGACTCCAAGAAGCAAAAAAACTTTTCGGGCCGAAAGGCGAAAAATATTTTGGGCCTGAAGTAAAATGAGTATTTTGTTGGCTTTAAACAATTATTTTTTAAATGGGCATACTTGGTTATGACTTGGGTTGTGTAAATTTTATATAAAAATAGGCTTAAATATGTTTCAAATGAGACTAGAACCCACAATCTTTTGGTTGAAAGTAATACCCCTTTGCCACTAAGCCAAACTAGTTGTTAGGTAATTGAGTTTAAACATTCAATATAAATCTTGTTTTTCACAAAAATACATATAATATAAAAAACAATTGGGCCTAACGAGGCATCGGGCCGGGGGCCGTCGACCACCCAGCTTTCCCTAAAGGCCGGCCCTTCTACCAGGTTTGATGTTTTATTTACTTTTCTAGCTAGGTGGTGAAGAGTTATTGTTCTTAGTATATTTTCAACCAATTTTTTTATCAATATCTTTTAACAAGTAAAATAAGATAGACATAAGTAAATCCAAAAGGTTGCTCCATCATAAATATTACAAAGTTTTTTTAACGAAACTAAGAATAGTTAAGGCTTCGTCCTGAAGCTCAAGATCCTTCCACCATAAACTATTCATTTTCTTGAAAGCATAAACTTAAAATTGTTCAAAAGACCACAACCACATAACATGAAAAGTATATTATTCAAGGGTACAACCATCGAATAGACCTACAAAAACCATAAGAAAAATGGGGCTCAGGCCTTGTCTTTATCATCCTTCATCGCCCCCCACCTCGGGATCCTCAACAGATTTCTCCTTGATCGGTCGTCGTCGGACCGGTCAAAGATAAAGAGAATGTGTTTTAATCAGCTTTAACTAGTTAAGGTAAGAAGGGTGTCGAACCACAAAGAGTTTGTGGTCGGTGATCTAACTTTAATTGATTAATAATTATGAAACTTTTTAAGTAGTCATATAGACCAAATATGATTTAGATTTAAAATAATTATTTTTTAAGTTTTAATGAAAAGAAATAAAAATTTGCAAGAAATATAATTCAAGTGTAAAAAATGATTATGAAACGAATCACACCCGGGTCTTAAGTTATATAAGCAATTAGGGAAAAACACACTATACAAATGAGTTCATACCAGTTCTGTTGTACAGTCTCTTGCTTCTTAATGCTAACATTGCAGCTTGCCATTTGAGATCCATGTCTTCAAGGTCATCAGCATCTATTTGTTCCAAATCATCCTGCACTACACTTGTGTGAATCATATTTTTAGCCACAAATGCATTGTAGGACTCAGTGAACATAGACATTAGGGCTTGTGCCTCACTCCCTTGAGCATGCCCTGCACCAGCACTTTGAGCATTTCCATTTCCCACAGAGGCTGAATCATCATCAATTAATTGAACATTAAACCTTTGTTGACCACCTTGACTGCTTGAACCACCTTCAATGAATGACCTAGCAGTCTCATTGTTGTGATCACTTGGTTCTTCAATGATGGGAATTTGTTGTTGATTCTTTGATGTAAGATTCCTCATTGGAGCAATTAAAGCATTTGACACATTGAAACTTGGTTTATCTTCCTTGATCATTTCATTCTCAATCATTTCAAGTTCAGCAGCTTGAAGAAAACATACTACATCATCCAATTTCAATTCATTGAAATTTTGCTTTTGAAGGATGAATTTGCAAGCAGTATACCATTCTTTTGGCATTGAGTTGAGCAACTTTGTATTTAAATCAAAGTCAGTCATTACATAGTCAGTTGTTCTCAACTCATTCACAATACTCAGAAAACGTTCTAGTATTGACTTCAACCTTTCACCATCTCTATACTTTAATCTTTCTAACTGTTGCTTCAGTCTTTGCTTCTTAATGTTCTTCAATTCAGTATTCCCTTCATACATCTCAAGGATTGCATCATACATTGCCTTAGCACTTTGATGATGTGCAACCTTTGTGAGGATTTCCCAAGACAGACCAAGTTTGAGCATAGCCAATGCTCTGTCATCAACCTTTCTCATTCTCTCTCTAACATCAACAATAGCATTTGCATTAGCACCTTCTTCAACAGCAGCTTGTGGTCCATTCTTGATAGAATTCCACATATCCACATCATTATAACAAACAGCTGCCTCAAAAAGCACCTTCCACTTGGTAAAGTTCTCCTGACCATACAATCTAGGTATCTTATTAGTAGACACCTCTTGTTCCTCATATCCAGACATTTTCTTAAAACAAAAGTTAAGCTTTTATCGAAAATAGAGTAGAATAATCAGATCTGAGAATAAATTCTTAGATCTGAGGTGTCTGATATGAATAGAACAAGATTTAACAATAAAAATCAAAGCTTTAAGTGAAATAAGGGAAAGAAAACACCTAAAACTTGTAGATCTGGAAGAAAAATGAAGAACAGAGCCTCTGACGTCACAAATCAATCGAACAAAGCTCTGCTTACGTCATTCTTCTTCAAAACTTAATCAGCAGCAATCTTTCAAAAAATAGCAGCAACAAGCTCTGATACCACTTGTCTGGTCCGTTTTCGGATCGGATCTTAATCAATCATGTCATAACTCATACAAAATTAATCGTGTCGACAAGAGAGTTAATGACGGGTTACTAAGTTTAGAAAGATGACCGTTTGTTAGAGGCGGAATCAATAACAAACATACGGTTGCAATGAATATTCAAAATACGAAGACACACGGAGGATTCACTCAAAAGATTTCCATTTATATAACGTTAATCATACAAAAGGAGAATCGATTAGGGTTTAGGAGGAATCCTAGGACAGCCGTCACACACACATTATTCTCTTAATTAATGTGTCGGTCTTATCCGTATCTGTGTTTTCCGTGTCTTTGGCGGCGTGCCCTAATTATTCTATTTATAGGCCTGCCAACCTAGGACAGGCTGTCATTCCTTCTAGAAACCCTATCCGATAGTACATATTCAATTTACATATTCAAAAGTTATACTAAGTGTAAAACAAGTCTTCCGGGTAGGCTTTTCATTAAACTTCAGTCTCCGAGTACGCAGCGTACTCGGCCTTCCTTCAGACTTGGTAAACATAGAAGTGTACTCGGAATCAGTTTCCGGGTAACTTTACTTAGAGAATATTTTACCAAGTAAAATATTCACCGAGTAGACTTCAATCTTCTTGGACTTATCAAACTTTGCTCGACAAATCCTCACGAGCAACCTTGTTCTTCTATGATCCTGTTCGGCTCTTTGTTAATTGAATAACTTATTGATAAGGCGTACTAGGGAGTACATACCTTACTCGAGCAGAATCTTACTCGATATAACTTAGAGATATTCCATCAACTCATCAAGTATACTCGGACCATAATTATTAAAGAATACCTTGCCCGGTCTTCCAATTACTTGGCTTCTTGGACTTGGTTGACCATACCTTACTCGGAAGAGTAAAATACTTGGTCTTAAAGAAAAATCCTGCTTGACAAAGTGAACCTTACTCGGATATGCCAAATAGATGAATCTTACTCGGAAATCACCAAAAAGCATACCTTGCTCGGATATCCACTTAAGAAGATTATTTGAAGTAAACCGTGCCCGGAAGGCAAAATCTCGTACTCGGCTAAGTAAAACTTACTCGAAGGTCCAAGGTGTACCCGTATTCAATACTTAGCAGTTTCTGAGGAGGTTGAGAAGATTCCAATCTTCAATATTCTTCATTTAGGTCAAATCTCCTCATTTGGGTCAAACTCTTGACCCAACAAAACATTCTAATTTAGTATAATGTAAACAAAACTGAACAAATTCCTGTCCAAAAAACTGATTTTGTATTTCATCTTCCTTTGTGATCTTTTCCTTGTTTTTATCATATCATTTATTCATTAGATTTAGATTCCTTACCCTTAGCCTAAAACGCGTTTCTAAACCTTAATTGCTTCATGATTAGGATTGATCAATTCACACCAACATCCAATCATTCCACTCACCAATCAATGTGAGTTTCTCACACCTCCTTTTTAACGCTTTTACGCATTTTGGGGGTAGTATATATGTCCTATAAAATCAATTTTTGACTTATTCATTTACAAAACTACAGTTCATTACATGGACTTGTGTGTTCACTTGATTACTTGCTCGAATTTACTTGCACGTGGTAGCCTAAATAAGTATGATTATACGCCCCCCTTTGCACTCGGGATCATGTTGTTAAGAGTGGAAAGGGCCTCATTATCCGAGCACGTTGGTTGTTACCAACTGTAAAGGACCTTACTTGCGTGATTATCCGAGTACGTTGGTTGTTACCAACTGGAAAGGACTTTACTTGCTCGATTACACTTGTTCAAGGAATTGTATGGTTTTTACGTATTTATATCAAAACTTGTGTAAACTCACTAACTATACAATTAGTTAACTTTATTTTTTATGTATGCTACAAGTACATTAATTAGATGATGAAATGGCGAAGACATTTGAACTTAGGATATTTAAATAAATGGACAAGTTGTTTCATTGTTTTTACCTTTCATGTATTTCTTTACTTTCGACCTTGTGTATTTAAAGATTAAATCAATTAATGATAATATTGTCACATAATAGTGTCACGTGCGTTCTGAACAATATGTACGTCACACTCAGGCATTTTCGCTTTAGCTGGGGTGTTATCGATTGGTATCAGAGTCATGGCTATAAGATAGGACATTAGTGTTCTAGTTGGTTAACTTATTTTAATTATTTGTTTAGGGTTGCATGATTAGAAATTATGTGGGCCCTATTTGATTGTTCAATGCACATTCTTTTTACCTTTATCGTCGGATGGTCCATATAATCCGTCCCATTGTGTGGGTTTTAATAAATAAAATAAAATATTATATGAAAGTTTGGAAATCAAGTACAATGAGCTATAAGGATCAGGAATAATAAATATATATATATATATATATATATATATGTGTGTGAACCTTTGAGGTAAAGGATAAAGTGAAAATATTAGGTCATCATAATTAAATGAAACCATTAAAGTTTAACAAAATAAATGATGTTTATTGACGTTTTAAGGGAAAATAAGGGAGATTCTAGAGTATCTTAAAATAATAAGAATAATGGATGAAAACATTGAAATTCAAGAACATCAAAATAAATAATAAAAATAACGGGGTTGAGAATAACATGGTAAATAAATGTAGCATTGAGCTAACAAAATATAAACACGTAAATTGATAACGCATTGGATTCGAGAATAAAATAGGTAAACAAAAATTTAATATCAAGATATTGAAATAGGTTAAGTTCTTGGAGTAAATAATACTACAAATAATACTACGTTTAACAAATTGAAATATCCAATAAAATGTGAATAAAGGCCATCATTAAGATTAACAATGCAAATAATTGAAACTTTAAGATCAAGGTAATACAATGGTCTCAAATTGATGAAATATTGAGGTCAAGAATAACAAAGTGATTCGAATAAACATTGAGCGGAAATAAAACCAAAAAAATGTGCAAACTGATTCATGTAAAAGTAAATATAAACTCAACATGTACACATGACTTTTATTAGATAGCTATAAACATAAACATGTTCATAGTCCCAAATTTCCACTAAATTATTACGTTTATGGCAAATCGGATATCTTAAACGAAACTCTTTGAAGTTGACAAAGAGGGAGAAAAATGATTTTTTGTGATTGGTTTAAGTTTGTGAAATTTGATTGCAAAAACGCGATACTTTTATAATAATAATCTTTATGATAAAAAAATTTCTTAGCTAGTTTATAAGTTTGTGAAACTTTAAGAAATTTTTAATGTAAATGGTTTTCTGTTAGGCGGCGTAAATGATCACCATATAAAATGACTCTTGAAAAAAAATATCTCAAACGCCTTAAGACTTGTTTGAAGTAAAATATTCTACATCCTGTTATTTTAAGATTTCACTGGAAAATAATAATAATAATAATAATAATAATAATAATAAAAATAATAATAATAATAGTAATAGTAATAGTGATAATAATAATAATAATAATGATAATAATAATAGTAATGATGATAATAATAGTAATAATAATAATAATAATAATAATAATAATAATAATAATAATATCATTATATGGTAATAGAGTGGTGGGATTTACACATGTTACACAAAGGTGTGTCCCCGTGCAAGCCTTTTTGTTGGGGTAAGTTTGAGTGTCCACGAGTTCTGTTGGGTTTGGATTGGTTCACGCATGGTTTTGAATTAATTTTGGATGGATTTTGGGCTATCATAGTCGGGATCACGGTGGTCAATAGCGTGAAAAATATGGGTTGTCATTTTGCGGGTTGAGTTTTGAGGTCGACGTCGAGGAATGCAAGAAGACATGCAACGAAACGTGAATGATTCACATTACATGGGACATAAATATGAAAATTATCAAACAAAAGAAACATCAGAATCAATCTATACAATTCTTTTAAAAAAATGAGTAAAAAAATAAAATCGCATAAAATAAATTTAAAACTGAAATTGGAATGTTCACTTCCATAGTAATCTCAAAAGAAATTGAATAATTATTAGTGCATGATTTGGTGTCCGTAGCCAATCGAATAAATTATAGATAGTCTGGTGTGTTTATTTATTGTAAAATTGCCCATTCGCTATGGATTGTATAGCGAATGAGGTCCATCCGTTATAGACTAGCTATTTGTTAAGGTATAACCCATCGTTATGAAGGCATAACAAATGGTGTCTCATTCGTTACTACAGTATAACGAATGAGGCTAACTTAACGAATGGGAACTGATGGCCTATAAATAGACCGCTCATGTTCATAATTAAAGAGAGATCCGTGCCTTAATTTATCCATACCGTTACCATGCCGGATTCTCTTCATAACTTATCCTCAATGTATACACCATAATGTATTCATCCTAAACGTATCAATAAAGTATTATTTAACATATTGATCTCGTGTTTATCGTATTGATGTATCGATGTTAGAGGCTAGATCTTGGCTCGTGTAGCGTTTTTACAATAATCATATGGAAAATATATCAGACTAAATATAATTAGTGAAATCAAATTGAAAAGAAAAATCAAGTGTTCATGCACCACATATTCCAAATTCAACCCAAAATAATAAATGAATATATACACAAAGAAAACGAACTGAAAATCGACTATTCATGCATCACCATGACCTTTCGAATTTTCAGTTGTAAACCATAATAGTAAATGAATATAATAATATCGTAATCGAATTGAAACTCGACTATTCATTTATCACCATGACTTTTGAAATTTTGAATTTTAAATCATAATAATAAATGAATATTTAAATAAAGAAAACAAGTTGAAACTCAACTATTCTTGTATTACAACACAAAAATCATACTGCGTAATCAAATCGAACCGAAAGCAGGGTATTCATGTATCACCACGACCTGACAGACTTTTAGTCATTGAGGGCCGGAGTCGCACGTTGTATGAACCAAAATGTCTTGTTTGACATCCTTAGGAGTGCAACCATATTCATTTTCATAAAAAGGACATGGCCACGTTGAAATCTTTAGAGTTGTGATTCATATGGCATTGAATGCAAGATGTTTTGGCCTAATAAGTTTCATACCCTTTCCGAACTCTCCAGGTAAGAAACCGGGTCCGCGTTTGATTGGGATTTATGCACATTGCTTATCCTTAGGTTTCAATAACCTTGGTGTCAAGAGTACAGAAAATAAGCACGATCCCATTCCAGCTACTGCATACCCGCCACGTAGAAGCATCTTTAAGAAGAAGAAATATCGAAAAACCGAAAAAAATTGATTGTCGAAAATGTTGGAAAATCATTGTTTTAGACATAAGCCTTGGACTTTGTGTGTGTGTGCTTGTGTATATGAGGCGTAAACGAATTGACAATAATAGATTAGAATGTTTTAAACAACATTCATTTAGAAAAGTTTTACAAATTCATAACCTAAATTGGCCAAAACGGCCATGTGAATTAGAGAGTATGAATCTACATACTATTTATAAAATAGGACCTTATTTTGTGAGAAAAATGTAAACTTGAACATAAACAAGTTGTTTGGAATAAAACGGGACAAAAACGTAACGTTTGAACCAAGTTAGTGCAAGGAAACAACATGGTTAAAGTTTAAGGCTCATTTTTTATGCAAGATGGGCAAAACAAGTCGAAAGAATGATGGAAAATGATGGGAATAAAATCAGATTCAAACGAAAAGTAATCGAATCGAATGAACAAAGTAATCGAATCGAGTTAACAAAGAAATTGACTTGAATGCGCAAAGTAATCGAATCGAATGACTAAAGTAGTCAAATCAAATTCTATTCGATTAGAATATGCCATTCGATTAGAATCCGTCATTCGATTAGAATCTGTCATTCGATTAGAATATGGCGTTCGATTAGAATTAGTCATTCGATTAGAATCTGACATTCGACTAGAATCTGACATTCGACTAGAATCTGTCATTCGATTAAAATTGTCATTTGATTAGAATTGTGATTCGATTAGAATTGTGATTCAATTAGAATTGTGATTTGATTAGAATTGTGATTCGATTAGAATTGTGATTCGATTAAATTGTGATTCGATTAGAATGGTGATTCGATTAGAATGATGATTCGATTAGATGATATAGTTTAAGATAGTTAACTGATACTTATAATTATTACACAGTTACCCGTGCACAGCTAAGGAATGGTATTAATGTTAACTCGAAGAAGAACATGACTAAAGTGAGTTTCTAGCCCATTTTCTCTATTATGATTTTTAGGGTTGTGTGCATACTTCTTTGTCTTAGTTAATAAACTTACCATAAGTGGTAAGTATATGATATATGAATGTCTTATAAAAGATATATGAGTAATATTGAAATTATGAACAAATGTATAAAAGGTTAGGAGTATATTGTAAAGCCCTGATCCTGGTGCCCTACTTTTGCGTTTGATTTACTCGTAAACACAGTTCTAAATATCAGAGTTAATTAAAACCTTTCGCGGATATAAAACTTCAACCATATATTACATTATATTTTAAATCTTGTCTTAACATCATTCAAATTTGTCTTTAAAAAAACATAATAAAATATAACATCATAACATTGTATCTTCAGTCCAATATCATGTGTCTTCATTCAAGCTAGCTGCGTTAGCCTATTTACCTGCATGCATACTAAAAGTCAACTACACTGAGTTAGTTCTAGTTAATCAAGAAACATATAATACGTTCATATATTACATACCTAACCTGCTTTACTTTCTTTCGTACATACATAAGTATATACCTTCATTCTTACTTTCATACTTTCTTTCTTTCATGCTTTCATATTTTATCTTCCTATACATACATACTTATACGTTTTAAAGAACATTTAGCCCTACTTCCTCGAGTATTATTAGGGCCCGGTTCCCTTTCTACCTCAGATATTTTTAGGGTTTGGTTCCCTTGTTCCTCGAGTATTATTACGGCCTGGTTCCCTTCTGTCTTGGATATTATTAAGGTGTGGTCCCCTTCCTTCCCTATAACCATACCATACCTTTATTTATATTTATATTTATAAACTTTCATAAATACTCTTAAACTTTCGTATATCATTCATATATCATTCATACATCATACATAAAACAATCACATATCATACGCTTACCACTTAAGGTAAGTGTACTAACTAATCACATCGAGTATGCACACAGCCCCAAAAACATAACAAGGAAATGGGGCTAGAAACTCACATGTATCTTGTGCTTCTCATAGGTAACTGTAATACTCATCCTAAGTTGTGCACGGCTAACTGTGTAATAATTATAAGTAACAATTAATTACCTCTGACTAGCTATATCATAATTCTATATTAGTGTAACCCCTAGCTACAGGGTTTCGGGGGCAGCGCCCCTGGTAGCGGGGTCTAGAGGCAGCAGCCCCTAGCAAGGTCCTAGGGGCAGAGCCCCTGGCTGGGGTCAAGCTAAAAATTTTATTTTCATTAACACTCCTTTTCTAAAAATTCATCAGAAAACTTAAGTTTGAACCTTTCTAATCGAATGGAAATTTCAATAGAATGACCATTTTAATCGAATGACAGATTCTAATCAGAAAATAAAATGGAAATTATAATCGAATTCATTAGAAAATTTAATTTTGAACCATTCATTAGAAAACATAAGTTTGAACTGTGTTTCATTCGATTAGAATGGTCATTCGATTAGAATTTTCATTTGATTAGATTGGTTCACACTTATGTTTCTTGATAAATTTTTTGCAACGGATTTTTAAAGAAAATAATTTTTTTAGCTCGACCCCAGCCACAGTCTCTGTCCCTTGAACCCTGCTAGAGGCTGCTGCCTCTAGACCCCGCTGCCAGGGGCGCTGCCCCCGGACCCCCGTAGATAGGGGTTACACAAATATAGAATTATGATATAGTTAGAGGTAGGTAATTGATATTATAATTATTACCCAATTAGCCATGCACAGCTTAGGATGCGTATTACAGTTCACTATGAGAAGCACAGGATACATGTGAGTTTCTAGTCCCATTTCCTTGTTTTGTTTTCAGGACTGTGTGGATACTCTATGTGATTAGTTAATACACTTACTAGTGTATGATATGTGATTGTTTTATGTATGTTGTATGAATGATATATGAATGCTATTGGAAAGATTGAGAGTATGTATGGAAGTTTATAAATATAAATATAAATATAAATAAAGGTATGGTATGGTTGTATGGAAAGAAGGGGACCGGACCCTAGTAATATCAGAGGCAGAAGGGAACCGGGCCCTAATAATACTCGAGGAAGAAGGGAACCAGACACTAATAATATCCGAGGCAGAAAGGGAACCGCTTCCTAATAATACTCGAGAAAGTAGGGCGAAATGCTCATTAAATTGTATAAGTATGTATGTAAAGTAAGATAAATTATGACAGCATGAAAGAAAGAAAGTATGAAAGTAAGAATGAAGGTATATACTTACGTATGTACGAAAGAAACTAAATAAGGTTAGGTATGTAATATATGAGCGTATTGTATGTTGCCTGATTTGTTGGGTCAAGAATTTGACCCAAATGAGGAGATTTGACCGAAAACGAAGAATATGGAAGATTGGAATCTTCTCAACCTCCTCAGAAACTGCTAAGTATTGAATCCGAGCACACCTTGGAACTCCGAGTAAGCTTTTACTTAGCTGAGTACGAGATTTTGCTTTCCGGGCAAGGTTTACTTCAAATAGTCTTCTTAAGTGGATATCCGAGCAAGGTATGCTTTTTGGTGACTTCCCGAGTAAGGATCACTGATTTGGCATCTCCGAGCAAGGTTCACTTTGTCAAGCAGGGTTGTTCTTCAAGATCAAGTATTTTACTCTTCCGAGTAAGGTTTGGTCAACCAAGTCCATGAAGCCAAGTGATTGGAAGACCGGGCAAGGTATTCTTTAATAAATATGGTCCGAGTATACTTGATGAGTTAAGAGAATATTTCTAAGTTATATTGAGTAAGGTTCAGCTCAAGCAAGGTACAGTGATTCCCGAGTACGCTTTGCTAATAAGTTGTTCAACGACAAAGAGCAGAACAGAACCATAGAAGAACAGAGTTGCTCGTAAGGAGTTATCGGGCAAAGTCTGATAAATTCAAGAAGACTGAAGTCTACTCGGTGAATATTTTACTTGGTAAAATATTCATTAAGTAAAGACTACCCGGAAACTGATTCTCGAGTACACTTCTATGTTTACCAAGTCTGAAGGAAGGCCGAGTACACTGCGTACTCGGAGACTGAAGATTAATGAAAAGGCTACCCGGAAGACTTGTTTTACACTTAGTTTTATTTTTGAATATGTAATTTGAATATGTATTATCTGATAGGGTTTCTAGAAGGAATGACAGCTGTCTTAGGTTGGCAGGCCTATAAATAGAATATTTAGGGCACGCCGCCAGAAAGAGACAGACACAAACGGAAAAAAATGCACAACTGACGGCTGTCTTAGGATTCCTAGAAAACCCTAAATCGATTATCCTTTTGTATGATTAACATTATATAAATGGAAATCTTTTGAGTGAATCCTGTGTGTACCTTCTGTCCCTGAATATTCATTGCAACCGTATGTTTGTTATTGATTCCGCCTTTAACAAACGGTCATCTTTCTAAATATAGTAACCCGTCATTAACTCTCTTGTCAACACGATTAATTTTTGTGCGAGTTATGACATGATTGATTAAGATCCGAGCCGAATCGAACATAATCAAGTGGGACCAGACATGATTAACTAGAACTCACTCAGCGTAGCTGACTTTTAGTATGCACACAGGTAAATAAGCTAAGGAAGCTAGCTTGAATGAAGATACTTGGCATTGGACTGAAGATAATATCATTTTGAGAAGAATGTTATGATGTGATATTTGACTATGTTTTGTTTTGAAAGACAAATTTGAATGATGATAAAACAAGATTTAAAATATTATGTTATATATGGTTGAAGTTTTATATTCCGTGAAAAGTTTTAATTAACTATGATAATTAGAATTGGGTTTTTGAGTAAATCCAACGCCAAAGTAGGGCACCGGGATCAGTGCCTTACAAGTTGGTACCATAGTATAAGTTCGAGAGAAATAAGTATCCTACATGCTTAGACTAGAATAGAGAATGTGACTTAAGTGAGGAAAGAAAGAATATGTCAGTTCAAGGAAGCCATGTGTCACTCGACCAAGCGAAGAAAAGGTAAGGTACATGATTAATTTCATGTATAATGTATGAACGTGTAAGGAAGTTAGCTTAATTGCTAGAGATTGGAGTGTATTATTATATGAAATGTTTGATTGTACAACTGTTTAAAAATAGAATTAGCACAAATGGACTCACAAAGGAAAGTGTATAGGACAGGAAAGTAACATGATCGGCTAATCACAGCCGGCCATTGTTATTACCTGTTAGCTTTACCATCCTTGTTCTAAATAGTTCCTTGAGTGACGACGTTTGTGTTTTCTTATAGAATATGAATGGCTGGAGAAATAAAGGTTGTTGGTCAAGGAGGCTGTACTGGACGTCGTGGTAGGCCACGTATTGTCTGGGAACTTTCTGAATAACCAGTTAGTAATAGGAGAGAAGAAGGAAGTGCAACTGGACATGATCATAGTAACAATGAAGGGTATCAACTGCATCTTGTAGTTTAAGCCGCCATTTCTCAAGCTGTAGCTGCTGCACTGAAGAATCTACATCCTAGTAAGTCAGCTGAAAGCATGCAAGGACTGTTGAGAAGATAGGGGAGAGTAGTAAGAAAGGTGATGAGAATGAAAAAGGTGACTCGAATGAAGTTTGATATGTGAAAGTTAGTAAAGTGAAGAGAGGCCGAGGTTGGTGTAACTACAAGTCGTTCAAAGGCTGCGACCCACCGAAGCTGACTGGTTTAGGAGATGCAATCGCTACTCTCCAGTGGATAACCTTAATGGAAAATTTTATCCGAATTAGCGAGTATCGTCACGATCAAGTGGTGGGTTATGCTACCCAGTCATTTGGTGATGAGGCTATGTTTTGGTGCGAGACAGTGGACCAAAGAAAGACCCGATAAGAGATTAATGCAATGAGATGGGATGAATTTAAGGAAACGGTTATGAAGCGGTTTTGTGCTGATGCTAAGGTTGAGAGGGCTGAGATGAAGTTTCTAAATTTGAAGGCGGGTAAAATCACAGATCGTGACTACACTACTAAATTCAAACCGCATGTCTAGGTTGGTTCCCGACATGGTGAACACTGAAGCAAAAAAGATCAGTACTACATCAGAGGACATCCACAGAACGTCTGCACCTTAGTCAAGGCTAGTAAACCTGCTACTTTTGACTCTGCAGTTGAAGTCGAAGAGATGGTTTATGATGACATGGTTGTGTTCGATGTGGTGGTAGAAGAGAAGAAAGAGAAGAAATGAGTTGCTCCGGCTTAGCGACCTGGTACTCAAATGTGGAAGAAGCTGAAGGTGTGGGAGAAAAGGCCCTGTAAACGTGTGGTAAGATGCACGGTGGGGAGTGTAGGTGGGGTATTGGTTTCGATACGTGTCACAAGTGCGGGACAATCCATATTGGCAATTCAAGCTTGGTTTGAATGCTTGATACAGGTGTGGAAAAGTGGGACACTATGCTAATGAATGCAGTGCAAGCTCGTGTGTTATAAATGTGGGATGACGGGTCATATAGCTAGGGAGTGCACTGATGAAGCTGGAGGAAGTAGAAAGAAACATGCTGAGCAAGCTAGGCCAAGGACTTGGGCCTTCCTGCTGACTCAGGAGCCGGCTAAGCAGATCCAAGATGTTGTGACAGGTACGTTTCTAGTAAGCGGTATTTCCGCTTCTGTATTGTTTGGTTTAGGTGCAAATAAATGTTTTGCAGCTACGACATTTATTAAGTTAGCACAAATGAAATGTTGTCGTGTGGCAGAAACTTTTACAATAGAAACTACTAGTGAGACCTCCGTTAGGATAATGAGAATGGTTAAGGACTGTACGATAGAGTTAGAGGGACGTGAGTTCCCTGTTACCCTGTATGTTATGACCTTAGGAGGGTTCAATATGGTTTTTGGGAATGGATCGACTATCTAAGTTTGAGGCTCAGATAGTGTGTAAGAGTAGGTTGATAAGGTTAAAGTCCTTGGATGGTGGTACAGTTACGGTTTATGGTGACAAAGAAAGTTAAGGGCTTAATGTCATTTCAATGATAAAAGTCGAAGGTTTGTTAAGATGAGGATGTGGGGCCTACCTGGCGTATGTTGTCAAAGCTACGACTGAGACGAAAGAAGTGAAAGGTGTTCTTTTTGTGCGTGACTACCCAAAAGTGTTCCTTGAGGACCTTCCGGGGTTACCACCGGAACGAGAGGTAGAATTCTAGATAGACTTAATACTATGAGAACAACCCATCACCAAATCACCTTACCACATGGCGCCATCGGAGAAGAAAGATGGAAGTATGGAAGTATGAGAATGTGTCTAGACTATCTCTAGTTGAATAAATATACGATGAAGAACATATATCCGTTGCAATAGATTGACGATTTTTTTGACCAACTACAAGGCTCGAGTTGGTTCTCCCGAATAGACCTTTGATCAGGCTATCATTAGCTGAAGGTGAAAGAGGCATACATCCCTAAGAAAGCGTTTTGGATGCAGTATGGACACTACGAGTTCCTCATGATGTCATTCGATCTAACGAATGCTCCCGCAGCATTCATGGATATGATGAATAGGGTATGTCGGCCGATGTTAGACAAGTCAGTCATCGTTTTCATTGATGATATATTGATTTATTCAAAGAGCGAGTCTGACCATGCTGAACATCTAAGAGAAGTATTGGAGGTTTTGAAGGAAGAGAAGTTGTGTGCTAAGTTTTCTAAGCGCGCATTCTGGTTGCGTGAAGTGCAGTTTCTAAATCCTGAAGGGATTACTGTGGACCCAGCTAATATTGAGGCGATAATGAATTAGAAGACTCCACAAAACCCGATGGATATTTGAAGCTTCTTGGGGTTGGCTGGCTATTATACGAGATTCATCGAAGGCTTCTCCAAGATAACCGCACAGTTGATCGAATGACCCGAAAGTCTGTAGTATTCAATTGGGCAAGTTTCAGGAAGAGTTTTTGAAGAAATGAAGAAAAGACTCATAGCTCCAATCCTTGCTCTACCTGAAGGTGATGAGGATTTGGTTGTTTGTACCGATCTCATCGTGGTTAGGTTGCGTGTTAATACAACGAGGAAAAGTGATAGCTTATGCATCCAGAGAGTTGAAGGTTCACGAGAGTACTTACACGATGCTTGATTTAGAGCTAGCAGCAGTAGTGCATGCTCTCAAGATATGGAGCCATTATCTCTATGGTATCAAGTGTACTATCTATACAGATCATAAGAGTTTAAAGAACTTCTTCAAGCAGAAAGAGTTGAATATGAGACAGAGGAGATGGTTAGAGTTGATAAAGGACTATGACTGTGATATCAAATACTATCCTTGTAAGGCTAATGTGGTTGCTGACGCACTAAGCCGTAAGAATGAAGAAGTCATTGCAACAATGAAGTCTTATACGTTGATCATAAACTCAAATATCTTTGGAGAAATCATCAAGGTGTAGTTTGAGGTGCTTACAAATGAAGGGTTAATGAAAAAGGAAAGAATTTTCGAATAGCAAGACGAGCTGATGGACAACACTCATGGTGTGAAGACTCGGTTAGACCGTATGCGGATTCCACGCCATGAAAATCTTAGAGGTCGAATCTTAGATGAAGCTCATAAGTCGAGATACTTGATAAATCTCGGATCCACCAAGATGTATCAGAATCTGAAGAGAGACTACTAGTGGCGGGGAATGAAGAGCGATGTGGTAGATTATGTCAGTATGTGCTTAACTTGCTTGCAAGTCAAAGCGGAACATCAGAAACCTTATGGAAGGATGCAGCCATTAGATATACCAGAATGGAAATGGGAACACATCACCATGGATTTTATAACTAAGGTACCCCGTACATCAAAACATCATGATACCATTTGGGTGATTATGGACCGTTTAACGAAAAGTGCTCACTTTCTGCCTATACAAGAGGCCATATCGTCAGAAACATTAGCAAATGTGTTCATAAAAGAGGTTGTGGCTAAGCATGGAGTGTCGTTGTCGATCGTGTCTAATAGAGATACTCGCTTTACTTCGAGATTCTGGAAGAAGTTTCATGAAGCTATGGGAACAAGACTAAACATTAGTACGACATATCATCCTCAAACAGATGGGCAGTCTAAAAGGACTATCCAAACCCTTGAGGATATGCTACGTACTCGTGTTCTAGATTATGGAGGAAGTTGGGATGATCATCTGCATCTTGCAGAATTCTCCTATAACAACAGCTACCATTCGAGTATTGATATGCCACCGTTTGAGATGTTGTATGGTAGACGTTGTAGAACCCCTGTATGTTGGGGAGAGATTGGTCAGAAAGAGATTGGAAGTTTGGAAGTTGTGTAAGAAACCTTTTCAAGGTTTGATCAAGTCAAGGCAACAATGAAAGCTGCTCAGGAAATCCTATGCTGACAAGCGACGACAACCGATTGAGTTAAGCATTGGTGACAATGTGATGCTCAAGCTCTCGCCTTGGAAGGGGTTGTTAGTGCACGGGTTTGTCGTCTCCAGTTTTTGTAACTATCATTTATAATTTATTAATATTTTAATATTAAGGACATTTATGTAATTTACTTAGTTCGTTAATATAAGGCTAACTCGTTAAGGATGTTTAACTAATTAGCCAGTTCGTCTAAATGTAAAGTCTAGTACGTTATGTATGTTCCCATTCGTCATATAATGTTGACGAATGGGGGCAATCAAAGATTCGTTATGCTTTCCTTATTGAGTTTGTAAGTTAACGAACTAGATCCAATTCGTTACAGGATGTGTAAGAATTGGTTCCATTGTCTATTTATAGGGGTTTCATTCTCTGTTAATTTAAGTTTTGATTTTGAGTAACGAACCTCTGTCAAAATACTCTCTCGATAATTTCTTCACTTACACTATTACTAATACACATAAATAATAACTAATACATATATATATATATAACCTAATTAAGAGTATAATCAAGAACTAGATCCGTTTAAGGTATTAGATCTATTAAGGTAATTGATATCGTATTGATAGATTCTAGGTGATTACAAGTGGTATCAGAGCTTTCAATCATTCGATTTCTCTTGATTTAGTGTTATTGACAGTTAACTGAAGTGTATTCAATTAGTTTTCAGTTATATTAAGTTTAATTTGAAATCGATTGAATTAGCAGTTGAATATGTTAATTATGGATTGATTTCATTTGATTTGTGTTCGGTAAGGATTAAGGAAGTTTTGTGTGGATTGGTTTTGTGTTGGATGAAGATGTGTACGGAACTGGTTATACGATTTGTGAAAATTGGCGATTGTTTGCTTGATTAAGTGTTACGGGATTGTGATTATTGGATTCACGATCGAGTTACGAGTTTTTTGAGCCATAATTTGAACGATTTGGTTAAGTATTGAGTTTGTATTACAAATTTAATATTGGGATAAAGTGTTCTTGAATCTGGGGATTTTCCAGATTTCTGGAAAAACAGAAGGTTTGAAGATTCAACAATGGAGTCAATTCGTTATGGTTCATTCACTACATGAGTTAATTCGCTACATTTGAGTCGTTACACACGTGTCCTCATTCGTTACAGTTTATGAACAGATTCGTTACCTGTTCTGAACATATTCGAGCCACGTGTCAAATTTGTTATAACCGTCTAACAGCCTGATTCGCTATTTATTGTAGTTGATTCGGTATCAGCAGTAGTTCATTCGTTATCAACAATAATTAATTCATGTTCTTGAATTCGTTACTGATTCGTCAACTTGATTCGTCAACTTGAATAGTCAACTTGATTCGTCATCTTGATTCGTCATTTCATTTAGTTAACGATTCGTCAACAATCTGCTACTGATTCGTTAGTGACATGTCTTTGATTCGTCTCTAGTTCGTTATAACCTAATTCGTTACCAATTCGTCATAATTCCTTATTCGTAATCTCATCTGATTCATTACCTCATCTATTTCGTTACCTAATCTGATTCGTTACCTAAGTCTAATTCGTTACAAAAGTTTCCATATATACCCTTGAGTTTGACTTTTTGGTCAAATTTGAACATTTTATTTACAATGGCTGGTTTTTATGCTATGGCATCTCAGAACGTGCTTATGCAACAAATGTTACACTTGGGTTCTGAAATTGGATCTCATTCCAAATTTCCTTGACTAATGAAATTCGATGATTTTGCCAAATAGGAACCCCGATTTCGAGCACATCTTGGTTCTGTTCAACTTGATTGTTCTAGATGTGTTGATGATGTTTACACTGTACCAATGATTGGTGATTAGACTACTGGTTTTATCCCTAAAGCTTTTTCACAATATTCTCTAGAAGAAAAGAAGGCTTTAAAGATCGAGACAAAAGTGTATTCAACTCTTACTATGGCATTACCAGATAATATATTCCATCAAGTTGGAAGTATCAAGATCAGTGCTTCTTTGTTTTAACACATCAGAGTGAGAAGCATGGGTAATACTGAGGAAATCAAGAAAGTAATGTTAAAGTTCCAATTTTGAAACTTTAACTTACTCAAAGGTGAAACTGTTGAGGAAATGACTACTTGTTTCAATCATTTAATTGCTGAAATGAACAAGTTAAAGATGGAACCTTCTGAATCTGAAAGGATTGATACAATTAAAAATGCTTTATATAGTTCATACTCAACATTCCTAATGGTGTTGAAGGAAAATAATTATTTAAAAAACGAAGATTTGACTGCTTCTAAGGTTATGCAAAAGATTAAAGCTCGGGAATATGATTTGAAGTGTCAAAACTCATCAAAAGAAAGTCAAGATCCATCCTTCTATGGTGGATGCATGCCTTTGAGCACCAACTTATAGTGATCCAAGTGTATGCTTTTTGGCATCTGGAGGTTCTGGAACTTCAGCTACAACAAATCAATTCTCAGCACCACCTAATGTGAACATGAAATAGGCTGAACAAAATTTTGCCTTTTTATGTGCTTTTATGACTTCGTATGAGAACTTGGTTGGTAGTAAAATTTCCACGAGTGAGTTAACTAATGAAGATTATGACCAAATCGACCCTGCTGATTTGGAGCTCATGGATTTAAAGCGGAACATGGCAATGATAGTAAGAAAAGTGAGAACTTCATGCAAAGAACTGGCAAAGATCTTCCATTGTTGAATAATATGGTTGGATTTGATAAGCTGAAAGTTAAGTGTTATAACTGCCAAGAGTTTGGACACTGTGCCAAAGAGTGAGACAAACCAAAGAAAGAATATACTGGAACTCGAAGTGAAGATAGAAGTTCTTCTGTGAAACAGAGTAATGATGCCGATAAGCCTTCTGGAAGTAAACCGTCTGCTTCGGGATCACAAGCTTTGATATTTGCTGCTGATGGAACTGATTGGACTCAAAGTTTGTTGTGGAAAGACAATCAAGCTAACTTGGCCATGTTTGAGTTAAATGAGAGTGTTCATGATGCAAGTGGGAATGAGCTATCTTCTAACAATGACACCGAATTTGATTCTGATGATTCTTGTGAAATGTAGCCAACCACGTTTGCTTGTATGGCCAAAATTAACGAGGTTAGTTCTTCTGTTCCTAAATCTGTTAATCTATCTGCTAATGTGCCTTGGGACAATTAAGCCTAAGTTAGAATCATTGAAAGATCATAATGATCCTTTAGTGAAAGAAATTTCTTCGCTTGAGGATACTTATAGACAATCTTTGGAATCTCAAATGAGATCTAGGGAGAAAATTGAAGCATTGTCTACAAGTAACCGTGATCTGAAAGATGAATTGTGGGTTAATATGACAATTAAAGATAAGAAATTTCAAGAAATCTTGAAACATCGATCTAAAATAACCGAGCTTGAGAATGAAGTTCTTGAGTTGAAGAATAAGTTGGGCAAATTTAGAAACTCATCATTTTTGCTAATTGAGATAATTGAAATAACTGGTAAGCAAAAAGATTCTATAAAGGGTGTAGGCTTTGTTGAAGCACCACCACCGTTTCATAATGACTATACTGCAAATCCTTTTGCTGGAAAAGAAGAAGTGGTTGTTAATAAACCTGTTGTTTCAGAAAAACCTAAGCCAGTAAAAACTGATAATGTTAAAGCCTAATCGTCAACTCAAAAAAATCATGTTGAAATAACAAAGTCTTTGTTGAGAATGTTGAGAAAGTTATCAATGAGGATGTGTTTGAACCCAAAGTGATACACAAAAACCAGAACATTCCAAGTTCGAATCACATTCTATGTGAACCTCATGAATTTGAGGAAGCTGTGTATGGTTCAACCACAAGTCAGGTGAAAAAGGAGAAACTTATTAAACCAGTAAAGGCTAAGAAATCAAAAAAGCCTAATGTCTCTGATGAGGATTTGTTGGGTTTCATCAATCCTGCTCCTTCTTAGATAAGCACTGGTCGAGTGTTTAAATTAAATAAAAGGTATTAGCATTATGTTCACTGAGAAAGACATTCTGCTTAATATCATCAAACCTGAATTGATTGAAAGTGTCTTTCACAATTAAACTTCTAAGTTTCAAGACCTTGAAAACAAGTTTGTGAAATCCAAGACATCAAAAGTAGTAGATCCGTTGATAAAATCTAAAAATTTGTTAAAATCTGCTAAAAACGTTCAGTTTGTGAAGTCAAATGGAACTGATTCTTTACAAAGCTTTTCACATTACTCAAATATGTATTTCTACATGAAGCGGAAATCTGTGACATTCGATGACATGGATAAAGGTCCCATGTTGGAGTTTATCATCAAACTTCGGTTGCAAATGTTTCTTCTAAACCATCACATGAACGTGTTGACATGAGAACATGCTTTCTCTGTGGTAAACATGGTCATGCAGTCAGAAACTGTGGTCTGAAGAAATCCCAAAATCTTCACCCATTTTTCAAGGAACAATCCAAACCTGTTACTGTGATCAAGGAGATTTTGAGAAGACCAATGTCTTTCGCTGATGAAACTCATATTATGTTTTCTGATGTGAATCCTTGAAAGGTGATTCATGTTAATGAAAATGTGGCCCAAATTCGTTCCTACGGAACCTATTTGCAAAAATGTGAACACAAATATTGTTCAAGCTGCATACTTACGAAGAAAGTCTAAACGTCCTGTGTCTTATTCACAAGCGGCTAAGAAGCATTTGGATTCATTGAATGTTAAAACTTCAAGAGAAACTCAAGAGGTGCCCAAGACTGAGGCCTGGGTTGCCTTTTTGAACTGATTATTTTATTTTCATGTGTAGGGTTCATCCAAGACTATTTCTGGTGAAAACTGGATAATGGATAGTGGATGCTCTCGTCACATTACCGGCAACATCAATCTTTTAGAAATGTCATAAATATACAAGGAGGGCATGTTGCGTTTTCTGGTAATTTGGGAGGTATGATCACTAAAGAGGGTGATATGTCAAATGGGTGCATCACGTTTGAAAGAGTCAACTATTGTGATAAAGTTGACCACAACTTGTTGAGTGTGTCACAAATATGTGATAAGAAATATACTACCGTCTTTACTGATAAAGAGTGTCTAATATTAAAACCGGGATGCGTCATTACCGAGGACATGGTAATCATGAGATCTCCTCGATCGAATGATATTTATGTGTTGAACATGTCTTCTAAAGTATCAACTTCTATGGAAACGTGTTTTGTTTCTAAGGCAACTGAAAAGGACATGATTCTTTGGCACTGAAGAATGGGTCATATTCATGTCAGGAAAATGAATTATTTAATGGCAAATGACCTGGTTGATAGCATATCTTTGAAACATTTTAAGTTATCTGACCATTATGTTTCTTGTAAAAAGGGCAAAGAGAAGAAGAAGTCACGCCCATCTAAGTTAATCAATACCATTGATACTCCTCTTGAACGACTTCATATGGATTTGTTTGGTCCTGTGAATCGTGCGAGTGTTGCTGGTGATTGGTAACGTCTCGTCGTCACTGATGATTAATCAAGATATTCATGGGTCTTATTAATGAGTTCAAAGGATCAGACACCTATTCTGGTTCAAAATTTAATCACTAAGATCGAATCACTATACAAACTGAAAGTGAGACGTATTCTAAGTGATAATGGTACGGAGTTTAAAAATAATGTTTTGGATTTCTTTAATGTTCAAAAGGGAATTCATCGTGAATATAGTACTCCTTACGTACCACAACAGAAGGGGGGTGGCTGAAAGGAAAAACAGAACATTGATTGAGGTAGCAAGAACAATGCTTGTAGATTCTAAGCTTCCTGTTCAATTCTGGAACGAGGCTGTGAATACTGCTTACTACACGTCCAATCGTGTTTTGTCTGTGAAGAAGCTTCAGAAGACAAGTTATGAACTTCTGAATAAACGTAAGCCTAATTTAAAGTACTTGGAACCATTTGGGTGTCCGTCTACTATGTTGAAGAAAGATGCTGGAAAATTTGAAGAAAAAGAAAATGAAGGTTAACTCTTAGGTTACGAATCACCTAAGAAACGTGTATTTAACTTTACCTCGGGATGGGTAGAAGAGTGGTACCATGTTTATTGTCAAAAATATACCACACCTTCCCAAGGTAAAGAACCAGATGAAGACTTTACCTCGGGCTGGGTAGAGGACTGGATGTTCGACTACGAGAGTTTATTTAATTCATTCACCCAACTAGTTGACCAACCAGATGAAGACTTGGTGCGTGCGTATTTTGGAAGTCCAATGTTTACCTCCGAGAACTTCTGTTTCTAATTATGAAGAAGCTCTTCAAGATGATCTCCCTGATGTATCTGATGTGATTTCTATATCTTCGGATGATAGTCAGTTTGTTGATTCTTCCTCGGCTCCATTTCCTGAAACAAATGAGATTAATGAATCATCTCATGATGTTGAGGAGAATCTCACTAATTTGACAAACAATGTTGTTGTGCCTGAGAACACTATCCTTCGGATTCATAATTATCATCCTCAGGACAACATCATTGGGGAACTTGATGTAGGTGTGCAAACACGTCATCAAGTTTCTACTTCAATTGAGTCTAACATATTGTGTGCTTTTGGGGATTTGCATTCTTCGGGAATCATGAATCTTGCCAAATACACTTTCTTTCTATCTCAGGTGGAGCCAACGACAACTCGTATAGCACTTGAAGATCCTTCTTGGGTAGAAGCGATGCAAGAAGAATTGAAACAGTTTAACCGACACGGTGTATGGGATCTCATTGATAAACCCGCTAGAGTTAAGAAGCCTATTCCTACGAAGTGGGTATTTAAATATAAAAAGGACGATCGTTGGGTGATCGTGAGAAATAAATCAAAGTTAGTGGTACAAGGCTTCCATCAGCAAGAGGGTATAGACTACACTGAAGTATATGCTCCAGTGGCAAGATTGGAAGCTATACGTATATTTTTGGCTTATGCGGCTTACAAGAACATTAAAGTTTATCAGATGAATGTGAAAAGTGCTTTTCTCAATGGAGAACTACATGAGGAAGTGTTTGTTTTGCAACCTCTTGGCTTTGAAGATTGTTGGTGCATGTTTTGTGGCCGTCGCTTGGCGAATAGTTTAGATTGTTTATGTTGTCTGCTGTACACCTAGATAGTGGTCCACGCCGAAAGTCATCCATTCGAAAGAGCATTTTCAAATGGATACTCATTCGATCGAACCAGTCTCTGATTCGATCGAATGAGTCTGCTATTCGATCGAATAGGACTCATTCGATCGAATGAGTCCTGATCGAATAGCAGTGGGTATAAATACCCAGCTTTCAGGCGTGGTTTGTTAAGGATTTGCGTGCCCGGCGCCCAGGTGCTGTCCGGATGAGGGGGGAGGCCATGCTCGACCTCCCCCTGCCATAGATCGTGATTTCAGTGTTTAAACAAGCATGTAATCTTTCGTTTTTTATCAATGAAATCGTTTGTTTCGTGTTTGTTTCTATCCGTCTTTGGTTATCAAACCTTCCGTCTCGAACCGGCTCGGATCGTCTCGGTCCCGACTGAACCAACAAAGATCCTAATTATCCGGACCCAGATTTCCGTTTAAACAAGGCCCTGTATGGTCTACTCCAAGCCCCGAGAGCTTGGTATGGCACACTTCCTCACCATCTTACTGATAATGGCTTCAAGCGAGGAACTGTAGATTGCACATTATTTTATAAGAAAGTTGGTGATGATCTGCTCCTCGTCCATATATATGTCGACTACATTATCTTTGGATCAACAAATGACAAGTTATGTAAGGATTTTGAGAAGTCAATTCAAACAAAGTTCGAAATGAGTTCGATGGGAGAGATGAACTTCTTTTTAGGGTTGCAGGTTCATCAGTCTGACAAAGGAATCTTCATTCATCAGACAAAGTACGTGAACGATGTCTTGATCCGATTCAAGATAACTATCAGAAAAATCCCTTCAACGCCTCTCCCCGTGGGTCACAATTTATCACCTGATGAATTGGAGGATACCATCGATCCTTTATCGAGCGATGATAGGTTCTTTAATGTATCTAACAGCTTCTCGACCTGAAATAATGTTTGCAGTTTTTTTGTGTGCTAGGTACCAAGCAAGTCCCCGAGTGACTCACATGGCAGCGGTTAAGCGTATACTTCAATATATGAGGGGTAATCCTGACATCGGGTTATGGTATCCCAAGGACGATAGTTTCGATTTCACTGCGTTTTCCGATTCGGACTATGGAGGATGCAAGATCAACTTTAAATCGACCACAAAGGGTTGTCAATTCCTAGGAAACCGGCTTGTTTCCTGGCAGTGTAAGAAGCAGACAACGGTCCCCACTTCAACCGCCGAAGCAGAATATGTGGCAGCCTCGAGTTGCTGTTCACAGGTTTTATGGGTCCAGCAACACTTGCAGGATTACAGTTTAAAGTTCTTACTACTCCCATCTATATTGATAACTCTACTGCTATAAATATCACCAAGAATCCCGTGCAACACTCAAAAACTAAACATATCGAAATTCGATATCATTTTATACGGGATTGCTTCGAAAAGAAATTAATTGAAATTGAGAAAGTGCATACTGATTCTCAAAAAGCCGATCTGTTTACCAAGACATTTGATAAAACACATTTTAACTTCTTGCTTGGTTTAAATGGATTAAAATCTCTTGCTGATATCCTGAAACAAGGATAATATCTTTATTTTCTATTTATTTTTCTTTCATTTAATTTTTATGTTTTGGGTTTTGGGGGTGAAATAAAAAATACAAAAATATTGTGTTTTTTGTTTGTATAGAGAAAATCCAAAAACATTAAAAATTTGGAAAAAATACAAAAATATATTGATTTATTTTAAAATATTTTGAAAAATTCAAAAACATTAAAAATTTTATAAAAAATTCAAAAATATTTTGATTTGTGTTTAAAATATTTTGAAAAATTCAAAAACATTGAAATTTGAAAATTCAAAAATATTGTGTTTTTCAGTTTGTAAAGAAAATCCGAAAAGACAAAAAGATTATGTTTTTAAATTATGTACAGAGAAAAACCAAAAACATTTTTGCATACTTTCACTTAAAATTATGTCATTACTCATATTTAAAGGACATATACTTTAATATGTTTGGTCCTGATATTTACTTGTAAATGTTCGGGTTAGCCATTTACCTAATAATGGAAAATGATTGGGGCAACTGTTATGTGTTTTTAATTAATTCTCTCGCTGAAAACTATGTCGGTTATTTAAGTTTGTGGAACATGCTTGCATGTTTTGGTCCTATTATCTACTTGTGGATTGATAGGATAGCCATTAATCTATAGAATAAAAGTAACTGGGGGGATTGAATTTATTGTTTATACTCCTCAAAAATTTTGAGCTTTGAAGCAAAAAGAGAAAATAATAGTACATTGATCATTTGGTTCCATATCCAGAAAGAAATAAGCTTAAAAGACTGAGTGTTTAATTGCATTGGTGCATTGATAGGTATTAAACAAGCCATTAGAGTAAAGTATGTGATATAAACATAAATATATGCCAAATTGAAAGAGGTGTTAGTCTCTATCAAAAATCTCTGTAATGATGGCAGAAATATAATAGCCTGTCATACTCAAGCCTTATGTTTGTTTGATCCCAAAAACAAAATAAGTTTGATTAAAAGGATTTAGGATTCTGGACACTGTGAGTCTTTATGCGGCTTAATCATCTAGGTATTCATATGCATGAATATTTCAAACGCTTTTAGAGCAAACCCAAAGTCATTAAACATGATCGCTGCTGTACATTGTACAATTTTTATTACTGACTTGATCAAAATCCGTTGTTAGTCATACATTGTTACTCCCTTGCATGTGTCTCAATACAATTAAGAAACGAACCCTAGGGGACACGATGTATGTAAGACGACAGATGGACTCGTGCATACTCGCTCATAGTAAAAGAATCTTAATGCATCAAATAAAAATCTATAAAATCAAAAATTTTGATCGATAACATAATGGTTTAAGTCAAGTTGGGGTGATACGGTAAAAATCAAATTAAGCTTGAACCAAGATTAGAGGTTGATAGTTTATGATATTCTGTGATTTAATTGAACCAATTAATCATATCACAAAAACGCTTGAAAGTTTGTTATAAGATTTAAGTGGATAACAATATCAATGACTGACTTAACGCCGGTCATAATATCGTTGTTATATAAAACTGTGATGGAATGGCAATTTGGTCAATATGATTCTCTGCTTAAACTCACAAAAAAATACAAAAATATGTACTGCTTTCAAAAAAACATACAAAATTACAAAAATATTTAATGTTTTATGCTTACTTTTCGGATTTGAATGTAAATATTTCGATATGAAAGAGAAAAATACCAAAAAGATTTTATAATTTTCCTTTTACATATTATTTAATCATTTTTTTAAGTTAAAGTTAAGTTAAGTGTTTTGAGCATAAAACACGTTAAGGTATAATATCATTAAGACACGGGTTTCGATGAGTTATTATATAATTATTCATTTATTTAATTGTTTTAATTATTTAATAGTTTTTTAAACAAAATAAAAGAAAAATGATTTGAAAAGGATATTAAACTTGATTCGTTATTTATGAATAACGAATGGGGTTATTTCTAACGAATTACTTCAATTCGTTACCAATCTAATTCGCTTCCGCCACTTTGTAACGAATGACCCTAATTCGTCATTCATCATATAACAAATTATGCACAACTTTAATTCTAGTTCGAAATTGATTCGTGTTAAGTTATAACGAATTTTCCACGTGTAACGAATTTGTTGCCATGTGTAACGAATGTGATAATGAATCGACTAATTTGTTAATTTAAAATTAACAAATCAGCTGATTCGTTGTCTTGGAAAATGTTAGATTCGTTGCTTATAGGGAAATGTGAAGACCGATTCGTCTTCATTCACTGTTTTCATTTCTTCCATACTAAGCAAAACCTGTTAGTACACGGTTTTGCGTCTAGAGTCTTTGTATTTATCGTTAATGTTTATTTGATAATTAATGTAATATTTAATGTTTATATTTATCTAATTCGTTAAAGTTATGTCTAGTTCGCTAGGAATGTTAGCGAACTAAGACTAGTTCGTTAGGGTTAAGTCTAGTTCGCTAGGGATGTTAGAGAACTAAGACATTATAATGTATTCCCTCCTGATTCGTTAGGGGATGTTAACGAATCAGGGGGCGGTTCGTTATGTTAAAATATGTAACGAAGGGGAAGCTGGTTCGCTAGGGGATGTTAGCGAACCAGGTCGTCCTCTATTTATAGTGAACCACTGTTCACTTTAAGTTAAGTTTTTGAGAAAAATTTCAGAGGGTAATATATAAGTTTATTTTCAGAAAAGCAATTACTCTCTCTCTCAAGCTTCATATTAACGTTATTGATAATATATACACATATACAAGACACTAAATCAAGGTTTATTATGAGATAGATCTTTAACAGTATAATTAACATATCTGAGATCTGTGTTATTGTTATTAACTGTTAATCCGGGATCAAACAAGTGGTATCAGAGCTTTGTTAAGTCAACTGAAACTTCAAAAATTCAAGAACTTGAACGTGTGCATGCTCAAACAAAAACATCATTTCAATCTGATCCATTGACTAAGGCAAAACAATTTTTAAAACAAGCTAAGAAGATTAACTTTGTTAAGTCAACTGGAACAGATACACTAAAAAATTTTTCAAACAGTTCTAATTTAGATTTTTATTTAAAGAAGAAATCTGACTTATCTGATGAGTTTGCTAAGAGCATGACTAAAAATGTGAGCTATCATCAATCATCTGCTTCATTTATTCCAATTACTTCTAAACATCATCATGTAGACATGCGAACTTGTTTCTTATGTGGTCAACAAGGTCATGTTATGAAGAATTGTAATCAACAGCACTATCAGAATCTTCATCCTTTTATCAAGGACAAATCTAAGCCAATTCCAGTGGTCAAGGAGATTCTGAAACGACCTGTGTCGTATGCTGATGATACTCATATTTTGTTCTCTGATGTGAACCCTTGGAAGGTTCTTCATGTCAATGAGACACGCGGTCAAGTAAAACCAAAATTCATTCCAACTGAACCTATATGTCAAAACAAGAATTCAAATGTTGTTCAGGCAGCTTATTTAAGAAGAAAGTCTAGGAAGCTGGTAACTTATTCACAAGTGGCTGAACAACAGTTGAAATCTGTTAAAATTAATGATCAAAGAGAAAACCAAAAGGTGCCCAAGACTGAGGCCTGGGCTGCCTTTTTGAACTAATCACTTTTGTTTGTGTGTAGGGTTCATCCAAGACCATTTCTGGTGAAAACTGGATCATGGATAGCGGATGTTCTCGTCATATCACTGGGAATCTCAACCTATTAACCAACGTGAGAAATATTCAAGGGGGTTATGTAACGTTTGCTGGGAATTCTGGGGGAATGATCACACAAGAGGGTGAAGTTTCAAATGGTCACATTACGCTTGAGAAAGTGAACTATTGCGACAAGGCTGGTCATAACTTATTGAGTGTATCGCAGATTTGTGATAAAAAATACACTACAATATTTACTGACAAAGAGTGTCTTATCTTGAAACCGGGTTATGTTATTCCCGAGGACATGGTTGTCATGCGATCACCACGATCAAATGATATTTATGTCTTAAATATGAGTTCTAAGATATCAACATTGATTGAAACATGTTTTGTCTCGAAAGCAACCGAGAAAGACTCGATTCTATGGCATCGTAGAATGGGTCACATACATGTCAGAAAGATGAATTATTTAATGGCAAATGACTTAGTTGAGGGTGTCTCGTTAAAGAATTTTAAGTTATCTGATCACTGCGTTGCATGCAAAAAGGGCAAGCAGAAGAAGAAGACACATCCCTCTAAGTTATTGAATTCCATTGATACTCCTCTTGAACGACTTCATATGGATTTGTTTGGTCCAGTGAATCGTGCGAGTATTTCTGGAGACTGGTATTGTCTGGTAGTGACAGATGATTATTCAAGATATTCATGGGTGTTATTTATGAGTTCAAAAGATCAAACACCGATTTTGGTACAAAACCTTATTACTAAGATCGAATCACTGTATAAACAAAAGGTGAGAAGAATCCAAAGTGATAATGGTACTATATTCAAAAACACTATATTGGATTTCTTTTGTATTCAAAAGGGAATTCACCGAGAATATAGTGCACCTTATGTACCTCAACAAAATGGTGTTGCTGAAAAGAAAAATAGAACTCTGATTGAAGCTGCACGTACAATGCTCGCTGATTCAAAGCTTCCGGTTCAATTTTGGAATGAGGCAGTGAATACAGCTTGTTATACACTTAATCGGGTTCTAATAGTGAAACGACTCAAGAAAACAAGCTACGAGATCTTAAATAATAGAAAACCTAATTTAAAATACCTGGAACCATTTGGGTGTCCATGTACAATGTTGAAGAAGGATTCGGGTAAATTTGAAGAAAAAGCTGGCTGTGTTGAAGAATGGTACCATGTGGACTGTCAAAAGTACACAACCCCTCCTCAAGGGAAAGGTCCAGACTGGATGTTTGACTATGATAGTTTATTTAATTCTTTTACTCCTTCGACTGAAAACATCGATGAAGATCTAGTTAGAGCATACTTTGAAGAACAATTGAATATTCCAGGTTCTTCAAGTTCTAATACAGTTGAAGCTCAACCAGATGCTCCAACTGAAGAATCTCCAGTTGTTTCTCCAGTTGCTACTGATACTGTTTCTACTTCTTCTGATGATGATCAAGCTGAAATTCAAGTTATTGATCTTGACAGTGATAATGTTTCATCTCTAGAGTTGGGTGAACACTACACTAACTTATTTGATAATGTTGTTGTTCCTGAGAATCCCACTCTTCGGATTCATGGATATCATCCACAGGAAAACATCATCGGAGAACTTGATGTAGGTGTTCGTACATGTCATCAAGTTGCTTCGTCAAGTGACAATAACACGTTGTGTACTTACACTAACTTACATTCTTCGGGAATTATGAATCTTGTTAAGTTCAATTGCTTTCTATCTCAAGTTGAGCCAACGACAGCTCGTAAGGCACTTGAAGATCCTTCTTGGGTAGAAGCTACGCAAGAGGAATTACAGCAGCTTGCATGTTTGGGTGTTTGGGATTTAATAGACAAACCTGCTAGAGTTAAGAAAGCTATTCCGACTAAGTGGGTATTTAAGTGTAAGAAGGACGATCGAGGGGTGATTGTCAGAAACAAAGCACGTTTAGTGGTGCAAGGTTTTTATCAGCAAGAGGGTATTGATTACACAGAGGTAAATGCTCCAGTTGCAAGATTAGAGTCGATTCGAATCTTCCTGGCTTATGCAGCTTATAAGAATATCAAGGTTTATCAAATGGATGTTAAAAGTGCTCTTCTCAATGGTGAATTACACGAGTAAGTGTTTGTCTAACAACCACCTGGTTTTGAAGATCCTGATTATCCAGACCGTATTTACCATTTAAACAAGGCTCTGTATGGTTTACATCAAGCCCCGAGAGCTTGGTATGGCACGCTCGCCGACCATCTGACTGATAATGGCTTCAAACGAGGAACTGTTGACTGCACTTTATTTCATAAGACTGTTGGTGATGATCTTCTTCTAGTCCAGATTTATGTTGACGACATTATTTTTGGGTCTACAAACGACACATTATGTAAGGAGTTCGAGAAGTCCATGCAAACAAAGTTCGGAGTTCGATGGGAGAGATGAATTTTTTTTTAGGGTTGCAGGTTCACCAGTTTGCTCACGGAATTTTTATTCATCAGACTAAGTATGTGAATGACGTCTTGAGCCGATTCAAGATTTCTGCCGGCAAAATCCCTTCTACTCCTCTTCCAGTGGGTCACAATTTTTCACCGGATGAATTGGAGGATTCCGTTGATCCAACCCTCTATCGTGCCATGATTTGTTGTTTAATGTATTTAACGGCTTCTCGCCCTGATATTATGTTTGTTGTTTGTCTTTGTGCTAGGTATCAAGCAAGTCCACGAGTGACTCACCTAGCTGCAGTCAAGAGAATTCTTCAGTATTTGAGGGAAAATCCAGACATCGGGTTGTGGTACCCCAAGGATGATACGTTCATTCTTACTGCCTGCTCAGACTCAGATTATGGAGGATGCAAGATCAACTTCAAATCAACGACTGCTGGATGTCAATTTTTAGGAAACCGACTTGTTTCCTGGCAGTGTAAGAAGCAGACAACGGTCTCCACTTCAACCGCTGAAGCTGAGTATGTTGCAGCCTCGAGTTGTTGTTCCCAGGTATTGTGGATACAACAACATCTTCGTGACTACGGTTTGAAGTTTCTTACTACTCCTATTTTGATTGATAATTCTGCTGCTATTTGTATCACCAAGAATCCCGTACAACATTCTAAAACGAAACATATTGAAATTCGATATCACTTAAAAGTTTTATATAATTTACTATAAAACGATTACAATAAAGTGGCAGGCAAACGGGCAACAAGCTGCGCCGCAACCCCCTTTTGAACAGCAAAGCTAATCCTGCTAAAAAAGAAATTAATCAATCTTGAGAAAGTACATACTGATTTTCAGAAAGCCGATCTGTTTACTAAAGCTTTTGACAAAACGCGTTTTAAATTTTTGCTTGATTTAAACGGATTGAAAACCCTCGCTGATATCCTTAAACAAGGATGACTATCTTTATTTTCTGCCATATCTTTCTTTTAAAATTTATTTTGGTTTTAGGGGTGAAAATCTAGAAAATACAAAAAGAGTGTGTTTTCGTTTGTATAGATAAAATCCAAAAACATTAAAAAAATTTTCAAAATTCAAAAATATTGTGATTTCTGTTCTTTAATGTTTTTCTTTTAAGTATTTTTGAAAAACCAAAAAGAATGTGATTTATGTTTTTGTACAGAAAAATCCGAAAATCCAAAAATATTGTGAAGTTTATTTCATTTATGAGAAATTTGAAAAAGACAAAAATATTGTGTTTTAATGTTGGTACAGAGACCAAAAAGATTTTTAGATTATTTTCTCGCTGAAAATTATGTCGGTTGTTTATGTTTGTGAAGCATGCTTGCATGTCTTGGTCCTATGATTCACTCGTGAATTGAAAGTTAGTCATTTATTTATTAACTTAAGTTAACTGGGGCGATTAAATTTATCTTTATTTTGTTTTTATGCTTCTCAAAATTTTGAGTTTTTGAAGCAAAAAGAGAAAATGATAGTACATTGATTTTCTTGACCCCAAGTTCAGCAAAAAGTAAGCATAAAAGACTGTGTGCTTAATTGAATTGGTGCATTGGTAGGTCTTAAAACAACCCAGTAGAGTAAAGTATGTGATATAAACATAAAGAAACGCCAAATTGAAAGGGGTGTTAGCAAAAGTCTCGGTGAGGATGGCAGAAATGTAATAACCAGTCATACTCAAGCCTTATATTTGTTGATCACCCAAAAATCAAATAAAGCAATTAACAAGCGTTAAGATTATGGACACTGTGAGTCTTTATGCGGCTTAACCATCTGGGTATTCATAAGCATGAATATTTCACTCGCTTTCTAGAGCAAACCCAAAGTCATTAAACTTGATCACCACTGTACTTCGTACAATTTTAAATTACTGACTTGATCAAAATCCGCTGTTAGTCATACAATTGTTCCTCCCTTGCGTGCGTCTTAATACCATTAAGAAACGGACCCCAGGGGATACAATGTATGTAAGCCGACAGATGGACTCATGCATACTCACTCACAGTATAAAATTTTCAACAATTGGTATAAAAATTTTTGATCAACAATATAATGGTTTAAGTCAAGTTGGGGTGATTTGGCAAAAATCAAATTAAGCTTGAACTGAGATTAGAGGCTGATAGTTTCTGATATTCTGTGCTCTAATTGAACAATTTTAATCATATCACAAAAATACTTGAATGTGTGTTATTAGATTTATGTGGACAACAATACCAATGACCGACTTATCGCCAGTCATAATATTACTGAAATATAAAACTGTGATGGAAGGGCAATTTGGTCTATATGATTCTCTGCTCAAACTCAACAAAAATACAAAATTATGTACTGTTTTTGATAAATCACTGAAAAAAAAAATTAAAAAAGTGATTGTCTATTTTTTAATTGTTCGGATATTCTTCTGTAAATACATTCTTTAATTCTTTAATTTTTTTTTTACAAAATATCAAAAATATTTTCGTCTTCTTTATACAAAATACTTAAATATTTTTTTAAGTTATGTTTCGGAAATCTGAAACATTTTCAACGTAATTGGTTGTCGGGATAAAAGGGTTTCTCGATAACCTAATTTATTAATTTATTTAATTCTTTATTTAATTCATTAATTCATTTTATTTATTTAATTTAAAATTAAATAAAAGAGTTTTATTCGCTAAAATCTAATTCGTTATGTATGGATAACGAACTAGGTGATTCTTTAGCGAACTAGCTTCTGTTTCGCTAACCTAATTCGCTTCCGCACTCTGTAACGAATCATCCCTTCGTTATGCATATTTAACGAATCATGACACGAATCAAGTCTTGATTCGCTACCTTTAATTTAACGAATCAAGTAGCGATTCGCCATCATAAGGTAACGAATTGAGTTAGCGAATGGGCTAATTCGCTAACTTTAAGTTAAACGAATCGTCTGATTCGTGCAAGTTGTGCCTAGGGCTTCGTGCACTGATATATAAGACAAGAAAACGAATAGTATTCCACTGTTTGCCTTCTTTCTTCTTCTTTAAGAAACCTATTCAACTTCTCTCTGAAAATTTGACCTTTCTGTTTGAATACTTCAAAGATCGATTTGAGTTTCTAAGGTATAACTGTTCTTGGCGATATCATTTTCGTCAATAATGGACATGTATTGACTGCTAAATTATGAAATTTTAGGGGTTTAAGGGTTTTGAACTTTTGAAATTCTTTTGTGTATAATTTATGTTCATAATTGTATGATTTTGATATCATTATGATCGGAATCACTTTCCGATACCCTTGGTAGACTCTAATCAACATTTGATTATTGTTTGCTGGGTTAATTATTGTTTGTGTTATTGATGTTTACTGTGGGTTCGTTTGATCCTTAGTACATTTAGGTATTGAGTCTCAATCTCATTCACTAACATTCACTAGTGTGTTTCCGAGCTCAACGAGTTGATTATCTTGATGGTTCAACGATAGTTATGGCCTAATTGAATCTGGGTTTAAGATGTTGACTATTGTTGTTCATGTTAATTTTGACCTTGACTTTGTGAAGTCAAAGAAAAAGTCTTAATTCTGACCATTCGTTAGTCTTAGCGAATTGGAACTGTTTCGTGTCCAATTCGTTAAGATTTTACACGAACTAGCTTAGCGAATAAGATGTTACACGAATTAGAGTTTGATTCGCTTAAAATATAACGAACTAGAGTTTAGTTCGTTAAAATTAATTAGTGATTCGCTAGGTTTAGTTCGTTAAGATATTTACTTGATAGCGAATCGCCTGATTCGTTATCTTTGTATAACGAATCAGTATGATTCTTAAAGAATGACATTTAAAAAAAAATGGTGGTATCTTTTAATTAATTAATTAACTAAATTTAATATTCATTTAATTTAATTAAAGGATTTAAATCGTCTAATACGCGCAACTAGATTAATTACACATATCTTTTGATTATATATGGTGATATCTATTCTCATATTCGGTTTTATTTATATAGTTAAACATGGCTGATCAAGAACAACAAAATAAACCGCCACAGGAACAACCTCCACAAGGACAACCACAACAACACGATCAACAAGCTGAAATGATTTTATTACCGTTTGGTAAGAAGCACAACATATGTGCTTATGTTGATCAAGACGTGACTGACTTGAGAACGTTCGGAGCTATGTTGACTTTCTTATGCCGTTCGAAGATACATTATGCAATCACTGCTAAACCTAAGGTGTATCTTAGTATAATCAGGCAGTTTTGGAACACGGCGGTATATGTTGAGGAAAATACTTGGGTTCAAGCTACAATCAATTAGATTCCTATTACGATTGATGTTGAGGTCATTCGTCGGGTACTTCAATTTGTCGATAGTGATGATTACCTGAGTGAATTCGACAGGAAATTGGTTAGGGGTTTATTCACACGATTAAATTATGGGGGTGATATTCGTAGGTCTATGTTAAACAAGAATGGGTTGTGTCCACCATACAAGTATCTGCTACATGTTTTATTACATTGTATGAGTGGACGTTGCGGTGGTTTTGATGAATGCAGAATAAGTTTACAATCGGCGTTTGCTGCCCTAATCCTTAACAAGCCATTCAACTACTCAGAACTTATCTTTGATCATCTGAAAGAGCAAGTTCAGCAAACTCTACCGTCGAAGAAGTTCTTGATGTATCCACGCTTATTACAACTAATTATTCAGGATCTGATACCGAATTTGGTGATTGATCGATCGTTGGTGAACGATGTTCTTGATATGGAACATATGAAAGCTAAAACGGTGCATCGTATGTTAATTTATAGAAAAGACAAGCCACAGGATAAATGGATGATTGGTCATATAATCAATCCGGATTATGTATGTCCTCCTAATGAGCGCTGGATCCATGATGATTCGGATTCCGAGCATGAAGGGGGAGAAGGTGTGAACAATGATGGTGGAGATGATGATGGTAACAATGATGATGGTAATGGTAATGGTGGAGCTGGTGAACAAGCTCTTAAAGAACAACAAGATGCAGTCGATGCTGCGCTAGCTGCCACCATGAAAGCTCAGCTAGAACAAAAACGAAAGCGCAAAGCTGTAGCTACTGGTGAACCATCGAAGAAGCCCCGTGTGTCTGCTGGGGCTGGGGTAATTATTGGAACTCCACCACCACGTCAATCAACTACTCAAAGCTCGGCGGTGCCGCTAACTACTAGCACTTCGATGCTCACCTTGACAACGACGATGGTGTCACATGAGAGGCTCGATCTTATTCCTCAAATGGCGTTGACCGAGATACCGAGGCCTCCTGCTGTGTTGTCTACAGTATCTTCCACCACATCAATGAGACCTCCTCCTATGCCAACAACTACTCCTCCTCCACCTCAGCCAAGTGATGTATCTTTTATGAGGATTACTCGACCCCAAGGACCTGTTCAATCTGTTCATCCATCTGTATACAACTTGCCACCAGGTCGTCAAACTGAAATGCTGCTAAATCTGCTACACTTATAAGAAAATCAAATGGCAGCTGATCGCCAAACTCAAGAACGACTCATGGAGAATCAACGAAAAATGATGAGTTATATTTCGTTCTGTCAGAAGGAGACTACGTCGTTACGTACGATTGTTGAGTCTCAGGGGGTGAAATTAAAGGAACAAGATGAGTTGATTTTACAATTAACTTGCAAAGAAAATGCCCTCAAGAAACTCAAAAATGACGATGATGATCCTGACGAATCTGATGCAGGAGGTGAGCCTAAACAATCGCATGGTTCACCCTCTGGTGCTGGTGTTAGTGGCGCTGATGAGTCGAGCAAGCAGATAATTACCTATCAAGATCCAACAGCTGCCAAGCCAATAGAAATGATTGAGGCTAACACGGTGATATTTATTGATGGATCGGGGGTGGTTAGAAGTGTGGTGAACAGAGATGAGATAGAGGTCGGTGAGTTTGTGGTTAGATCTTTGACAAGGGAGCATATTTCGATTCTGCTTGGGCTAAATGACGAGCAGTTGACTGCTTTAGAGACTGAGCCCGATGTCGAAGTGATCAATGAGGATGAAATGGAAGTTGATCCGTTATTTATGGATACGGATTTTATTTATGAGAACGAGGAGATTGAGATGGAGGATGTGACAGTTGAAGAGTACCCGGACTTGAATCAACTCGTAAACGTTGATCAAGGTGCTCCGGTATTTCATGAAGACGTAATTAAAGAGACTGAGGATGAACTAGAGAAGATTGTGCAGCGAACTATTCCCTCACTAAAAGAAGTGACTGATGATGACATAGAAAGATGGTTCAAACGTCAGAAAGTGGGAAAGATTATCAAAGCTTATCGGTATGTAGATCAGGAAAGAAAAGATGTTGTTGCTGCTTGGATTGAGGCTAATCAGGTGACTACCTTCAAGACTGTTTCTAAGGTACATGGTGATATTGTCTCCTGGCTCTATGATTCAGACCTTAAGGTATGTATAGTCAAGTGGGAAAAGTGTGTCCAGTATTACGAGAGGATAATGGATGTTTTAACTCTACCGCCTTGGGATGTACGTACCCTCGCGAGACGTCCATTTATCAATTGTGGGGGTCACCGAACGGTTGAGTGGTTTCATCAATACTTACTGTTCGAGGTCAATCATGGCTTCAAATTCTTCAAGCCCCAGGTCCCAAGACGTAAGCGCACTGATGAGATTGATCCAAGGACCGGCTGGAAGAAACTTGTCTTGAAAGTGAAGCCGCCAAAGACAATGAAAAGGGTTCATGTGAAGACAATGCCTCAAGATATTTATATGTCTTTCAACTGTTGGTACTATGACAATCGTACTGGCGAGGCCGTTATTGTTCGTGGTCGAGGACTGTAGACCGAGCTCATCAAGATAATCGACCTGATGTGGTTGGTTAATTTATCAGAGACCCACAACGACATGCTATACAGGAAGCAGATTTTGTTTTAACGCCAAGAAGATTACAACCTGGCTATGCAATTCCAACGAGTCGTTCGTGTGTGTCACGAACATGGAATTCATAATTGCAGAGACTGGCAGTCCAAGCGCTTTAAATAAGTTAAAGACAAAGAGCTCAAGACGAGGGAGTGTCTGTTAGTGCACGGTTTTGCGTCTAGAGTCTTTGTATTTATCGTTAATGTTTATTTGATAATTAATGTAATATTTAATGTTTATATTTATCTAATTCGTTAAAGTTATGTCTAGTTCGATAGGAATGTTAGCGAACTAAGACTAGTTCGTTAAGGTTAAGTCTAGTTCGCTAGGGATGTTAGCGAACTAAGACATTATAATGTATTCCATCCTGATTCGTTAGGGGATGTTAACAAATCAGGGGGCGGTTCGTTATGTTAAATTATGCAACGAAGGGGAAGCTGGTTCGCTAGGGGATGTTAGCGAACCAGGTCGTTCTCTATTTATAGTGAACCACTGTTCACTTTAAGTTAAGTTTTTGAGAAAAATTTCAGAGGGTAATATATAAGTTTATTTTCAGAAAAGCAATTACTCTCTCTCAAGCTTCATATTAACGTTATTGATAATATATACACATATACAATACACTAAATCAAGGTTTATTATGAGATAGATCTTTAACAGTATAATTAACAGATCTGAGATCTGTGTTAGTGTTATTAACTGTTAATCCGGGATCAAACAAAACCTCTGGCCAATTTTTCCAGAAAAATTGAATCTTTCTAAACCATCTTTTGTTTATCATTTAAGCTTCGTAAGGTAATGAGGATCATAACGTGATGCTTTTCGTCTATTCTTATGACCATTTCAGGAGTCTTTTGGTCGACTTTCTAATTGGGTTTTAACTAAACATAAACATCAATTAACCTAAGTTATACTAAAATCCAGTCAAAATGGACAACACATATCGATTTTCGATGTGATTCCGATATGATTAGGGTCATTTGTAAGGTTTTACATCGTGTATTATGGGGTAATTGTATCTAGGTTGAAACGTTTGACTTTCAATGTTCTTGCCAATTTTGACTTTGACTCCAGATAGTCAAAATTGAACATTATTGGTGCTAATTCGTTATAGGCTAGCGAATTAAAACTCATTCGTGTTCAATTCGTTACCGATAATTTATCGAATCCACTTCTTCATGAAAATTAATAACGAATTACTTCATATTCATTCATTAATTCGTTATCTTTTCAACTGTGATTTGTTATATCTAATTCGTTCTCTCTCTGTGATAACGAATTACCCACGTTATAACGAAGCACCTAGTTCGTTATAACACATCAGATTCAATAACGAAGTGCATTTAAATTTAATTTAATATATATATATATATATATATTATTTTAAAATAATATTTATATTATTTGTTTTTCATTTTACTAAATCTCGGGTTTATATTTCTCAGTTATGGCTGAAGAGATCGTTCAAAAGTTCCCGCTACTGAGCAACAACCGGTCCAACAAAAAGAGCCGGAACCACCGTTGCTGTCGTTCGACAAGACGCATAACATCTACGCTTTTGTCGAAACGAACTTTGTTGGTGAAGATATTTTTGGGGATATGCTAGCTTTTATACGTCATTCACGTATAAGCTATGCTATCACAGCGAACCCTGAGATTCGTTTTAGAATTATCCGTCCATTCTGGAACTCAGCGCGATAGGTGGAGACTGAGGATCATATAGTTGCTTGTCACACCCTCAAAATCCACTAACGGAGTTTTACCGTCAGAGGGTGTGAACTAACAGGATCGGAATCATTAGTTATAATCAAACCATAAAACAAAGTTTCAAAACCATGAAAACGTTTACGAGTAATTAAATGCGGAAGCGTAAAACCATAGAAAACAATGTTACGTCACGCAGGACGACTTAAAACCCAATGATAACAGTTTAAAAAATAAGTTTGCATAATTAATATGTTTCAAGCAATGCATGTTCCTAAACCGCGCGCCCGCCTCGGCTACCGGAGAATAACATACTAAAAGTGTCAACACAAGGTTGGTGAGTTCACAAGTTATATAAAAATAAAGCGTTTAGCGTTTGCGTTCAGCGTTTTGCGTTAAGCGTTTTGCGTTACAGCGTTTTGCGTTACCAGATAGTGTTATGTCAATTATATATCCATAGGTAGCTAGCCTATAAAACAAGTATCACTAAGTGTTCGACACCGAAGTTGACTGTTTATCATTTGCCTTGCCACCAGGTCATCAAGACCATGGTATGTGTTTAGCCAAGATTACACCCACTCGACATCCAGTCGAGTTTAGCGTTGGGTGGGGTTTGTCAAACCCAGTAGTACTACTCAACAATGACTCGCTATTATCCAAATATTAACCGGTTCGATGTGAATGAAGGACTTTAGTTAACGCGTTTGCCACTTAGTCTTTACAAGTGATATATAATCTATATTAACAAAATCTTAAATGCGTTTTCGGAGCATGTTATCTCCCCCAAGTGAAAAGCGTTTAAAAAGTTTAAAAGGGGAAAGTGAAACTCACTGTTTGCGAAGAAATTCCCAAATTAAATCACCAAGATGCGCGTCACAGAAAAACTCTCTCTAGCGTTCTAAAACAACAAAGAGTTTTTTTCTAAGTGTCGGAATATTATCGAGTCTCTAGACCCGGCACATAATACCTATGCACATAACATGTTTCGTGTTTCGTTTGTGAATCGTGTGTGACTTTAACAAATACATTTGTGATACGATACGTGTGTGAGCAATTATATATATGTCATGTATTAATAATGTACATAACTAGAAATTATTCCCCGCAAGGGCAATTTGGTCAAAACACGACAACTATTTAGCAAGCATTCCCCGCAGGGGCAATTTGGTCAAAACATAACAATTAACTAGCAATTATCATGTTTCATGCATTTTCACAAAATTCAGCAGCTAGTTTCACCGAGACAGAAATTCTACTTGAAAGATTGTACTATCTAACCGATCACAGCATCACAATTAATTTACCAAAACTCATCACAAAAGCATATATGTCTTAGGTTTCCAGAACATATTTTATTATATTTTTATTCCACATAGGTTTCTCACAATCATCAAATCATTACAGCAAACTCATAACAGTCAAATTCATGCGCAACAGAATGTTATTTGCAATTCCCGTTAAACGAAAAGTCCAATAAATGCAAGACCACTTGGGTTAGGTTCCTAACTCAATAGGTCAACTTCCAGAAGTGGAACCAACCCAATTGGTCTCGTAGTTCATGAGATATAACATTTACAAAACAATCTAACAGCAGGTCTAACAACTCAGCTTTGCACAATGTTTTTGTAAAATCATAAAAGTTAACCTCTACTTGTCCAAAAAATACAAGTTTATATTCTTTAGAAACTAGACTCAACCTAGTTTACTGTAGTATCAATAATCTCAACCAATTTTCACATTTACACTTCGTTACAGTCAATTAAACATCAATAACACAATCTGTCCAGAAACTGTTTGCATCCAAACTCAACATATTAACTATCTATGGACCATCATGCATTTATATAACACTCTAGACTCCATAATCACTATCCATGCACATCAATTACACATTACATACATGATTAGGGTTTTTGTTTGTACTCAAATCAAAGACACAACAATTAACATGTAACAATATCAATTCTAGTTATCAAATCATCATCAAATCAACAACAATCATATTAACTTCATACACACACATAATCAGCCATCTAGGGTTTTCAATTAACCCATTAAACATCAAATCAAGTATAAAGGATGCATAGGGTAGTCGATTATACCTTCCTAGCACCTTAATCTTCAATCAAAGGCTTGAAATTGATTGTATATATGTGTGTATAAGTCGACGGCAGCCAAGGTCACCAAGGGGGGGTTCCGATCGGGGTTTGTGTGGGAGAGAAAATAATAGTTAGGGTTTATTATTATTATTATTTATAAAGATACTATGTTACACTCAAGTCCCTCAACTTTCGATTGTTGCTTTTCTAGCCTAACTAACTAGTTCTAGTACATTGAGTTAACGTTTATAACCATGTTATCACATAACACATAAGTCTAACACATAATTATCACATAATTACTGTTTTGACGTTTTTCGTTTATTCATCAATCGTTTGCGTCAACTCGTTTGCGTTTCGGTGCAATTCCCGAAAGACTACACATGTAGTAAGTGTTAAGCGTCATTTAAACCCTAGTTTAAATGTAATGAGGTGTGCGTTATAGATTCAATGATCTTAAGTTTGAATTGACGGAGTTGAGTTAACGGAGTTAACCTGAAATTGACGATTGTCACATCATTCCCATGTTAAAGAATTTTCGTCCCGAAAATTTGAGTCAAGTCGTGATGAGTGTCTGAAAAAGTAAGAAAAATTTTCAGTTTGTCATATCATCCCCTAGTAGAAAGAAATTTCATCCCGAAATTTAATTCATACCTCCGGTGATGTCTGACGGTTTGCCGGGTTTCGCGGTTTTCTGTGTTTGGTCAGCCCTTCAAAAAGGTGAGGATACTTTTTCATCATTTGATCCTCGCGTTCCCACGTGAACTCCGGTCCACGTCTCGAGTTCCAACGAACCTTAACGATTGGAATTTTGCTGTGCTTGAGAGTTTTGGTTTCCCAATCCAAAACTTCAACTGGTTCTTCAATGAAACGTAACTGTTGATCAACTTGCAGTTCCTCCAAAGGGACTACTTGGGTTTCATCGGAAAAGCATTTCTTCAGATTGGACACGTGGAATACATTGTGTACGCCACTGAGTTCCGTTGGTAGGTCCAATCGGTACGCCACCGGACCAATGTGCTCAGTTATTCGATAAGGACCAACATATCGTGGGTTGAGTTTGTTTCGCTTACCAAAGCGAACCACACCTTTCCAAGGCGATACTTTGAGTAATACTTGGTCATTCACTTGAAATTCGAGAGGCTTTCGGCGCTTGTCGGCGTAACTCTTTTGGCGATCTCGTGCTGCTGCCATGCGATTTCGGATTTGAACAATCTTTTTCGAAGTTTCGAGTACCAGTTCTGGACCAGTGATTTGGCTGTCACCCACCTCTGCCCAGCAGAGTGGTGATCGACAATTCCGTCCGTACATCGCTTCAAACGGCGCTGCTTTAATACTTGCGTGGTAGCTGTTATTATACGAAAACTCTACCAAAGGTAAGTGAGGTTCCCAAATTTTTCCGAAATCCAACACGCATGCACGCATCATATCTTCTAGGGTCTGAATAGTTCGTTCACTTTGCCCATCCGTCTGAGGATGGTATGCTGTGCTCATATCAAGATGGGTGCCTAGTGCGCTTTGCAGCAACTTCCAAAAGTGCGAAGTGAAATGAGAATCTCGATCAGAAATGATTGAGACAGGCACTCCGTGTCTAGATACCACTTCTTTCATGTAAACACGAGTCAGTCTTTCCATTTTGTCCAATTCCTTAATCGCTAAGAAGTGTGCAGACTTAGTCAACCGGTCAACGATCACCCAGATGGTATTGCATCCCGTCGGTGTCTTAGGTAAACCCGTGATAAAATCCATTGAAATGTGTTCCCATTTCCACATTGGGAGTTCCGGTTGTTGCAGTAGACCAGATGGTTTCTGGTATTCTACTTTGACTCTGGCACAAGTCAAGCATTTGCTCACGTAGGTGGCAATGTCGGCTTTCATGTTCGGCCACCAGTAAAGTGCCTTTAAATCATGATACATTTTATCTGAGCCAGGGTGGATAGAATATAGGGACTTGTGGGCTTCGTCCATCACCAGAGTTCTCAACTCTCCGAACCGTGGAACCCAAATCCGGTTCTCAAAATATCGGACCCCGTCCGATCTGGTTTCAAGTTGCTTGTTCATGCACCGCATGAGTTCCGATGGAATATTATCATCTTTCAAAGCTTCGAGTTGGGCATCGCGAATCTGGTCGGGTAAGTTCGCATGAATCGTGAGTTGCAATGCTCGCACTCGTCTGGGTTTATCTGTTACTTTTCTGCTGAGGGCGTCGGCCACTACATTGGCCTTGCCAGGGTGGTACTTGATGGCACAATCATAATCCTTAAGCAGCTCAACCCTACGACGCTGTCGCATGTTCAGCTCCTTCTGATCGTAGATATGTTGGAGACTCTTGTGGTCGGTGTAAATGGTAAACTTGGTACCGTACAAGTAATGCCTCCATATCTTAAGGGCAAACACCACAGCTCCGAGTTCCAAATCATGGGTCGTGTAGTTCTTCTTGTGAATCCGTAGTTGTCGAGAGGCATAGGCTATAACATTCTCGAGTTGCATCAGCACACAACCGAGACTTGTATCGATGCGTCACAGTGCACCTCAAAATTTTCCATTCCCTCGGGGAGGGCTAGAATAGGGGCGCTACAGAGTTTGGTTTTCAACAATTGAAAAGCGGATTCTTGCGCGTCACCCCAATTGTACTTTGTGCCTTTGTGAGTCAAAGCGGTGAGGGGTTGAGCAATCTTTGAAAATCCCTCGATGAAACGACGGTAGTAGCCGGCCAGTCCTAGGAATTGCCGCACCTCAGTCAGAGTCTTAGGTGCTTCCCAGTTTTTGATGGCCTCTACCTTACCGGGATCGACATGGATACCATTCTCGTTGATCACATGTCCTAAAAAGTGAACCTCGCGATGCCAAAACTCACATTTCGAGAGTTTAGCATACAGTTGTTCCTTCTTCAATAACTCCAGGATTACCCTTAAGTGTTCTTCATGATCAGCTTCGCTCTTGGAGTAGACGAGAATATCATCAATGAAAACAATCACAAACTTGTCGAGGTACGCCTTGCCTACTCGATTCATGAGATTCATAAATACGGCTGGTGCGTTGGTTAGTCCAAAAAGCATAACCGAAAACTCGTAGTGACCATACCATGTTCTGAAAGCCGTCTTTGAAATATCTTCTTCGCGCACTCTTAGTTGGTGATAACCAGATCGCAGATCGATCTTCGAGTAGTAACTCGATACTTGAAGCTGGTCAAACAAATCATCAATTCGGGGTAAAGGATAACGGTTCTTGACCGTCACCTTGTTCAACTCCCGGTAGTCGATACACATGCGGAAAGTCCCGTCCTTCTTTCTGACAAATAAGACAGGGGCTCCCCATGTCGATGAGCTAGGTCGGATAAAACCCTTATCCAACAAATCTTGAAACTGAGTGGACAACTCCTGAAGCTCCGCCGGTGCGAGCCGATACGGGGCTCGTGCTATGGGTGCTGCACCGGGTGTCAACTCGATTTGGAATTCGACTTGTCGTATAGGAGGGAGTCCGTGCAAATCCTCCGGGAAAACTTCCGGAAAATCTCGCACAACTGGTATATCTTCAATTCGCTTCTCCTCCGTGGGTTTCTCAACAATCTGAGCCAAAATTGCCGGATGACCCTTTCGTAGGTACTTCTGCGCCTTCATGAGGGTAATGACGCTGGTGGTCATGCCGCTTCTCTCACCTCGGGTCGAAATGATCTCGCCGGAAGGGGTAGTAATGTGAACTATCTTGTCGTGGCATATAATCTCCGCTCGGTTCTCGGATAACCAGTCCATGCCGACAACGACATCGAAACTACAAAGCGAAAAAGGAATAAGGTCGATATCAAAGACATGACCTGACAGTTTTAACTTACATCCCGCAAGTACATGAGTCGTTACTATAGTCTTACCGTTAGCTAATTCAACAGGAAACTTAGCATCTAACGGAGTTGGAGTTAAGTCTAAGAGTTGGCTAAAGGCTTTCGACACAAAACTCTTATCAGCTCCAGTGTCAAACAATACAGAAGCAAAACAATCGTTCACAGGGAACTTACCAGTCACCACGTACGGATCATTGCGGGCTTGACCCGACCCAATTACAAAAGCTCTTCCCTTGCCATTGTTTCCACCACTACTGCCACTTCCATTACCTCCATCGTTGTCGTTCTGTTTCAGCTTGGGACAATCTTTCCTAAAATGACCTTCCTGTCCACATTCGAAACATCCCTTCGTCGTCATAGGTGGATTAGGAGCACCCTTTGCCGCAAGGTCTCCTCTACATTCCTTCGCCTGGTGACCCATCTTTCCGCATCTCTGACACTTGACACGGTCACACGGGCCAACATGATGATAGTTGCACCTATTGCACTTCGGATATTTCCCAGCATATCCACTCGAACCTTGCCCGCTACCGTTGTTATTGTTGTTGTGATTCTGATTGTTAAAGCTCCGAGTGAATTCGGGCTTACGGTAGTGTTGTTGCTGTGGGAGGTTCGAGGACGAGGATCTGGTGTTGTCAAACTTTCTCTTTCCGCTGTTCGGGTTGTTGTTGCTGTTGTTGTCATTACTCGGGTTGTCACGGGCTTTCGCGGTTGAACCCCTAGGTGGTAACGCACCTTGGGTCACAGCTTGATCCGTCAGTTTGTGAGCTAACCGGATCGCTTGTTGAATCGTGGCTGGTCTGGAAGACGTCACCATGCCCTGAATCTGCGGTGCTAACCCATTAATATACATTTCAATCCTCTTACTCGACGGGTCTACCATCCGTGGACACATCACAGCCAACTCGTGAGAACGGGTGGTGTAGGCTTCGATTTCTAAGCCCACCATCTTCAGTGACCAAAATTCTGACTCTAACTTCGAAATCTCCTCTCTCGGACAGTACTCCTCTCGCATCATGTTCTTGAACTCCTCCCAGTTCATAGCGTTAGCCAGTTCCAATCCAAGGATCTGCACGTTCGAATTCCACCAAGTGAGGGCAGAATCCTCAAGTGTTCCAGCAGCGAATTTGACCCTACTGGCAAGGGGACAATTACACATCTCAAACGCCGATTCGGCCTTCTCAGCCCAACGCAGGAAGCCTATAGCTCCCTCAGTGCCCTTAAACGAACTGGGCTTGCAGTCAAGGTTTGAAGGTACACGATCCACTTGGACCTCCAGCTTGATTCTGAACGTGTGCGGCTAAAGCGGCCGCCGCATGGTCGTTCAGCAGAGTTTGGAGTTCAGCTGCAGTCAAGTTGATGTTACCACGTCCGTGTCCAGCGTTTTTTCCAGCCATTTCCTAGAATCACAGCATAAGATGTTGAACATGAGTTTTTCTTTCATATGCAACACGCCATACATGTAATAAAAAGATAGGTAAGAAAGAAATAAGAAACAACATCACATCACAACCGTATATTAATCTAATTAATAATTCATGATTAAAACCATTATATTCGCTACAAAGTATTTCCTATCAATCCTTAAAATCATAGAAAATAATAGTTCGGATGGAGACAACCCCTCCATCTAGGTGTCATCATCACTAGATGTCATCATCTGAGGACACCTCTGAGTGTGCCTCCTCCTCAGCTGGTTCTTCCTCCGGTTCCTCTTTGGGATCTTCTTCGAGTTCCTCTTCAGGCCCTGCCTCAGGCTCTGCCTCAGGTTCGGCTGTGTTCTGAGCAATTTGCATTTGTAAGACATCGCAACGCTCTAATGCTATCTCGGTTCGAGTCCTTGCTACTTGGAGTTGCTCTTGCAAGTCTATCATCTCGGCTTGCATTTTTCTCATAATCTTCATCTGTTGATCACTAGCCTCTTGCATTTCCTTCATTGCCGCTGCCATGCGGGCAATCTCCTTCTTAGTCTCGGTTCCGTCTTTTAACAGTCCGGAAACGTTAGCTCTCGTATAGCGCATGTAACCCACGTCACGCTCCAAGCAAGAAACGACAGCCGCGAGAACTCGCTCTACAGGTTCAGTTATAGGTGGTAGGGTGTTGGGATAAGCAGGATGGTTCGGGTGAGGTAACGGGGGAACTTGTTCGCGATAGACCATACGTCTGATCATGTTAGGGTACCAATCCCAGCTAACGTCGTTTTCGTATATGCCTCCGGATAGGCGGTACCTCTTCGGTGCGGGAGCTTCGAGTTCCGGGACTACTCGGGGGTGGCGATGCGGTAGGTAACTGCGGTTCCTTCCCATGAGCATGAGTCATCGGATCAGATGATGATGAGGGTGGCGGCGTCGACATTCCTACATGTAAGCCGTGTATGCGCGCGCGTATGAGTGAAAGAGGTAAAGAGAATCGATAACAAAGACTACACAAATCTATGCAGTGCGTATCATTATAACTAATGGGTCGTCGCGGTTATAGTCTAGTATGCATGCAGCTTCTAATTCGCTATAACCAATGGCTCTGATATCAATCTGTCACACCCTCAAAATCCACTAACGGAGTTTTACCGTCAGAGGGTGTGAACTAACAAGATCGGAATCATTAGTTATAATCAAACCATAAAACAAAGTTTCAAAACCATGAAAACGTTTACGAGTAATTAAATGCGGAAGCGTAAAACCATAGAAAACAATGTTACGTCACGCAGGACGACTTAAAACCCAATGATAACAGTTTAAAAAAATAAGTTTGCATAATTAAAATGTTTCAAGCAATGCATGTTCCTAAACCGCGCGCCCGCCTCGGCTACCTGAGAATAACATACTAAAAGTGTCAACACAAGGTTGGTGAGTTCACAAGTTATATAAAAATAAAGCGTTTAGCGTTTGCGTTCAGCGTTTTGCGTTACAGCGTTTTGCCTGACAGCGTTTTGCGTTACAGCGTTTTGCGTTACAGCGTTTTGCGTTACCAGATAGTGTTATGTCAATTATATATCCATAGGTAGCTAGCCTATAAAACAAGTATCACTAAGTGTTCGACACCGAAGTTGACTGTTTATCATTCGCCTTGCCACCAGGTCATCCAGACCATGGTATGTGTTTAGCCAAGATTACACCCACTCGACATCCAGTCGAGTTTAGCGTTGGGTGGGGTTTGTCAAACCCAGTAGTACTACTCAACAGTGACTCGCTATTATCCAAATATTAACCGGTTCGATGTGAATGAAGGACTTTAGTTAACGCGTTTGCCACTTGGTCTTTACAAGTGATATATAATCTATATTAACAAAATCTTAAATGCGTTTTCGGAGTATGTTATCTCCCCCAAGTGAAAAGCGTTTAAAAAGTTTAAAAGGGGAAAGTGAAACTCACTGTTTGCGAAGAAATTCCTAAATTAAATCACCAAGATGCGCGTCACAGAAAAACTCTCTCTAGCGTTCTAAAACAACAAAGAGATTTTTTCTAAGTGTCGGAATATTATCGAGTCTCTAGACCCGGCACATAATACCTATGCACATAACATGTTTCGTGTTTCGTTTGTGAATCGTGTGTGACTTTAACAAATACATTTGTGATACGATACGTGTGTGAGCAATTATTTATGTGTCATGTATTAATAATGTACATAACTAGCAATTATTCCCCGCAAGGGCAATTTGGTCAAAACACGACAACTATTTAGCAAGCATTCCCTGCAGGGGCAATTTGGTCAAAACATAGCAATTAACTAGCAATTACCATGTTTCATGCATTTTCACAAAATTCCGCAGCTAGTTTCACCGAGACAGAAATTCTACTTGAAAGATTGTACTATCTAACCGATCACAGCATCACAATTAATTTACCAAAAATCATCACAAAAGCATATATGTCTTAGGTTTCCAGAACATATTTTATTATATTTTTATTCCACATAGGTTTCACACAATAATCAAATCATTACAGCAAACTCATAACAGTCAAATTCATGCGCAACAGAATGTTATTTGCAATTCCCGTTAAATGAAAAATCCAATAAATACAAGACCACTTGGGTTAGGTTCCTAACTCAATAGGTCAACTTCCAGAAGTGGAACCAACCCAATTGGTCTCGTAGTTCATGGAACCAACGTGAAGGTGATAAACGATGAAGAAATCTTAGAGGATCCGACGTTTCCTGAGATGAACACGTTCTTTGTTTATGAAGATGAAGCGATCGAGATTGAAGATGTGACAGCAGAGGAATACCCCGACCTTTATCAACGATCCAATGTTGAAGAGGGTATTCCTACCTTCAACGAGGAAAATGTCAAATCTGCTTTAGGTTCCCAGCCGGATCTACACGAGATATCGCGTTCTACGTAGGTGCGGAATCCCTACGTAAGACGTTACGAGCGTAGAAGACAAAACGATTAAACACGTTACAATAAACACAAACACGTTATATTGCAACCGTAAACACGTGATACAAAGATCACCAAATACAGACTCTCTCTAACTCGTTTTCTGAATAATGAACTCGTTGAATTATATCCATGTCTCTAAGCCGTAACCTAGGACATATATATCACGACAACTTCGCCTGGCATGTTCAGGCGAAGTTGTCACTAACTTCGCATGTCTAACAAGTTCGCCCATATCAGCGAACTTGTTAGCAACTTCGCTTACATACAAACTCAAATCCAAACGACTCGATTACAGACACTAGACACTGAACTACTGACATCATGTACCAACACTGCTGAAGACCATTTGGAAAAGGTCTCGAGGGGTAAAGGGAAGAAGTTTGATTGGAATCCTGATCCATCGGTTGAGGATATTCAGAGTTGGTTCGCGTATCGGTGCAAACGAGCACGTAAGATTATTGAGGCGTACAGGTATGTGGATGAAGAGCAAAAGCAGAATGCGATCGCACGCGCTAAACCTAATCAGAAAACAACCGTTAAAGTCGTGTCAACTGTTAAAGGTGATATCGTTTCCTGGATTTATGATTCTGAACTTAAGGTCTGCATCATCAAGTAGGAGAACGGCGTTCAGTACTATGAAAATATCACTGACATTCTCTCACTACCGCATTGGGATGTTCGTACCCTTGCGAATCAACCTTTCATTAACCGCTTTGGAAATCGTCGAGCAGAATGGTTTCATCAACATTTGCTCTTCTAGGTAAATCATGGGTTTAAGTTCTTTAAGCCACAAATTCTGATCCGTAAGCGTATTGACGAGATTGATCCACGTACGGGATGGAGGAAGCTTGTGCTTAAGGTTAAACCATCGAAAACGATGAAATATGTACCGGTGAAGACTTTCTCGCAAGGTCTTCACCTAACTTTCAACCGTTGGTACTACGACAATCGTACTGGTGACGCCGTCATTGTCCTTGGGAAAGGTTTGAAGACTAATTTTATTAGAGTTATTGATCCAATGTGGCTCGTGAATTTATCAGAGACTGACAATGACGTGTTGTTTAAGAATAAGATATTGATTGATGCCATGAAGACTATGACCGAGCTATGCAATTCCAACGTTTGTGCGTGTATGTCACGAGTTCGGGATTCATAGTTGTCGTGATTGGGTGACAAAGCGTTTCAAGTAAAGTAAAGACAAAGAGCTCAAGATGATTGGGTGTTTGTTAGTGCACGGTTTTGTCGTCTCGAGTCATTGTACTTATCGTTTGTAATTTATTAATATTTTAATATTAAGGGAATTTATGTAATTTACTTTAGTCCATTAATGTAAGGCTAATTCGTTAATGATGTTTAAGGAATTAACAGGTGGTTGTTTATCATGACTCGACGAATGTACAACCAATAGAGTCGATAAAGGCTAATACTGTCGTATTTTTGGATATTATGGGGGTGGTGAGGAGTATGGTGAATGCGGATAAGATTGAGGAGGGACAGTTTGTTGATAGGTCCCTGACACGTGAGCAGATTTCGATACTGCTGGGTTTGAATGACGAAGAGCTTGATACTTTGGAAGTTGATGATGACGTGAAGGTGATAAACGATGAAGAAATCTTATAGGATCCGACGTTTCCTGAGATGAACACGTTCTTTGTTTTTGAAGATGAAGCGATCGAGATTGAAGATGTGACAGCAGAGGAATACCCCGACCTTTATCAACGATCCAATGTTGAAGAGGGTATTCCTACCTTCAACGAGGAAAATGTCAAATCTGCTGAAGACCATTTGGAAAAGGTCTCGAAGGGTAAAGGGAAGAAGTTTGATTGGAATCCTTATCCATCGGTTGAGGATATTCCGAGTTGGTTCGCGTATCGGTGCAAACGAGCACGTAAGATTATTGAGGCGTACAGGTATGTGGATGAAGAGCAGAAGCAGAATGCGATCGCACGCGCTAAAGCCAATCAGAAAACAACCTTTAAAGTCGTGTCAACTGTTAAAGGTGATATCGTTTCCTGGATTTATGATTCTGAACTTAAGGTCTGCATCATCAAGTGGGAGAAAAGCGTTCAGTACTATGAAAATATCACTGACATTCTCTCACTACCGCATTGGGATGTTCGTACCCTTGTGAATCAACCTTTCATTAACCGCTTTGGAAATCGTCGAACAGAATGGTTTCATCAACATTTGCTCTTCGAGGTAAATCACGGGTTTAAGTTCTTTAAGCCATAGATTCCGATCCGTAAGCGTATTGACGAGATTGATCCACGTACGGGATGGAGGAAGCTTGTGCTTAAGGTAAAACCATCGAAAACGATGAAATATGTACCGGTGAAGACTTTCTCGCAAGGTCTTCACCTAACTTTCAACCGTTGGTACTACGACAATCGTACTGGTGAGGCCGTCATTGTCCTTGGGAAAGGTTTGAAGACTAATTTTATTAAAGTTATCGATCCAATGTGGCTCGTGAATTTATCAGAGACTGACAATGACATGTTGTTTGAGAATAAGATATTGATTGAGCGCATGAAGAATATGACCGAGCTATGCAATTCCAACGCGTTGTGCGTGTATGTCACGAGTTTGGGATTCATAGTTTTCGTGATTGGGTGACAAAGCTTTTCAAGTAAAGTAAAGACAAAGAGTTCAAGATGAGGGGGTGTTTGTTAGTGCACGGTTTTGTCGTCTCGAGTCTTTGTACTTATCGTTTGTAATTTATTAATATTTTAATATTAAGGGAATTTATGTAATTTACTTTAGTTCGTTAATGTAAGGCTAATTCGTTAAGGATGTTTAAGGAATTAGCCAGTTCGTCTAAATGTAAAGTCTAGTTCGTTATGTATGTTCCCATTCTTCATGGAATGTTGACAAATGGGGGCATAACGATACGAAGATTCGTTATGCTTTCCTTATTAATTCTATAAGTTAACGAACTGGATCCAATTCGTTACGGGATGTGTAAAAAATTGGTTCCATCGTGTATTTATAGGGGTTTCATTCCCTGTTAATATAAGTTTTGATTTTGAGAAACGAACCTCTGTCAAAATACTCTCTCGATCATTTCTTCCCTCAAACTATTACTAATATACATAACTAATAACTAATACATATATATATATATATTTAACCTAATTAAGAGTATAATCAAGAACTAGATCCGTTTAAGGTATTAGATCTATTAAGGTAATTGATATCATACTGATAGATCTGAGGTGTTTACAGGAATTATTCGTTTCAGAAAGAAAGGGAAGTTGAGTCTAATGTACATTGGACTGTTTATAATTTTAGATCGTGTTGGCGAAGTGGCTTACAAATTAGATGCCTAAAGAGTTAAAAGGAATTCAATCAACTTTTCACGTTTCTCACTTGAGAAAATGCTTAGCTGATGACACCTCTCATGTGCCATTCATAGACATCGAGGTTTGTAAGGAGAATTTTAGTAACTTGCGATATCAAATGTCGAAACATGTAATATATTAATGGTAACGTTAATAATTAAAGCCTATGTAGTTTTCATATCCGAGACGAGAGCTTCGACACGCGTTTAACTTCAACATGAAAACATCTAGAATGTAGTTGGCTATAAATATGCCATTTGCAATCTTTTATGTGTGTGTTTGTAAGATGTAAATTACCACCCAAGGGGAGCTCACCTTGGGTGGGTCGGTTCTTTGTTTATGTTATCAATCTTTTAACCGACAACGAGATCGTTCATCTATCCTATCTTTATATTATTTATGTTCGGTCGTTTGATTTACCGAACCCGTCTCGACACGTTTATCAAGTGCAAAATCCGTTCGGATGGTCGTTTTGGGACCTATAATTGGTATCAGAGTAGGTCGAATCTTATGATTCAACTTTGCTCTTGATATCGGGTTCTATTTCCGTTTTTACCTAAACCGAGACGTTAATGTCTTGAAGTTTTTGAAGATCCGAAATAAAGTTTGGTGTTTGGAAATAAATTTTGAAGATCTTTGGAAATAAAAGTGTTTTAAGCTCGTCTTGTTTGCAGATCAGGATTCACTACTGATTAAAGGTTTGTTTTTGGGTTTTATAATTGTTTTATGGGTTTTAATAGGGAACATATATGGGTTTGTGAGTGGGTTACCGGTGGTCGGAGACTTGTTATCCAGCTGGTTATGTGATGGCTGTGGTCAGCAAAGAAAGGAAGGAAACAAGTAGACAAAAGACGGCAGCGGGCGTAAGAAAGAAAAAAGAAGAAGGCGGCGGACGGTGGCCAGAACCATGGCTTTCCGGCATCCGGTCAAGGGTTCGTATTTCCGGCGATGGTGCCGGCATACATTTTTCCGGCAAGACGGCCAGTGTCGGTGGCGGATATGGTGGCTGATGGATCTGTAGACAGCGGCAATAGTGGCTGTGATGAGGGTGCGGTGGTGGCGGGAAGCCGGATTTTCTGGCGGAGCATTTTTTTTGTGAGTCTTTTCTGGCGCCGGTTGGCCGGATTGGCGGCTGGTGCCTGCTGCTACTGTATTATAATTTGTTTGTTAGGTGTTTGTCCTAATTTAAAAAGAAAGACGGAGTTGGACTCAAAATGGGTTCTGGGCAGCTTTGTTAATTTATTTGGGCTTCTTGAACAACTACATGGGTTGTTATACCATGGGTTGGTTTAATGTTTGGGGCTATTGAGATTAAATTTTTGGCCATGATTCAACAATGATATTTTTTGGGCCAAGAAATGATTATTGTTCGGGGTTGACTAACTGAAGAAAGTCCAAATTTGCTCAGGTTTTCATCATTATTGGACCGTGTTCAAAGCATATTATTTATGTTATTTTCTAGGCGTTTGAGAATTGGATCCTGAAACCATGGGCTACGAGCATCCGAGATGCTTATTTATTAAGGTGATAATTTTTAACCAAGTTAGATTTAATAGGGAGTTAAATTGTTTAAGCTCTCAACCTGAAAACGTGGGCTACGAGTATCTGGGATATTTATTTATTAGGAGTGAGTTACTTAAATAATTTCATTCTCGGAAATAATAAGCTTTGTCATTTGATCGTCATCCCCGGTAGTTCTTGTGAACCTATAGTGCTTGAAGATCTAAGATGGATAAAGAAACGATAACTCCTTAATGAATGAATTAGGTGGATCATACCTTTAGTGGGTGATTGAAGAGGCTTTGGCTTTATTGGGTTGATTCTTGAAGATGCGAGACATGGTTCAACAAAGTCTTTGATATCATAAGTCAAGGGGATGATTGTAAGGCCAATTTTAGTGACTTGCAATATCAAATGATGAAACCCGTTATATATTAATGGTAACGTTATCCCCTTGGTGAAAGTAATATGGAAACATCGTAAGGGATCAGATGCTACTTGGGAAGTTGAAGAAGGGATGTTCAAGTTTTACCCTGATTTGTTTAAGTAATAGTTAGGTTTGGGGGATGAAACCTCTTTTAAGGAGGTTAGACTTGCAACATCCTACTTTTGATAATAATAAATAAAAGAAGTTTCGGTTTTATAAATAGTGTGTTATTATTAAATTAAGTTAGATAAAAAATAATATAGTGTGGGCTTGGTCAATAAAGATGGAATAAAGGATGGTAATAGGCCTTAGGTCCATGGGCTTTAGGGTATATAAACCCCTTAAACCTCCCTAAAACCCTAAAACCCTCATTTCACCAACATTTCCTCCCTACACACTCATAAATACACACAAACACCTATATTCCTTTACATATCATATATGAATGCTAACCAAGAAGGGTTTGTGTTAGATCTTTGTCATACACGCAAGAATCAAGTCTAGTTTCACGTATTGAGTCAAATCCGAAGTTAGAAGTGAACCAAAAAGGTACGTTTTAGATTAAATAAAGTTTTTGAGGTCGGTTTTCCCTAGGATGTGATACTAAGGAAAATCGGCCTTATTATGTAAGAAAAATGTAAAATTGAACATAAATTATATGTTAGAATGTAACGGGTAATACGGATGACGTTTGGACCCAGTTAAAGTACGAAAAAAACTCGTAATGGCTCAAAACACGTTATATCGTGTAAACGGGAAAAACGAGACGAAAGGAATGGCTGGAAAGTGATGAGAATGGAAACCATATACGAATAGGATCCTTAAGAAACTTGATTCGAAAGAAAAGTAATCGAATTGAATGGGCAAGTAAATTAATCAAATCGAAAAGAAAGTGATCGAATTGAATGGGCAAGAAAAGTGATCAAATCGAATAGAAAGTAATCGAATTCAATGGGCCAGAAACGTAATCGTATCGAATAAAAAGTAATCGAATCGAATGGTAAAAGTAATCGAATTGAATTGAAATTCGATTAGATTCTGTCAATCGATTAGAATTTCATTCAATTAGAATTTCCATTCGATTAGATTGGTTCAAACTTAAGTTTTCTGATGAATTTTTATTAAAGGATTGTTAATGAAAATAAAATTTTTACCTCGACCCCAGCCAGGGGCTCTGCCCCTTGGACCTTGCTAGGGGCTGCTGCCCCTAGACCCCGCTGCTATGGGCGTTGCCACTGGACCCCCGTAGCTAGGGGTTACACTAATATAGAATTATGATATAGTCAAAGGTAGTTAATTGATATTTGCAATTATTACATAGTTAGCCATGCACAGCTTAGGAGGGGTATTACAGTTAACTCTGAGAAGCACATGATACATGTGAGTTTCTAGCCCCATTTCCTTGTTATGTTTTTGGAGCTGTGTGCATACTCGATGTGATTAGTTAATACACTTACCTTAAGTGGTAAGTGTATGATATGTGATTGTTTTATGTATGTTGTATGAATGATATATGAATTCTATAGGAAAGATTGACAGTATGTACGAAAGTTTATAAATATAAATATAAAGAAAGGTATGGTATGGTTGTATGGAAAGAAGGGGACCGGACCCTAATAATATCCGAGGCAGAAGGGAACCGGGCCCTAATATTACTCGAGGAAGAAGGGAACCGGACACTAATAATATCCGAGGTAAAAAGGGAACCGAGCCCTAATAATACTCGAGGAAGTAGGGCGAAATGCTCGTTAAAACGTATAAGTATGTATGTAAAGTAAGATAAATATGAAAGCATGAAAGAGAGAAAGTATGAAAGTAAGAATGAGGGTATATACTTATGTATGTACGAAAGAACGTAAAGCAGGTTAGGTATGTAATATATGAACATATTATATATTCCCTGATTAACTAGAACTCACTCAGGGTAGAAGACTTTTAGTATGCACGCAGGTAATAGGCAAAGGCAGCTAGCTTGAATGAAGACACATGGCGTTGGTCTGAAGATACTGGCATCTTGAGAAGAATTATATGATGTTATATTTGATTATGTTTTGATTTGAAAGACAAATTTGAATGATGTTAAGACAAGATTTAAAATATTATGTAATATATGGTTGAAGTTTTATATTCCGCGAAAACATTTAATTAACTCTGATATTTAGAACTGTGTTTATGAGTAAATCCAACGCAAAATTAGGGCACCGGGATCGGGGCCTTACAATATACACCTAACCTTTTATACATTAGTTCATCATTAAAATATCATTCATATATCTTTTATAAGACATTCATATAGCATACACTTACCACTTAAGGTTAGTGTATTAACTAACACATAGAAGTATGCACACAACCCCGAAAAACATAATAGAGAAAATGGGCTAGAAACCCACCTGAGTCTTGTTCTTCTCTGAGTTAAAAGTAATACCCTTCCTTAGTTGTGCACGGCTAACTGTGTAATGATTATAAGTATCAATTAACTATATCTAACACAGTTCTAATCGAATCGCCATTATAATCGAATAATCATTCTAATCGAATGACGGTTCTAATCGAATGACATATTCTAATCGAATGGCATATTCTTATCGAATGATAGATTCTAATCGAATGGAAGATTCTAATCGAATGGAAGATTCTAATCGAATGACTGATTCTAATCGAATGATGGATTCTAATCGAATAGAATTCAATTCGATTACTTTACTCATTGGATTCAATTACTTTGTCCATTCGATTCGATTTCTTTGCCCACTCAATTCAATTACTTTGTTCATTCGATTCGATTACTTTTCGTTTGAATATGATTTTATTCCTATCATTTTCCATCCATCTTTACGACTCTTTTTGCCCATCTTGCATAATAAATGAGCCTTGGACTTTAACCATATTGTTTCCTTGCACTAACTTGGTTCAAAAGTTACACGTTTGTCCCGTTTTATTCCGAACAACTTGTTTATGTTCAATTTTACATTTTTCTCACATAATAAGGTCCGATTTACTATCCTACCAAGTTTCGTGCAAAACCAACTTAGTTTACCTATACTTTTCATGAACCGAACACTAATCGTTTAACCGAAATGAACCAACTAACCCATTTACTCACAAGTTCATTAATTTAAATAATCGTGACCCGTTCTATCATCCTAACAATTTTCATGCAAATCCGTCCAAGAAAAGTAAACATTTTTAACAAAAACGTACCTTTGAGATTTATGTTCGAAATCACTCTAATAGACCAAAACCATATCAAGCGAACTCAGAATTAAGTGATTCAAGCAGCCACAAAACCGTCTTTCCCCGATCTACAAACCCATGATCTCTCTGTCGCCGGAAACAGCCGCAACAGTCGCTGGAAAACCCAAACAGTTGCCGGAAAACTCCATTTTTGTTGTTACGAGTTCCTTGATAAAAACCAAACTTCCCCACCTATGATAGAAGATCTGACTGGTAGAAATCATCATTTATATGCCATGAACACTCTGTAAAAATTTGAGACCGATCTGGCAGATAGATCTTCGGGAATCATCAGATCTTTGTGGGTTGTTCTCTCAAAAACGGGATTTCTGGTAAGGAATGAGTTTGGAGGCTAGGATGGTTATAATGAGATGGCGGCTATATTTATTGAAAGATGGTACGGTTTCATGTTTTACTTTTCATCTAATGACACTTATTCCCCTCCTACTTTAGATAATTAAATTTATCTTTTGTAATTTAATTAAATCCAATTCATTTAAATACCGACGAAACTTGGGATGTTACAAATTTTTGGATTAATGTTTTATGAATCATTATAGTACTAGATATTTACTCTCGTTGCATTTCTATTTTTATTTTCCCTGTCTCTCGGGTAAAGTCTTGTAATCTTATTCGGTAATTTTAATTCAGAGAATCTTTATTTTTACCAAATTTTATGTTTATCTAATGGTTGTTTTACAAAATAACTATTTTAAATAACCAAGCTTTAAATTTTTGTTTATTTAAAAGATGTCTCACTTATAACTCTTCCATCTAAAAATTTCTATTTTACCATTGAAATTATATTTTCAAATGTTTTTTTTAAAACCCACACGATGGGTCGAAGCATGTGGACCATCCGACGATAAAAGTAATTATGGTCTGGAACATTATTATCAAAGTCCGCATGGAAATCATGGTTTGTGCAATTGTGTGTCATAATATAGAACAGAATGTAGTTTTGTGTAACGATACAAATATTAAGATGACAAGGACATGGTGGATACGTTGCTGCGACATCCTATATGTAAGTGCCCTTATCGGATTTTCATTTGTAGCGTTGTTTCGACTACTCAAAATTCCATGTTATGGAAAATTTTATCTAAATGTTTTTCCTTAAAATTTAATTATTTTATCATTTTTTTTGTTTTCTCTATTTTCGGGACGAAATTCTCAAAAGTAAGGGAGACTGTAACATCTCTTATTTTTCGTATTTGAGATCAAATTCGTTTACCCGACTCGGGAATACATTTCAGACCTTTCGTATTAATAAAAACTAGTATTTAACTTGGTTTCACTAGTTTTAAACTTTAATAAATTTTAAACTTGTCAAAGAATGCTTGGTAATCTTAAAAATTGCTTTAAATGGCTAAAAATGCATTTTTGGAACTACAGGGACTGAAAATGACAAGTTGACAAAATTCTCAACTCCCTCTCACGCCATGCTGCGTGGGGAGGAATGCCCAACATGGTCGCGCAGCGCGTCCAGGTACCTGCACAGATTTTATTTTTGTTTATATTGTTAATTCGTTTTAAGTTTAAATCATTCCTAATCAAGCCTAAATCACGAATTTTGAGCCCCAAGAAAAGTAATCTAGTATAGTATAATGTCTAGGTTCATTCTTCACTAATTACTTGAGAATATATTTATCAAAAGATCTGATTTCGGTCATCAATGTATAATTCGGTTTCCTTAATGGATTAAATGCTTAACTAAATCATTTAACCTATGAATTATTCATCATAATACTTCCCCTAAACCCTAAAACACTTGTCTCGGCCTTCATAAAGCTTTCTCCAACAAATTCCCTTTTTCAACCATCCTAATCTTAATTAATTTTACAAGCTTGTTCAAGGTTTGTTGACTTTGAAGTTCAAGTCATCATTGACCACGATTTTCTATAGTTTCACTTCTTGTTTGGGTAAGTTATCTTCTGTAATTTGATAGATTTTCATTAAATAAAAAAAAATTCCTCTATCAATTTCACTGGTTGAGGGAGTTTTGGTGGTCAATTTGATCCCGACCCGTTAAAGGTGTTTTAGTCAAGCTTATTTGACTTTTCAATATCTTTATCTTTTGATCAGAACTAGCTTTCGGTCCAAAAGACTTTTTTGTCCAACATCAAATTTTAAGTGTACTGACCAAAACCCAACACCCGAATAGATGTTCGGATTATGGTCAGTATCAGCTCCCTTATTTATCAAGAATATCGTAACCGGAGTTCTATACATCTATTGGGATTGATTCCAGCGGATATGTTCTCGGTTTTTATGATAATTTTATTTTGTATAAGTATGAGGTCTGTATGGATCAGAATACGTTTCGCGACAACCTTCCTCGTTTATTATGTCTCTCGGTTAACTTGCTTAATCATTAAGGTGGGTAATCACTCCGCTATTTTACCATTTTCAAATGCTTTTGGGGACTTTGTGCGTACCAAATCTTATTTTTCATACTACATATATTCCATACTAGAAAATCATTATTATTGTGTTGTTGATCAATTAAATTTTTATTTTCTTATTGCTTACCTGCTTATCTGTTTAATTCTAGCAAGTCGTGATTCTAGCAAATCGTCATATTAGCCATAACCCGTTTGTGCGGCATGGTCAACTGACACCAATTATTTGTTTTCATCTAATTGTTGATACTCATGATATTGATTTAAAATTTTATTTAATCTAATATTATATTTAGTGTCGAAGATTGGTGATTTTCTCACTCAACATCGTGTTGACAAAGTATATATATTTTTATGCATATTGCAGGTTATTCTTTAATTTGAAGTGAAGATTGAAGACCCTATAGATTGGCATTAGGTTATATTAAAAAGACAATTAATTTGTTTTATTGTTTTTGGATTTATTTGTAACAAGTTGAGATGATGTGTACTTTATTGAATTTAAATAAATAAATAAATTAGATATTGTCATATTTAAATTGTATGATAATACCTGTGAGCTGTAAGCAATTGGTTCGCGCCCTGGCATTTCTGCTTTAGGTTGGGGTTTGACAGATATGGTTCCGTCGATGGAGAAGGAAAGAGGAGGGAATATAATATTTTGGTTAATTTGCAATTTGGTCCTTAGACTTAGGTGATGGATGCAAAAGTGGTTTAAGGTTAGATAAACGGGTATTATTGTACATAACTCAATAATTCTAATGTTATATCAAATAAACGAACTAACGCGTGTCGTGTGTAACAGAATAAGTAACCACATAAAATGTTATTCATCGAGTTTTTTTAATAACGAGCTTTCGTATATGAAACAAAAGATAAGAATAACCGAGTTTTGTTTCGGGTTTGAAAAATAATGAGTGTTACAATCGCAACTCTTGGATGAAAAGATGCAATGTTTAGTGTAGTGTGTGTGTGTAGGGGTAAGTTCTTGCAATGTGTGTGTGTGTGTGTGTGTGTGTGTGTGTGTGTGTGTGTATATGGGTATGTTAAAATAAAAAGAGATAGTTTTCTAAGACGAGTAATAATAGATCTAGGCCGTTGGATTTAAGATTTAGTGGTTGAGATTGTTAGTTTCTAAAATGTCCAATAGTTTCCTACGATCTAGGATTTACGCTACATAGTTTCCAAACTTCAAAATTTATGCCATTCTTTTTTTTATTTTAACCCTTTTCTATATATATATATATATATATACTAGTAAGTAACCCGCAGGATACGGCGGGATATGAAAAAAAACCTACAATACAGAAATGTTATCATGTACAAAACACAAATGGATGCATACTCTCTGGAAAATTTGATGCTAACTCTGAGGTAATTTTACAAATGATTAAAGTGAAATTTGAGAAACAGGCTCACCAAATATAGTGAATATAGTATATATTTAGAGAAGGTCCTGATTTAGTAACAAGTTGGTGTAGAAATCTAGATCCTAAACGCTCGGTCAAAGCAGCATGTAAATCCTTAACAGATGAAACTTTTGACAACAGTGCACAATAGCTAGTATCAAGTATGAAGTGTGAACCTTTGCATGGGTCTCATTTTCTTTCTAATATGCAAATAGGTGCAATTTTAGACCACCTGCGAATCAGATTACTTGTATGAATTTCTTAATACATTTAATGTTGCAAGTACGAATGAGTGAACAATTAAACGTTTACCCTGAATTAGATAACATTTTGGAAATCATGAATAAAAGATATCAACCGAAAACGCACCTGGATTGTAACCTTATTTTGCCAATAATGAATTTCATGACATAACACACCGCTGCTCAAAGCAATAGCCTGGATAAAAAAAACTGTAAAATGTGTACTTTACAACAATCATAAGGAGCAAAACATGCGTTCGAAACTTCGTAAATCGAAGTATAATCACCTCTCGTGTTTATTCTTTCCTCCTTCGTTTCTATTTGTTTTCAATTAACAAAAATTATGTTCCTGATCTTTTGACTTTATGAACTTCGGTTCACAACGAATTATGTATAAGTTATTTCTTGTTACATTATATATACTATGGGTAGTTTTGGAACCATTTAGTGTTACGTTGCGTCTTTTTCCCTTTTTGAACGCCCATGAACTACTCGAGATTGGCTCGCTTAAAGCTCGAATCGAACCAAGTTTAAATGAGTAGTTGTAGACAGAGCTTAAACCTAAAAGTAAGCTTGTTTAATAAACGAGCCCGGACCCAGCCTAAGCTTCATTTATCGAGCTAAAGATGGATCGCGAGCCCACACGAGCTTAGTAGCTTTTATTTAGTATATCAAGTTTGTATTTATATAAAAATTATTATTATTATATGTATAATTGGTATAAATATAACTAAAATAAATATATCATGTAAAAGTCCCCCATAATTAAATTGTAAGTGTTCGGTCCTTTGTTCGATTAAAGCTAAACAAACATTATGTAATTATATAACATGCTCAGTTTGTGTTCGTTTACTTTTATATGATCTTAACTCAATTATGTTCATTAATGAACCGTTCGCTTGTACTATTAACGAATGAACATGAACATAAACAAAAACGAACAAGTTCATTTTGTTAACAAACAGTAAAATATTAATCAGTGTGAACGTACGTATGTTCGCGAAGTGATTCGTATGAAGTCGTGTAGTTCTAGTTGAGTCGAAGAGACGAACACTTCCTGTGGTCTTTGGCAAGATAGGTGTACCTAAGTTTATTCCAACGACATTGAATGTGAAGGTATGTTAACTCGAATTCTTTGATACACCAATAACATATGTATTAGATACAGTTGAGTTTCCCAAATCACTTAAAACATTTATAAGCGTAGAAAAAAAAGTAGTACATGATTCAACATTCATACATAAGAAATTAGAAACTCAATTGCTACAGTACTTATGTTAGTTGATAAAAATCAACTAAATAAGAACAAAAAAAAACCCAACCGAGCAGCCGAATTCTCGTTGTGTCCTCGTGTTGCGTTTTCGGCGAGATAACTGGTTTGTGACGGAATTAGGGTTCCTTTGAGAGGTAAGTCCTTTCCAATTTATACTAATAAAATCATATAATCTAAAGTACACAGTGAATGGGCATCTTATAACAACATCAAACAGTTTATATCTACCAATTCAGATCTATTGCACAAGTCTAAAACATTCAATCACACTAGTAAAATATATGCATATGGTCCAGGCCGGCAATGTGTATCAACAAACCATGTTACTATGATAAATGTGGCTCCCAAGTCCCAGGGCGGCCACCCAATTTAACTCAGTTACAAACTGATGCATTCAAAATTAAAATCAAATTTTCAAAATTTAAGATGAATTTAAACTCAAAATTAAGATGAATGTACATTCAGCGTCATTAATGTACATTGCTATACCTTCACCTCCACCTAGATCCAATGGAAGCCGAAGATTAAAAAACAAATGTTTGCATATTTGTAAGCTTTTGTAAAAGTTAAAATACAAATTAATTCATGATAATACAAAAAAACGTATTCTTACTTGGCAAGTTACATATAGCGCGTGACAAAGTTGAGTCTTCTAGGAACAAAACATGCCAAATATTCCAATGATAGACCCGGTTTCAAAACCTCCTATTAAAACACAGAGATTGTAATACTTATTACAGTGTAGATGGTGTTTTATTAAGATAATCATAACACAAAAAGGTATGCACCATCTAATATCTTGTCGAGTTCTCTAGGCCCTGAAGATATCTGAATTATTTCTCATCTTTGTGCGTGAACTTTGCCTGTACCTGTGAAAACCAAAGGAACATGGTTAGAAGTTGTTAAAATGCAAAACAAAATGAGTATTTTAAAGAACAAAATCAAGATCTTCACATACATGCTTCAACAATTTTATCAACTTTGGCTTCATTGATTCCATTAATTCGCTAAAGCTCTTTTCAAAGAGTATGCTACAGATTCAACTGTACCTGAAACAGTGCAAGGGCGTCTATACCAGATGCAGTTAGTGTTTAATTAAATTTAAATTTAAAGCTAAAGCTTGAATTTGAAAACCAAGACCATGAAGAAGCACAAGATATAATTGAAAGTTTAAAACCATAGAATTGGGAAATGAAGAGAAAATCATAAACCCTTATAGAAATTTAAAACAGTTCTTATACAAGATAAAGCAATTATCAAGATGAATTTGAATACTCAATTCACAATTTCAATAGAGAAACCCTTAATTTGTAAATGGGGAAACAACAAATATAAGAATATGAACACCATGAATCGAATTAAAAGAAAAGAAAACTCGTATCAAGAACCCTAGTTTGAGTGAAAAACTTAGGGCATGCCTGAAGTTGTTTTACCGGAAAAAGGGTCATGCTGCATATCATCTAATTGTTCATCTTGTTGTTGTTGTTTTTGTTACTCCTGTCATAATTCTAGAGAGAAGACATCGAGTAGTGGATGAAGAAGATGTATAGTATGAAGATGATCAGAGGGAAACAGAGACAGCGCAAGAAAAAAGACGTGGTTTTTGAAAGCGACACAAATAGGCGCCCGATTCAAGTTAATTCAAGATATTCAATCTGCTTGTGCTCAAGAGTTTCAACCTTCAGGGCTTCTTATGCAATAAGAGATTGTACATTAGCCTTAGGTATTTGTACAACTCTTAAAAATTCAACAACTTCATTTTCTCTCTCTTATCTCTATTATATATAGTAATATATATATATATATATATATATATATATAGAGAGAGAGAGAGAGAGAATGGTTCAAATAAGAATAAGGAGTTTCTTAAGAATGGTAAAAATCAACTAATTTTTTACATTTGGCATTACAAATTATGGTGAAAAAACAATTCTAAGAAACTATGTCGGTTATTGGTAATTTAAATCTCAACCATTAATTAACATGATCCAATGGCTATGATTTATTCCTAGTCTTTTTAGAAAACTACTTATTTTTAGGAAAACACTCCCCTTTATATATATATATATATATATATATATATACAATTGTTGCAGATACCAACTTGTTGAGATATGTATGCTTTTCTAGATGTTTAACAAACGAACAAGTTGATTTTTTTTAAATGAACAAACATAAACACAAATATTTGTCTTATGAAAAAGGGGAGGTTGGTGTAGGTGATGTTGGGAAGTGAAAAGTGCTAAAAGGATACTGGAAACTTCTCAACCTCTCCAGAAACTGTTAAATATGGACTCCGAGCAAGCTCAGACCTCCCAGCAAGCTTTTACTTACCCTAGCAAGGTATTTTGCCTTCCGGGCAAGGTTATCATTTTGAAGTCCTCTTATGTATCAATCCGAGCAAGGTTTACTTTGTCTAGGAAGGTTGTTCTTCAATCCAAGCAAGGTTTGTTTCCTAGCAAACTCTTGGCTAAACCGAGCTAAAGAAACCAAGTACTTTGGAAGATCTAGCAAGGTTTATTATTAACAAACATTGGTCCCAACAAGCTTGAAGAAAGTTGATAAGAAAATATCTTAAGGACATATTCTAGCAAGGTTCAACTCCAAGCAAGCTACAATGCTACCAGCACAGTCTATAGTGTTATACCAGCACACTTTTGTTTGTTCAATAAGTTATTAATTAACAAAGAGTTGAAGGGCTTTCTGAAGAACAAGTTTGCTCGTAGGACCATATCGAGCAAAGTTTGCTATGGTCAAGAGGATTGAAGTCTGTTAGGTGAATATTTTCTAAGGAAAATATTCTAAGTAAAGTCTACCCGGAGAACTATTCCCTAGCACACTTTGGTTACCAGGTCTACTCGAAGAAGACAAAAGCTGCAATGCTTACCCGAAGACATGTTTTACACTTAGAATCTTTTGTAATATGACTTTATGATGATGTATCATTGATTAGGGTTTCTAGAAGTAATGACAGTTGTTAGGGCACGCCTATAACACACGATAGAGAGAGACGGCTGATAGACACCTGATATTATTCCTAACATTGAGTGTGACGGCTGTCTTTATTAAGTACGGACAAAACATTCCTTTCTGGAACCCTATTTGATTTTCGTTTGTATTGATTATTCTTTAAATGTAAATCTTTTGAGTTACTGTTTGTGTTTGTTACCTTAGTGATTATTAAGCAACATTTAGTGTGTTAGTGTTTCCGCCATTAATACATTGTTGTTCTTAATCTAAATAGCAAGACGTTAACCTTCTTGTCAACACTTAATCGAGTGGGTTACGACAGTGGTATTGTGATCGATATATATGGGACCGACAAGTGGTAGCAGAGCTTGTTCCTGCTGTTTGGGTGAAGAACGGTTGCTGATTATTACTGATTTGAAGATGAAGAATGACGTCAGCTGACCACTATTTCATTGATTTGTGACGTCAGCCGTTCTGTTTCTTCATTTCTTTCCAGGTCTGCAATATTTGGTGTCTTATTTCTCTTATTTACATTAAAGTTTACGTTTTTATTATAGATCTTGCTCTTATATGACCAGATATATCAGATCTGAGGATTTCATCCACAAATCTGATTATTTTTCAATAGAGTTTTTAATTTTTATTTTTGAGATTGTCAACCTTTTCTTTGTTTTTCAAATATATTTCAAAATCCCAGAAAGATGTTTGGATACGAGGAGAAAGAAGTGTCAACTAACAATATTCCAAGATTGTATAGACAGGAAAACTTCATAAAATAGAAAGTGCTTTTTGAAGCAGCAGTATGCTACAACGATGTAGATATGCGGACTTCAATCAAGAACGGACCTTATGTGACTGATGGAACAAACAACAATTTGGTTGTTGAAGCAAGAATGAGGAAATTTGATAATAGAGCACTGGCTATGCTGAAATTAGGTTTATCTTGGGAGATTTTGACAAAGGTTGTTCACCATCAAACTGCTAAGGCCATGTATGATGCCTTGTTAGAAATGTTTGAAGGCAATACTGAATTGAAGAATATTAAGAAAGAGAGGCTGAAGCAACAACTTGATCGGTTCAAGTATAAGGATGGTAAGAGACTGAAGTCTATTTTGGAAAGGTTCCTGACAATTGTAAATGAAATCAGGATAACTAATTATGTGGTGACTGATTCTGATTTGAACACAAAGCTGCTATCATATTTTTAAAAAAAATGGTACACTTCCAGCAAGTTTATTAGGCAGAATCCAAACTATGATGCACTCAAGCTTGATGATGTGATTTGCTTCTTGCAAGCAGTTGGGATCGAGATGATTGAGAATGAGATAATTAAGGAAGATAAGCCTTGTTTTCAAATGACTAATGCACTCATTGCTCCTATAGGGAACTTATCCACCAAAAATAAACAAAAAATTCCCATTATTGAAGAACCCATTGAGCATGTTGTTGATACCCCAAGAAGCTTTGTGGCTGGCAGTTCAAACAGTCAAGTTGGACAATCAAGGTTTGATGTCCAGTTGATTGATGATAATGATTCATCTTTTATGGCCAGTGGGCATGCACCATATGGTGGTAATGTTGGTCATGGAAATGAATATCAAGCTTTGTTCTCCATGTTCACTGACTCTTATAATTCCTTTGTTGCAAAGAACATGATTCTTACCAGTGTTGTTCAGGATGATCTTGAGCAAATTGATGCTAATGATCTTGAAGACATGGATCTAAAGTGGCAAACTACCATGTTGGCAATAAGAAACAAAAGGTTGTTCAATAGGACTGGAAGGTCACTTGTATCAGGTCCTAATGAAAGAATTGGCATTAACAAGTCAAAAGCTATATGCTACAACTGTCAACAACCAGGACATTTTGCAAGAGAGTGCAACCAACCTAGACAATTCAACAACAATCAAGGTCAGTAGTATCAGCCCAGAAATCAAAGCCAATATAAGAATCAATACCAGCAAGGGCATCCAAGAAACAACAACAACAACCCCAACTTCAACAAAAATTACCAATAACCACAATAAAACCATCAGCAAGTTGTTCCTCAGAACCAGAACTATCAAAGAAACAACAATCAAAACCCTCCTCAAGCTCCTACAAACAACAATAGAAACAACAACAATCCCAGAAATCAAGGCAATGTGGAATTGGCTGCTCACCAACAAGATGGAGAATTTGATTGGAGTAATCATGCTGAAGATATAAGTAAAGCCAATGTTGCACTGATGGCTCAAGCTAGGAATGAAGTTGGATCTTCTTCAACACAGGTACATTCAATCTCAACATCTGATTTACTTGAAACAATTGAATCACTAAAATTGAAGGTAGAAAAACTTGAAAGTGACTGTTTCAAAAAGCAAAGCATTCTTAATGTGTATCAAGCAAGTGATTTAACATATAAAGACAAAATCAAAAGCCTTGAACAAGACTGTATAGATAGTTACAGAATACAGTCAAGATATGTGACTGAGATTGAAGGTCTAAAAAAGATGGCTATTGAGGAGAAGGTAAAGAATACCACACTTCAAGTTGAGAATGATTTCTTGAAAAATCTTGTCTCAACAGGAAACATATGTGGTATTCTAAACAAGATCAAAGAATAAAACAAGTATAAGGAAGTTCCTCCTCCTTTCAACAACAACTACTCATTAAAGGTTGACAAAGAAAAGAGAAATGCAGTTTTCCTGTCTCAGAGAATTAAGAAGGTGAGTTTGTGTTGAAGGAAGATGTGAAAGAAGAAAAATCTATTGGTATTCAAGTCTCAGATGATGAATTTGATGAGGATTTCTTGGACAGATATGACTTGAGTGATTAAAGTGATAAAATCTCAGTTGAAAGTGGAAAGTCAAGTCCACCAAGCAAAATCCCAATGTTACCAAAAATTGCACCCAAGGTGAGAAGACATTATGAACAAATGAGAAGGGAGCATGTGTCATTTGACATATGTGAAGGGTCAAAGATGTCAAAGGTGACTTATAATGTTGTGAAGCCACCAAGCAAAGAAATTTTGAAGAAGATCAAGATAAATAACCAGAAGAACACTATGGAAACCTTTACAAGTGATCAATTCATTCATATGTACCTAGTTTTCTCAAGTCAAGAATTATTTGATATAGGAGAAGTTGAGACAGTAGAAGAATATGAGAGGAGACAGTCAAGGTACAAAGGAAGTGTCGATGATGTACCAATCAAGATGGATAAAATAACTTTTGTGAAAGGAAAGGTTGAGAGGAAAGATATAAAAATTGAAGAGTTTGTGTGTTTTTCATGGACTTTGATGGTCTCATGAACCAAAGTACCATTGGAATTGAACCCCTTAGACCAAGTGAGAGATTCAAGAAAGGGAAGGCAAGTGAAAGAATGAAAGGAAAAGTTTGGTGTAAGAAGTGTGATGTGTATGGACATCATACTGATTCATGTCATGAAAGATTCACTTTCAAACCATTTCATGTTCCAGACGCTGTCAAATTTGGACAAGACTTTAGTTTCTACAAATTGAAATATTATGAGTATTTGGGAAAATGGAAGAGGTGTGAAAAAGTGGTTGATAAAGGTGATAACTCAAAATTTGAAGAGAGAAAAGAATAAACTGTAAAGAGTGAGAAAAAGACTATGGCTGCTGATGAGAAGGTGAAGAACAGTGTGGTTAACCAAGTTAGAAGGAACAATACTCACATCAAATCTGAACTTGTAATGAGAAAGAACACACAACCAATAAGGATTGTTCCCAACAATGACTCCAAGTCAGTAAAGTCTGAAGAATCTGAAAAATCACCAAGAAAATGAAAGAAAAGTAAAAAGGCTGTGTTCTCAAGAAAGAAGTCAATAGAGCTTAATGGTGATGAAAATTTGTTATTGAAACATGGTTATGAACCACAAGGGTTCCTTTGGAAACCCTGGAGTGAAACGCAAGTGTAAAAGGAGACACATGTGACTATTGAAACAATTTAAAGAGACTATGTGGTTCAAGAATGCAAGAGCATCATTCCATATGTTCAAAGATCAAATACTTCTGGATATGAATCAGATGTGTCTGACTCATGTGAAGTTGTCTATGAGGATCCTAAACTAATTCTCAATTCCACTACAATAACACGTGTTCATGTCACTGATGATTTGCAAGTTGATTCAGCTTGCACTTCATTATCTAACTGATCATTTTCTTTGATATGTGCGGGAACAGTCCACACCAGTCAATGATGTATGGTATATGGATAGTGGATGTTCCAGGCACATGACATGTGACAAGAGGTCCCTTGTGACCTATGAAGAAAAATTTGAAGGACCAGTTGCTTTTGGAAGTGATAAAATTGGTGGGAAGATTGTAGGAAAAGGAATTCTGACTAATGGAAAAGTAACTTTTGATAATGTATTTTATGTGGAAGGATTGAAATATAACCTTTTAAGCATTTCACCAATGTGTGATAAAGGTTATAAGGTTGGGTTTGATAACTCTCATTGCTTTATTCTCAAACCTGGCTTTGTGATTCCTCCAGGTATGATTATGATGATGGCTCCAAGAAATGGGAACTTGTATTAATTGAATATGAAAGATGCCTTTTCAAGGGGTGGTACTTGTTTTGTATCAAAGGCCACTAAAAATGAAACCAAATTGTGGCACAGAAAGCTTTGTCATGTCAACCTAAAGAACATGAACAGACTTGTGAAAGGTGAGCATGTAATTGGTTTACCCACAAGAGAGTTCAAACTTGATGACAAATGCATTTCTTGTCAAAAGGGAAAGCAGCACAAGTCAACTCACAAAACAAAGCTCATTAACATAATTGATCAAGTGCTTGAAATGCTTCATATGGATCTCTTTGGTCCTGTGAGGGTACCAAGTATTGGCAAAAAGAGATATTGTTTGGTGATCATTGATGATTTTTCAAGATATACTTGGGTTTAATTCCTAAGTACCAAAGATGAGGTTCCTGAACTAATTAAAAGTTGTGTAACAAGGGTTGAGAATCAACTGGATGCAAGGGTGAAGGTCATGAGAAGTGACAATGGGACTGAGTTCAAAATGGGATTATGAATGAATTTTGCAATACAAAAGGAATTATTTAACAATTCACTGCCCATAGAACTCCTGAACAGAATGGGTTGCAGAGAGAAGAAATAGAACACTCATTGAAGCTGCAAGGACCATGTTAGCATATGCTTTCTTGCCTGTTACATTTTGGGAAGAAGAAATAAATACTGCCTGCTATGTTCAGAACATGGTACTTCAATCAAAATCCTTGTATTGCTTCTTTGTTGGATATTCAACACACTCAAAAGATTATGGAGTCTATGTGAAAGACCATTTAAGTGTGATTGAATCATCTGATGTGGTATTCAATGAAAATTAGTTCAATACAGTGGATGAAGCATCATGGCTCTTTGATCTTGAGAATTTGATCAAGTCCTTCAAGATTTATCCTGAGGACTTTGATGAAACTTTTTACAAAAACAAGTGAGCATGAAGATATTAATCAAAAGAAGATTGATTTGGACAAATTGTGGTCCAAGGTTTCTGGTAAAAGATTTGAATATAGATTCATTAAGGATCCCTCAAATGATGAAAATGAACAAGTTCAAGATCATGTTCAAGATCAAGACCAAGGTCATAATCCAGGACAAGATCAAGAACAAGGTAATCAAGACAATCAAGTGATTCAAGACGATCATATCTTGAATGAGGAAGATCCCGGCAACCAACATGACAGTCAAAGACAAGCTAAAAGAGAAGCAAGATTTGAAAATTTGTTTCAAAGCATGAATATTGGAAACAATGATGCATCCACTTCACAACAGAAAATGAAGAAGCACCCAAATTTCATGATGCAACAACTGATTTGGTCATTGATGAACCTGATCTTAATGACACAAATCTTGAATCAAATATGTCTACTGATGTGATTGTACAATCCTCATATGTTGAAAAAAATCATCCACCTGAGAACATCATTGGGAACATCAATGAAAGAGTAACAAGAAGTGCATCTGAATCTGCAAACATTTTTTTATACTCTTGCTTTCTATCCTAAATTGAACCCAAGAACATTGTTCAATATTTAAAATACAATTTTTGGGTAGAAGCTATGCAAGAGGAGTTGGCTTAATTCAGAGATCTGCAAGTGTGGGAACTTATAGAAAAACCAAGAAACATATATGCCATTAGAACCAAGTGGGTTTTCAGGAACAAGAGGGATGAAAGAGGGATTTTTATTAAGAACAAAGAAACACTTGTTTCATTGGGATACTTACAAGAAGAAGGGATTGACTTTGAGGAGGTCTTTGCTCCAGTTACAAGACTTGAATCAATAAGAATTTTCATAGCTTATGTTGCCTCAAAGAACATAAGAGCATTCCAATTGGATGTGAAATCTGCATTTCTGAATGGAAAGATAGAAGAGGTGGTGTATGTAGCTCAACTACCAGGTTTTGAGGACCCTGATTATCCTAACATAGTGTATAAGTTAAATAAAGCTTTGTATGGACTGTATCAAGCTCCAATAGCTTGGTATGATGAGTTATTAAACCACATGCTTACTAATGGTTTCCAAAGGGGAGCTATTGACAAGACCCTCTTCTACAAGAGAAGAGGAAAAGATTTGCTCCTTTTATAAGTCTTTGTTGATGACATCATCTTTGGATCTACGAATGAACAAATGTGCCATGAATTTGAAGAGGTCATGAAATCAAAATACTGCATGAGCTCCATGGGTGAAATGAATTTCTTTCTGGGTCTGCGAGTTCAGCAAAAGAAGGAAGGTATATTCATTTTCCAGTCAAAGTATGTGCTGGACATCCTAAACAAGTTCAAGTGTCAAGATCTTAAGACTGCTTCAACTCCTATGGACACACATGAAAAGATTATTGTAGATGAAAATGAGGAGCCAGTATATGAGCATGAGTATAGAGAAAAATTGATTCATTGATGTATCTGACTGCTTCTAGACTTGATATTAGGTTTGTTGTATGTATATGTGCAAGATTCCAATCATCGCCAAAGGTCTCTCACATGACTGTTGTCAAGAGGATCTTTGGATACTTGAAAGGAAAACCTGATCTGGGGATTTGGTATCGAAAGAACCATTCCTTTGATCTAATTGCTTATACTGACAGTGATTTTGATGGATGCAACATGAGCAGAAAGTCAACATCTGGTGGATGTCAATTTTTGGGTGATAGGCTAGTGTCTTGGCAGTGCAAGAAGCAAACTACAGTGCCATCTCAACTGTTGAAGCTGAGTATATTGCTGCATCTGCCTGTTGTGCACAAGTTCTTTGGATTCAGAACCAATTGTTGGATTATGGTTTGAATTTCTTGAACATCCCTATTTTCATTGATAATATTGTTGCACTGTTTATTGTTAGGAATCCAGTTCAACACTGTAAGACTAAGCACGTTGAAATCAGACATCATTTCATTAGAGATTATAATGAGAAAGGTTTGATTGAAATGAAAAGAGTTGACACCAGTGACAATTTGGCTGACCTATTCACCAAACCACTCGATAGAACCAAATTAAACTTTCTCTTGAAAGCTTTGGGCATGATCAACTCTGATGATGTCTGATTAATTATGTGTGCTCATTATGCTAACTCATTATCTTGAAATGGTCTTGAGAGTGATAGTGTTGTTTCATTTCATGTTTAACTGATTTATCTTTTAAATGAACTTCTATATGACTTATGTGTTTATAATGCTTAAGTTTGCTTAAAATCAATGGATGTGTATGACATCAGGATAAGTTAGTTTGACTATGATTTGAAATGATCTATTTTACAAGTGCTTATCTGATGTCTTGATTCTGTGAATTTTGATTATGTGAACAATCTGGTATGATAATGTACTTAGAAGAAGATAGGATATGCATAATTTGTGTGAGTCTGCGTATTTTGAGTATGTCATTCATATTATGATTATTCTTGATTATGTTACTTTTGTTTGTGTCAAGGTATGTTTTTGTGTCAAAATTGTATGCTCAAATGAAAAGTTTTTCAAGATAATTTTTAATCATAATATTTTTGACAAAAACAGGGCAAATTGTATGGTGTAGAGACATGATAAGATTATTCAATTCAAGCTTTGAAGAAGCTAAGAAGGTTGTTAAGTGAAAATTCATCTAACCTTTTGGGAAATGATAGTATATTGGTTATTTATGCTGATATTATGGATTTAATAGACTAAAAAAGACAGTTAGCACAGTCATTAATATGTATGGTTTCTTTCGATGATGTGTAAAATCTGAGGTGATATAAACAAAATGAAAAATGTTGATATTAATGTGGAGATACATTGTTGTCTTTGCATGTCTCAAGATACATCTCTCCGGATGATAGGCAGAAAAGTGACTACCCGTAATACACAAGGCCGTTGGTATTTGGTCTTCAAAATAATTTATTTTATATATATGACAAGAAAAAATTACAAATTTTGTCCTTTTGAATTACATAGATTATGGAATGGATCCTTTTTCAAAAATAGTTTCACTCTTTGTCATTTATTTGGATTTTTTCCATGGTTTTTGTTCTTTAAGCTAACCCCATATCCCGTTAAACAGACCCATATGCATAAAACGTGATGGGTATAATTGTCTTTTCCCCTGCCCTTCTCTTTCATCCTCCTTTTCACTTGTTCAACTTCACATTCTTAATTTAACACGTTCCCCAACAAAGTCACACTTGAAACCCAAATGCAAACTCAAAAATAATCAAATCAATCCCAAACCCACTTCCAAAATCAAACCCCAAACATAGACAATGACTGTTATAGACGGGTCGGATGTTTTTTCGGTTTCCAAATGTTATAGACGTTGATTTGCTTAATGGTATTGTGGTGTCAATGACAAGCCTAGGGTTCCGATTCCCGCCGTTGTGACGATGCCGTTTCTTCTTCGGCACACGTTCCGGTGAGCAACCTCCGGTTTCGTTGACAAACCTAGGGTTCTGATTCCGTACTCCACCGTTGTAACGGTGTGGTTTCTTCTTCTCCTGCACTGGCTCCGGCGTGCTACCTCAGGCTAGGGTTTGTACTGGTTCGACGCATACGAAGATGCTTACGGAAGAACATGCGTTAAAGGTTTTGGATACGATACTCAGATCTGGTAGTGTATTATTATTATTATTATTATCAACAACGGTTTTAGAAGAAGAATATCTTTCAGGTTTTTAAATTAGAAAGGGTATTATTGTAAGTGTTTGAAGTTAACAGGTGAGTAGGAGGAAAGAGAATGGGCATGGGAAAAGACTATTATGCCCATCACATTTTATGCACATGGGGCTGTTTAACGGTATAAGTTAAGGACAAAAAACATAGCGAACATCCAAATAAAGGACAAAGAGTGAAACTATTTTTGATAAAGGACCCATTCCATAATCTATGTAATTCAAAAGGACAAAATTTGTGATTTTTTCATGACAAAGAATAACTGTGAACAATGTTTAATTTTATCAACCAAAATTTGAAAGGTTCACATATTAGCATGTAAGTCTAACGTTCAAACTCACATATGTTTGAATTTTTGAAATGAAAGATTTAAATCAATATTTAACTGTTTTGTCATAAAAGATTTTTACCAAATGTTAGGGGGTTGAAGTCAAATTGGGGTGTCACACCCCGACTAGGTAGTTGCGGAAGCGTAAAATGGGAATGTAACAGATAATACTGGTATCAACAACATTGTTTATAAAGAAATTCACAAACTAATTTACATCATATTACATGGATTGGTACTATGTTTACAAACTAGATGAGAATCACATAACCGGTTTACGAGCTTCTTATTCAATATAATAAATCTGCGTCTATTCACAGCTATTCAACTTCATTCCTAACACCAAGAACGTAAGCAAATCATTCCACCTTTGCTTTACTTGAAAAGCATGTTAAAACGGGTCAACTACGTTTAGTTAGTGAGTTTCAAGTTTCACGAGTATCAACGAAATCAGTATACGAGTTCGTAAAGTTTACAGTGTGTATGTATACATGTATGTGTATGATGTATTATACTAAGCCACAAGTGAAACCGAAACGAGCTAAAACACATGGCCACCCTTGCCCATGCACTCCCGTTGGCATTTAACAGCCACTTTGCCCCAAGTATGTACTATGTCTAACACCACATAGCAGTATGTAATAAGTTTAAATGACAATGTGCAACTGGGTTAACATGTTCCGACATACCCCACCGGCTCTGTCAGTTGGGTTTGTCAAACCGATAGTACTATCTACATGTCACCGGCACGAAGTTAATCACTTGTGTTTGTGGGGACTTTCAAGTGTTAGTACTTAGATAATTCACATCAACACACGTTTTCAAGTATATAAGTATATGTAAACATGCTTTCCACCCCAAAAGTTCGTAAAACAGTTTAGGAAGTGGGGTCGTGAAACTCACCTTATTGTAGTTCGAGCAGGTAATATACGTCAATAAGTGTTATGCCTCGATTATAACTCGTATCCTATAATCGGTATCGTACTGTTAATACTAGTACAGTGTTTAAACCAAATTGGGCTGTATAACTAGTCTGGTTATAGCTGTTAGGCCCAAAACATGACCATAGTCTTAGATTGTGACGTTGAATACTGTGAAATACTTAAAATCAGATTTGGCTTAGTTTCACCGTTTTTCGAGCCTAGCCAAGTTGATCGTTTACGCGTTACGGGAATAGGTAAGATCATAAAAACTTAAGTAAACATATTGATTGATAAAATGATTTAATTTATAAAAGAATTTTAAGGTTTCGGTATCTGGATTGATCGCAGGGTCCGTTTCGATTTTCACACGGGTTTGATTATACAAAACACGTACAATCCACCCAATTTGTCCGGAATTCTCGTAAAAGGTTTGTTTTTATCAAATTCATTCGAAACTATGATATTTGACTACTTTTGACATTTTGACATACCAGTCAGTCCGTTAAACACGAAACTGTCGGTTTCGTTAAAACAAATATAGTTTAAATCTTTGATTAATCATAACTAACTATGTACTCATATATAAATTATGGAAATTTTAATAAAAATAAATTAAAATATGGAGAATTTTATAAAAATATTTTCAGAAATTTTATGATTAATTATCTATTAATAAAAATTCATTTAATGTGCGATAATTGAGTAATAAATAGCCTGTTTATACCAAACGACATCCGAAAAATCCGATAATTTTTCCAAGTGGTCTCAATTTCAGTACATATCCCCTGAAAAATCTCCAGAATCTAACTCTTTGGTCAAAATGCCTTTTTGCGCGTTTTTCGGCTATTAAAACTCGGTTAAAACACAATTGCACAAATAATACCTAGACATCTCCAAATGTTCTCAAACTTTACCAGTGATCTTAATATATCATTTATGGGTTCCAAACCAAATTTCATAATTTTTCAAGAAGTTTACCTATTTTTCCCGAATAAACGCCAATAAACGGTAATAAATTCGCCAAATATTCTCCGTTTATAGAAAAATTACCAAATTTGAATAGGGACTCATTTAAATGATCCCTAATGTCCCTGAAAATTTTCACAAGCTAAAAACAAGAACGTCGCAACCTAATACTAAACAGCCCCTAAACGAGTGTTACGGGTTTACCTTGTCGGTTTTCGATGAGTTTGCTAGCTTAAACGACTTTCCGGGTCTCGGGTTGCAAACTCAATGTATCTACATATCATATAACATCAAACCAAGCATAAATCATCCATGTAACATCCTTGATAATTAGGGTTTCGGTTTTGGGTTCAAACCGAACTTTCAAACCGGAAAAACGTTGTATTCATGTTCTAATCCGCGTTTTTGACCAAATAAGTATATGTCCCTGGTTTGTAAAGATGTTTAACATCAAAACATAATTTTACTTGATTTTTATGATTTTTTAATGGTTAAACATGTTTAAAACTAAACAAGACTGAATTTTTCATGCTTAAACTTTGTTAATCAAGCATGAAATGGATGAAAATTTGAAGATTACCTTTAGGGTTTTGGCTGGATAATGAAGAACTCAGCTGTGATTTCTTATCTAGGTTGAAGTTTGTGTGAAAATATCAAGTAACAAGCTTGTATAACAAGCCTTATACAAGGGGTCCCACCCCATTTTTTGTGGTCGGCCCATAAAGGGGCCCATTGGGCCTCCTTTTGGCCCATTAATGACTCGGTTTCTGTTCCATGCGTAAATATCGGTCCAAAATTTAATTCGGATTTGGTTTTTAGCAAGAAAACTAGTTCGAGTGCGAAAAATATCGCGAAAACGAGTGTTTTTCAGCATATTTTTGTAAAATAAGAAAAACGTACTGACTCGTTGTAAAAATCCAAAATATTTTCACGGATTTCTTAGAACATGTCATATAAGTGTTTTATAAATTTTTTTCGGTTTAACGGATGCTAAAATGCTCGTTTTGATGTTAACGATTGCGTTTAAACTCATAGCGTATCAATAAACGAAACCTTTTTCGTTTAAATGGCTTTAAACGTACTGGGGCCTAAATATCAATATATTAGCCTCTATAATATATATATAACTCGTATATGACCCCTCAGTATATATACGGGCCATAATCAGTATCAGTCGGTTACTCGTTTAAGCACTACGAATTAACCGATTTATCGTTTACTCGCTACGTATTAAATAAGGTATACCTCGTTTTGTCACGAATGTCACATTCTCCCCCCGTTAAGAAATTTGGTCCTCAAAATTTAATGTGTCATCGGTTTTTTTTTAGGGAACATATGTGGGTATTTCTTTCGGAATTCGTCCTTTCGTTCCCAAGTATATTCGGGTCCTTGTTTTGAATTCCACCGAACTTTTATCAATGAAATTTTGTGGTGTCGTAACTGTTTGGTTTTCCCGTCCACAATTTCTACCGGTTCCTCTACGAAGTTGAGCTTTTCGTTGATCTGAAAATCTTCCAGTGGTACTATTGTCGTTTCATCAGTCAAACACTTTTTCAGATTCGATACATGAAACACGTCGTGAATAGTGCTCAGTTCTAAGGGTAGTTTTAATCGGTAAGCTACGGAACCAATTTTTGCAATAATCTCGAAAGGTCCGATGTATCTCGGGGCTAGTTTACCAGTCTTTCCAAATCTTATAACACCTTTCCACGGCGATACTTTTAAAAACACCTTATCACCTATTTCAAAAGAAAACGGTTTTCTGCGAACATCGGCATAACTCTTTTGTCGGTCGCGGGCAGCTTTCAATTTTTTCTTAATCTGGTGAATCTTATCGGTGGTTTCCTGAATTAAATCTGACCTTGAAATTTGGGTATCACTCACTTCCGTCCAACATAGTGGTGATCTACATTTTCGCCCATATAGAGCTTCATAAGGTGCAGCTTTTATACTACTGTGGTAGCTATTATTATAGGAAAACTCAATAAGCGAGAGATGTTGATCCCAGTTTCCTTTGTAATCAAGTACACAAGCACGAAGTAGATCTTCTAAGGTTTGAATGGTTCGCTCAGATTGGCCGTCGGTTTGGGGATGGTAGGCGGTACTCAAATCTATTCGAGTTCCCAAAGATTCTTGTACTGCTTGCCAGAAATGTGAAGTAAAGTGACTATCTCGATCGGAAATAATCGAAAGAGGTACTCCGTGTCGAGATACAATTTCATCGATGTAAATTTGTGCGAGTTTTTCGGTAGAGTAATTGTTACGGATTGGGATAAAGTGTGCGGATTTGGTTAATCGATCCACAATTACCCAAATTGCATTATGTCCTCGAGAGGTTTTGGGTAGATGTGTTACAAAATCCATGGTAATTTGTTCCCATTTCCATTGTGGGATTTTGAGTTGTTGTAACATTCCCGAAGGTTTTTGATATTCGGCTTTAACTCTTGCACACGTTGCACATTTACTTACATACACGGCTATATCCTTTTTCATGCCAAGCCACCAGTAAAATTCTTTAACATCCTTATACATCTTATCAGTACCTGGATGAATAGAATATTTGGACTTATGTGCTTCATCAAGAATCAACTTTCGGAGTTTATGAAGTGTTGGAATCCAGACCCAGTTTTTGTAATAATATACTTCATCAATTTTCTTCTCAAAATTCCTTTCATTCCCATGTAGTTCTTCTTTTTCTACCTGATCTGCCTTCAAAGCCTCATCTTGTGCAACACGAACTTGTTCGGTTAGGCTACTTTGAACAATCATTCCGAGTGCTCGTACCCTTAATGGTTTGACTCTGTCTTTTCGGCTTAAAGCATCAGCTACTACGTTGGCCTTACCCGGATGGTATTTAATCTCACAATCATAATCATTTAACAGTTCTACCCATCTCCTTTGTCTCATGTTTAGCTCTTTCTGATCAAATATGTGTTGTAGGCTTTTGTGATCAGTATAGATAGTACATTTTGTGCCGTACAAGTAGTGTCTCCAGATCTTCAATGCAAAAATAACCGCTCCCAATTCCAAATCGTGGGTTGTATAGTTCTTCTCGTGTATCTTTAATTGTCGGGAGGCATATGCTATTACTTTCTTTCCTTGCATCAGTACGCATCCTAAACCTTTACGAGACGCGTCACAATATACCACCAATTCATCAGTTCCATCTGGAAGGCTTAATATTGGAGCCTCACATAACTTCTGTTTTAACGTTTGGAAGGCCATTTCTTGTTCTTCTCCCTATTCATACGCTCGATCTTTTTGAGTTAGGAGGGTTAGAGGTTGGGAAATACATGAAAAGTTTTCAATGAATCTTCTATAATACCCGGCTAGTCCTAAGAATTGGCAAATTTCTCTTGGTGACTTAGGCACTTGCCAATTTTTAATGGCCTCAATTTTACTTGGGTCTACTTGGATCCCTTGATGGTTCACAATGTGCCCCAAAAACTGTACTTCTTGTAGCCAAAATTCACATTTGGACAACTTTGCGTATAACTTCTCTTGCCTCAATAATTCTAATATTTCCCGCAAATGTTGTTCGTGTTCCTCCTTACTTCTCGAATATATCAAAATGTCATCAATAAACACTATCACGAACTTGTCAAGGTAAGGTTTGCAAACTCGGTTCATGAGGTCCATAAACACTGCTGGTGTATTTGTCAACCCAAACGGCATAACCAAAAATTCATAGTGACCATACCGAGTTCGGAAAGCTGTTTTTGGTACGTCTTCTTCCTGAATTCTTACTTGATGATAACCAGATCTAAGATCAATTTTTGAAAAATACTTCGCACCCTGGAGCTGATCAAACAAGTCATCAATTCGAGGTAAGGGGTATCTATTCTTTATAGTCACTTTATTCAATTCCCGGTAATCAATACACATTCGAAAACTCCCATCTTTCTTCTTTACAAATAACACTGGTGCTCCCCACGGCTAGTAACTAGGTTGGATAAAAGCCCTGTCCAGTAATTCTTGTAACTGGTTGGACAGTTCTTGCATTTCAGATGGTGCAAGTCGATAAGGTGCCTTAGCAATGGGTGTTGCTCCCGGTATCAAGTCAATACGGAATTCAACTTGTCGGGTGGGGTGGTAAACCAGGCAACTCGTCGGGAAATACATATGAATACTCATGTACCACTGGGATGTCTTCTATTCGCTTTTCATCGGGGTCTTTGACTGTTACGCTCGCCAAGTATAATGTACAACCTTGGCGCAAATACTTTAAAGCCTTAAGTTGGGATACGAGAGGCAGTACCGTACCAGATTTCTCACCTTGAACAATCATCGCCTCATCATTCGAAAGAGGTATCCTAACAGTCTTATCCTTATAAACAATTTCAGCTTTAAACTTAGACAGCCAGTTCATACCGACTATAACATCGAAACTTCCTAATTCCACTGGAAGTAAATCAATAAGGAACGGGTGGTCGTTTAGGATAGGGGAACAGTTTTGGACTATTCGGTTAACAAGTATAGACTTGCCGTCAGCGAGTTCTATGGTGTACGGTTTTGGTAGCTCACTAACCAGCATATTTTCAAAAGGTCAAAAGTTAACAGATACAAAGCTTCTATCGGCGCCCATATCAAACAAAACTGAAGCATACTGACCGGAAACTAGGAATGTAGCTGTTACCACGTTCGGATCATGACGCGTTTCACCCGATCCTATTACAAATGCGCGTCCCCTAGCTGCATTGGAGGTTGATGCTTGGGCTTGGTTCTGCCTTCTCACTGCACCCTGGTTCAGCTTGGGGCAGTATTTCCGAAAATGTTCCGTACTACCACATTCGTAGCAAGTACGGAGGTTCATGGTGGGTGGGGTTTGTTGATTGAGTTGTGGTCGGGTTGGTTGAGGTCGAGGTAGTTGGGTTGGTTGTTGTGGTCGGTTTGCATTGTTGGTGGGGGTTCTGCAATTGGGGGCATAATGTCTCGTTCTTCCACACTTATGACAAATGATCGGTTTGCAATCACCCACATGATGAAAGTTACATCTTCTGCACTTCGGTAACGTCCCTTTATAGGTCTCTTGTTTTACATTAGAACTGGTCATGGCATAAATTCGGTTATTCGGACGGGCCCGTTTGTTTTGAGGGTTTCCTTGCATCCTTGTCCCATAATCAGTTCATTTTAAACTTGTTGTTTCACCTGGCATCCTTATCACTCCACTTCTCATCAGATCAAAAGTAACGACACCCGTTTGAGATACAGCACTTTCTAATGTTAGGTGGGCTACTGAATTAACTATACTCCTCACGGCAGGATTCAATCCCCAGATATAGCGTTCAATACGTTTAGCTTCCGGAGTAACTAACCATGGTACTAAGCGAGAGAGTTCATTAAAATGGTTTGTGTAACCCACGTGGTCAGCACCTTTCATTTCCAAATTCCATAATTCATGTTCCAGCCTTTGAATCTCACTTTTCGGGTAAAAATGCTCTAGCATAAGGGTTTTAAGTTCGGTCCATGACATACGGTTGATAGCATCCTATCTCCTTATTTGGACCACTATGTTCCACCACATCAAAGCATGATCCAGAAACATACTCGTAGTGAATTTGACTATACGGTCTGGTGGACATTCACTAATATTAATTACGGACTCGGTCTTTTCAATCCATTTGACCAATCCATTAGGTCCCTCAATACCACAGAAATTTATAGCTCTACCCGACATAAAGTGTTCATACGAGCATTCTCGACGCGGGGGATAAGTGTTACCGGAGGTATTAGTATTTGAAGGGGGAGTTATATTCGTGACATTATCAGTATTCAAAGGGGAAGTAGTATTAGTAGCCATATAGGTGCTCGACAATTGGTTAACTGTTGTAATTGCACGTATGCTAGCAGTGACTTGCGCTACAATAGTCAGTATCACTGCTTATAGGTGGCGAGCAATCATTTTGCCTACCTCCGCCTCAAATATAGTATTAGTTTTCTCTGGGGCCATTCTATAACAATAATCATAAACACACAACTATGCCAAAGAACATATTTGTATTACACATAACTGTTACTGTACGTATGTAATCCAAACCCAGCGCATGGACTTAACCTGGTATAGGCCAGCGCTTAAATAGATATACTAAATTTGTCACTATATAGAGGCATAACCCGGTAAGGGTCAGTGCTTGTAACAATAGTAGATTAAAAACATCCTCCATGTTAGCGCAATATGCTACTACTAATGTTGCATGGGGTATCAAAAGACTACGTATAACAAACCATAATACTTTTATTTATATTTATCCATATGTATATAAATACAATAACCACACACAAACAACCATTTAGGCTGCAATAATTGCTTGACAACCGCATAAATTGGTTGTCACTATGTCCAAGAGCCGTCAATAATGAGTATCGAATCAATGTAAGTTCATCACTACCTGTTGTATATCCAGCATGTAATCATATAGCTCAAGTCTTCTCTATATGTTGGTGATTATAGCTATTAAGTACTTTAGTATCTGATTAGTCAATACAGCTAACAAGGCTGGGTCGGCTAAGTGGGGAGTTCTGGATTAAGTACAAGTATACTCCATGTAAGGAAAGGTATCTTGGTAACATAGATACCGAAGGTTCTTCCCCTATGATAAGTCAATATGGGTGGGAAGGCATACTATCAGGTGATGGTACACACGTACGGTCAGTCTGACTAGTTCTATGAGTGGGTGTAGTCACCGGGGTATGGTATGATAATGGTGTGGTAGATCTAGGAGCTCTCGAAAGAGAGTGGTAAGTATTAGTGGCTCTTGCTCCTAAGTCATTTCTAGGGGATTCCCTCGGGGAATTGGTGTCACAACGATAGCCCGATAAATCAGGCTGGTCAGTAAGTACCTCGAGCAGGACCACAACATCCCCTAAGCTTTCACTCGTTTCCTCCTCTGATTCCTCTTCGGGGTCCTCTTAGTCATCACGCAGTACTGGTATTTTGTTGGACAGACGATATTGTAGTTCTTAACATATTTCTGCACAAGGGTTAGTAATAATAATAACGATTCTTAATAATATTAATTCTAATAATGTATAATACTAATTACGATTTAGTACATACATGTATTCGTACACATTAGCACAGATAATCCTTTATATATATCTATATAATAATATATTTTACACACATATGTTGTTGTTTTTACCTATCGGATTGTTTATCGATTTCTTCTCGAATTCCCTCGTACAAACAATTCCGTTATTACGTTCCGGACCATAATAACCCACTTGTCCATTCGAGTTCATCCCGAGAATCATCACTATATATTATTTAATATTATTTTATTCCCAGAGCTAATCGAGCCTACGGTTATATTAGGGTATCCTAAGGGACATCCTAATTCTTTATAACCAATGGCTCTGATACCAACTTCTGTCACACCCCGACTAGGTAGTTGCGGAAGCGTAAAATGGGAATGTAACAGATAATACTGGTATCAACAACATTGTTTATAAAGAAATTCACAAACTAATTTACATCATATTACATGGGTTGGTACTATGTTTACAAACTAGATGAGAATCACATAACCGGTTTACGAGCTTCTTATTCAATATTATAAATCTACGTCTATTCACAGCTATTCAACTTCATTCCTAACACCAAGAACATAAGCAAATCATTCCACCTTTGCTTTACCTGAAAAGCATGTTAAAACGGGTCAACTACGTTTAGTTGGTGAGTTTCAAGTTTCACGAGTATCAATGAAATCAGTATACGAGTTCGTAAAGTTTACAGTGTGTATGTATACATGTATGTGTAAGATGTATTATACTAAGCCACAAGTGAAACCGAAACGAGCTAAAACACATGGCCACCCCTGCCCATGCACTCCTGTTGGCATTTAACAGCCACTTTGCCCCAAGTATGTACTATGTCTAACACCACATAGCAGTATGTAATAAGTTTAAATGACAATGTGCAACTGGGTTAACATGTTCCGGCATACCCCACGGGCTCTGTCAGTTGGGTTTGTCAAACCGATAGTACTATCCACACGTCACCGGCACGAAGTTAATCACTTGTGTTTGTGGGGACTTTCAAGTGTTAGTACTTAGATAATTCACATCACCACACGTTTTCAAGTATATAAGTATATGTAAACATGCTTTCAACCCCAAACGTTCGTAAAACAGTTTAGGAAGTGGGGTCGTGAAACTCACCTTATTGTAGTTCGAGCAGGTAATATACGTCAATAAGTGTTATGCCTCGATTATAACTCGTATCCTCTAATCGGTATCGTACTGTTAATACTAGTACAGTGTTTAAACCAAATTGGGCTGTATAACTAGTCTGGTTATAGCTGTTAGGCCCAAAACATGACCATAGTCTTAGATTGTGACGTTGAATACTGTGAAATACTTAAAATCAGATTTGGCTTAGTTTCACCGTTTTTCGAGCCTAGCCAAGTTGATCGTTTACGCGTTACGGGAATAGGTAAGATCATAAAAACTTAAGTAAACATATTGATTGATAAAATGATTTAATTTATAAAAGAATTTTAAGGTTTCGGTATCTGGATTGATCGCAGGGTCCGTTTCGATTTTCACACGGGTTTGATTATACAAAACACGTACAATCCACCCAATTTGTCCGGAATTCTCGTAAAAGGTTTGTTTTTATCAAATTCATTCGAAACTATGATATTTGACTACTTTTGACATTTTGACATACCAGTCAGTCCGTTAAACACGAAACTGTCGGTTTCGTTAAAACAAATATAGTTTAAATCTTTGATTAATCATAACTAACTATGTACTCATATATAAATTATGGAAATTTTAATAAAAATAAATTAAAATATGGAGAATTTTATAAAAATATTTTCAGAAATTTTATGATTAATTATCTATTAATAAAAATTCATTTAATGTGCTATAATTGAGTAATAAATAGCCTGTTTATACCAAACGACATCCGAAAAATCCGATAATTTTTCCAAGTGGTCTCAATTTCAGTACATATCCCCTGAAAAATCTCCAGAATCTAACTCTTTGGTCAAAATGCCTTTTTGCGCGTTTTTCGGCTATTAAAACTCGGTTAAAACACAATTGCACAAATAATACCTAGACATCTCCAAATGTTCTCAAACTTTACCAGTGATCTTAATATATCATTTATGGGTTCCAAACCAAATTTCATAATTTTCAAGAAGTTTACCTATTTTTCCCGAATAAACGCCAATAAACGGTAATAAATTCGCCAAATATTCTCCGTTTATAGAAAAGTTACAAAATTTGAAAAGGGACTCATTTAAATGATCCCTAATGTCCCGGAAAATTTTCACAAGCTAACAACAAGAACGTCACAACCTAATACTAAACAGCCCCTAAACGAGTGTTACGGGTTTACCTTGTCGGTTTTCGATGAGTTTGCTAGCTTAAACGACTTTCCGGGTCTTGGGTTGAAAACTCAGTGTATCTATATATCATATAACATCAAACCAAGCATAAATCATCCATGTAACAGCCTTGATAATTAGGGTTTCTGTTTTGGGTTCAAACCGAACTTTCAAACCGGAAAAACGTTGTATTCATGTTCTATTCCGCGTTTTTGACCAAAAAAGTATATGTTCCTGGTTTGTAAAGATGTTTAACATCAAAACATAATTTTACTTGATTTTTATGATTTTGAATGGTTAAACATGTTTAAACTAACAAGACTTAATTTTTCATGCTTAAACTTTGTTAATCAAGCATGAAATGGATGAAAATTTGAAGATTACCTTTAGGGTTTTGGCTGGATAATGAAGAACTCAGCTTTGATTTCTTATCTAGGTTGAAGTTTTTGTGAAAATATCAAGTAACAAGCTTGTATAACAAGCCTTATACAAGGGGTCCCACCCCATTTTTTGTGGTAGGCCCATAAAGGGGCCCATTGGGCCTCCTTTTGGCCCATTAATGCCTCGGTTTCCATGCCATGCGTAAATATCGGTCCAAAATTTAATTCGGATTAGGTTTTTCGCAAGAAAACTAGTTCGAGTGCGAAAAACAGCGCGAAAACGAGTGTTTTTCAGCATATTTTTGTAAAATAAGAAAAACGTACTGACTCGTTGTAAAAATCCAAAATATTTTCACGGATTGCTTAGAACATGTCATATAAGTGTTTTATAAATCTTTTTCGGTTTAACGGATGCTAAAATGCTCGTTTTGATGTTAACGATTGCGTTTAAACTCATAGCGTATCAATAAACAAAACCTTTTTCGTTTAAATGGTTTTAAACGTACTGGGGCCTAAATATCAATATGTTAGCCTCTATAATATATATATATATATATATATATATATATATATATAACTCGTATATGACCCCTCAGTATATATACGGGCCATAATCAGTATCAGTCGGTTACTCGTTTAAGCACTACGAATTAACCGATTTATCGTTTACTCGCTACGTATTAAATAAGGTATACCTCGTTTTGTCACGAATGTCACATGGGGTGATATGGGAAAAGCCAAATAAGCCTTGAGAAGAAATATGAGGCATCATAGCACAATCAGTGTTGTCCATTTCTGAATTATGCTAATTATATGAACCTTAATGCATATCACCAATAAGAAATGAAAATTCATGCTAAGTCTAGACCTGCTGTTAACCTGTCTAATATGTCATAATAAGGCTGAGAATGAAGTATTGAGAGGAAACTTAACCAATATGATCCCATGCTGAGATCTTTTCAGAAGGAATTGAAATGAAAAATAACTGAAATTTGATCTCTTAATGCACCATTTGCTCTTAAACATTGAATTTTAATGATAAATCTATGTGAAATTTGGTTTATGGCAAAAAGAGTTACATTTGACCTTGAAAAGGTCTGACTATGATAAGTCTAGCAAGCTTTGATGATTTCTGAATTTTCTAGCAAACTTAGTTGTTTTATAGGACTTTTAGGTCATCCTAGCAAGCTTTATGATTGGTTATGATATTTCGATCAAGCTTTGATGTTTTTAAACTATTCTATCGAACTTAGTTGTTTTATAGGATATTTGACTCATTCGAGCAAGCTTTACATTTGAATATGTTTGAATATGTTGATTCGAGCAAGCTTCGATGATTCATGAACTCTCTAGTAAACTTAGTTGTTTTATAGATTGTTTAGGTCATTCTAGCATGATGAATGAGTATATAATTACTAGCAAGCTTTGATATTCTTAGGCAATTCTGGCAAACTTTGCTGATTTATTTGACTGTTTGAGATATCCGAGCAAGCTTGATGATTATGTGTGCTTAAATGATTTATTCATATATTATTGGGTATACTTTGATGAATTAATACTTTCGAGTAAACTTAGTTTGTTCAGAAAGTTAGGTTTATCTAGCACACTTGATGATTATATGATACATGTCTGATTATGATTTACATGTCTATGTCGAGTACACTTTGTGTTTAGATGACTTAGGTTTTTTTTCTTTTAATTAACTTTATTATATCTAAACAATTCTGGAACGAGCAAGCTTTATAACATACTTTATAACTAGCAAGCTTTGTGACTAAACTTTTCCGAGCAAGGTTTGCAAAATATGCTTTAACGAGCAACGTTTTCAATGGGAAGATTTTTAAATCAGATATTTTAACTGCTTGATAGCTTTTTCCCACAAAAAGACAAAATGCATTTAAAACCCACTTTCAAAAGGTATATAAGAGGGACTTAGTGAAAATTTCACATTTCACTTCTCTCTCTCCAAACACTGTTGCATTATTTCTCTTGCTCTCGTTCCAAAATATTAACCGTTTGGATAAACTCCCTACCCTAGTTTGTCAGCCCTCTTAATCTAACTTGGTAAGCTTCAATTGAATGTTTTCCGATGATGATTTTGTGCATTTACACTTTAATTTCTGTTTAAACTAACATCTTTGTTTTTCTATGTAGGTTATTAATTTGTCGAAGCACAAGTTCTTAAAGAAAATTTCTCTTTACTTCTTCAAATTCTAACCCAAAACACTTCAAAGTTATGAACTTTATGACTAACCTCTACTTTGAATTTGTTTTTGTTTATATATGTACAGATATGGCGGACGAACTGACATATCATTTCGAGAAGAAGCACAACATGTGTGCTCTACTTCAAGTGACTCCCGATAATAAGGATGTAGCGTTGATGATTAGATGGCTTCAAATCATAATTTAGATTTTTGGCACTCTATTCAATTAATTGATGACGCCGGCGGTAGGCAGTTGGAGGTTACCGTTGCCCAACAAGAGATAGTTATAAATGAACAACTTATCAGGGCATACTTACAACTGAACGACAATGCTGAAAACCCAATCCATTTCTCCACAAACCGTTTGCTGACTATCTTCCAGGAGACAATGGGTTATCTGGGTGATGTATTCGAAGACCAGTTCAAGAAGGGAATGTTCCCTAACCTTAATAGGTTTCTGATACATATTATTCAAGGCTATGCATTCCGTAAGGGCTCTTGGACCTTAATGAGCAGAGATTTGGCAAATACAACAGTGGCTGTCATCTTTAGACAGCCATCCAATTTTTCAAGAATGATTTTTGAAGGCCTTGTATCAAATTTGAGGAAACCCAACAGGGAGAAATTCTTAGTCTTCCCAAGATTTCTACAGATTTTTTTAATAGGGAGCTACAGGATCTTCCAACCATGGGTACTACACATCTACTGCAAGATTCAAGCACGTACGAAAGGATTGCTAGGTTGGCTTCCACTAGCCACTTCAAGCCTGAGGCTGATTTTGATATTGTATCATGGTTAGTAAATAATAATTTGGCTATAATGCCAGTTCCAGAGTCACTACACGTGACATCTGAGGAGGATGAGAGTGAGGATGAAGAGGATGATGATTCTGATAATGGTGATGATTGAAATGCAGGAGATGATGATCAGGGTGATGGAGGTTTTGTTAAAGGAAATTTAATTGATGAGCATGATGATACAAAGGTTCAGGGGGAGATTCAAAACCAACCTTTACCTACACCACCAGCAACACTTCCAATCCCCACCACAACACCAAATACCATCCCCACCACCACAACATGAAACATTCATCCCATCCCCACCTCAAACCCAAACCCTAAGCCCACCTCAAATACCCTTCCATGAACCATACATCCCACAACATGTCCCAGCACACCTACTCAACTTACCAAATACACCCTACCAATCCCTAACCCAAAGCCAAACTGATGACCAACCAACTTTTGAAATTATCCACACTCACAAACCCTTACCATCTCCCCAAAACATAAATACACTACCCTCCACAAGCACAAACATATTTGAAAGTCCAAGCCCACCCAATGAACCCATCCAAACTCAAACCAGTATACTTGATCCATTTTCTGACCCACCAACCCGTTGCCCTTCCCCTAGTGTTTATTTATTCAGAAGACATTTGGGTCAAGTGGTGGAAAATGTTGATTTGAGAAGGAGGAATGTTGAACTGTCGAAAGAAAATGATGAGTTGAAGACACAGTTGGCACTGGCTCTAAACCGAATTCAAGCCCTGGAGGCTGAGGTTGAGAAGACCTCAGCTGTACCAAAACAAAGGAGAATATTTCTGTTGCAACTGATGCCATTGTTAATGAGGAGAGTGAAGAGGCTGATGAGGAAGATGTATTGAAAACTCTGTGCAGTTTGTATGGAGAAAGTGATGAGGATGATGATAGTGAAGAGAGGGGATTAGATGATGATGGTTATGAGGGAGACAAATCAGATGTTGGAGAACAGGAGTATGATGCTGCTGATACAATAACAAAGAAGAAAAAGAATGTGAATGAAGAAATAGAGGAGGAGTTGGAGAAGGAAACCGGTACTGATGAACATGTGTAGACTGATAACATTTTAACCACTGAGGCCATATCAACCTATGCTATTAGCACTGAAACTCTAACTAATATGTTTGTTGATGAAGGTGAAAATACTGAGAAAGTAGTCTTAATTGAAGAAAATGATCATGTTGAAACTTCCAAGAAGGTTGCTGAGGATATGAGGGATTTAATGGATGATATTGATAATTTTCCCAGTGAACCAGAAATGGTGAGGGAATCTGATGAAGAAAGGAGAAAGGCAAAAGGAAAATCAATTGCTGATACTAAGGAACCTGCTGAAACACAGACTAAATCCATTGATGATTTGTTGGAGAAATGAAGTGGCTGAACAAGCTGCCAAAAGGCATGCTCACCTATTGATCAATAACATAATGGAAATGGAGAGGATTGCTAGATCCTTGACTGAAGAGGAATTTGTGCAACAAGAAACAATACTGGAGCAAGCCCATATCTCCAAAACCTTAAATAAAGAAAGAGAGATAGAACATGAAGTTATTGAAGGGTTGATAAGATTAAAACAACTTGAAGAGGTCGACAATACCTTAGCTCTTGTGATGTACCAATTTAAACAAGCCTAACCTGAGGCTGAAATTCCAACCACTGTTGATAATACAAATGAAGATTCAAACAAGCAGATGGTAACTGATGATGCTGGTGAGCCTATTATTGGAATACTATCAAAGAAATGGGTTGAAGATTTAAAAAGGATGGCAGAAGAAGAGAAGGATAAGTGTGTAGAAGATGATCTGGATAATAAGTATGGAAAGAAATATACTAGAAGAAGATACAGGTATGATGGAAGAGATTATAGTGATGATGAACCTGGGAAGAAAAGGGCTAAAAAGTCTGATAAAGCTGAGTATTTTGTTGAAAGCCCGAAAGATGTGGAAAGCCTTGTTCAGGTTGTCCATTTGCAAGTTATTATGCCTAATAATGAGCCTGGTGTGAATGAACCAAGAATTGAGGCTCTTGAAGAATCAACTGAAGATGATAATGATTCGTTGACTCCCCAAGCATTGACATGACAAATGAACACAGGGAGAATATACATCAAATGTTGGATAATGCAAGGAGAAATTATCCTTTGATTGTGAGTTTAACTAAGCATGGATACAAGTTTGAAACTTTGGCTCCTATGACAGATGAGGAGTTGCAAAAATTGATTGATGAAGAGGTACGTGGATGAGATAAAGAGGAGAAAGAAAAAAGAAGAACCGTGATTCTCAAAAATACAACTTATTTGAGAAAGCATGGATTGTCTGCTAAAGACTTGAGTAAGATGAAATTTGCTGAATTGGAAAAACATTATAATCTGAATGCAGAAAGGGTAAAGAGAGAGGGATTGGAAAGATTGAAAAGGGAGACAAGTCAAAAAGAAAAGATTGATGAATTGTTTAAAAGATTTGGAGGAAAATGTAAATATTTGATTGACAGCGGAATGGCTATGGAGTTGGTTGATAGTCTCTCAAAAGAACGAGTTGAGACTTGCTTTAAAAAATTATCAAAGAAAGATGAAGCTGACAATCTGCTAAAAGGCCAAGGGTTGTCACACTTGCAAAGAAAGAAAAAGCTGATAAAAAGAAGAATTGGGAGGATGAACAGCTGAAATTTCTTGATAGATTAATGGATGCAAGGGGCAGATTGAATGAGATCCAAGGGATGAACAGAACTGAAAGATTAGCCCTATATCAGTCTAAACTGAAGAAAATTGAACAAGATAGGCTGAATCTTCAAAAGCATCCAATGTTCCTGATGTTGTGAATGTGAAACAGGAACCGATTGAACACTTAGAGCCATGGGATGATGAGAATAAAATCAACGCCCTAAAAGGCTTAATGATGAGTAAAGGGATGGTTGAAAATGTGTTTAATAACCTGGGGAAAGGTCAACTGAAACAACTGTTTTATGAACAAAAAGTTGAATAGGAAAGATTGGAAGTTGAATAGAGAGATCCAAGAAATTTTGAATATGGACCATGGGAGCAAGATTTGTCCCTGCTGGTCAACTTGGTGATAAGAGAGTTATGGGTATGATAACCAGGTTGTCCAGAGAAGGAGGTGAAAATATCCTTGATTTGATGTTGATGCCAGTAGAAATGGTAACCGCTATGTATGAGAAAAGATTTGGGGATATGAGGGCCACTAAACCCAAGAACGCAACTGCTTCTAGGCCTTCAGCTGCAACGGTACCAATTCCTACTACCAGAGCTGCACACCAGAGACAAAATAGGCCACCATATGATGTGGACCTACCCAAAAAAGCTCTTTTATGATTCTGTAACAGATACTTTGAAGGTAATTATGAAGAGTGGAGATTTGAAAGAGAGTATATTCAAGGATGATTTTGCAGAGTTTAAAAGAGAACAACTGGATGAGATGGCAATTATGGAACTGTATGATTATCATAACAGGCATAGATTTGCAGGAAGACAAAGAAATGAAATATCAAAACATCTCAAGGAAGAAGCCAGGAATGGATTCCCTATGTTGAGTAAAAAGAGGAAGAGGGAAGTCTCTGAATATGAGAAAACCAGAAGGGCTAAGAAGATGAGGGATATAAGGTATGCTAAATTTGACTATATGACAAACGTGAAGAACAAAGACCCTCCGGCAAATATGATGGTGTGCATCAACATGAGAATGCAAATGACAAGGCCCAACCTTGAAGTCTAGAGAAATAGGAGGATTGTTAGTATTGATTATCAAGCACAAGATGAATCCTATATTCTCAGAAACTCTGATGGACTTACCTTCTGCATAATTAAAGAAGATGAAGATCTGACATTCCTGCATGGTGATTATTTGGGAGATATAATGAGGTGGACTCTGCCGCCTAATCATCCTCATCAACAGGAATTATTCTTATTCAAGGAAAGAGCTGGAAGTGTGAAGTTGGTTAGAAGACAAAAAGCCTCAAGCTCAAGAAGATAAGATTATTTTTCTAGCTTAGGTTTGCTTTGTAATGTCCACTGGACAGAATTTTCAACTTTACAATACTCTTTTGATTATGTAATGTAATTTGATTTTGAGATTTGATGTCTATTTTAACTAAGTGTAAGTAACCTTAGAGGTGTTTTGGTACAGCTGAGGTTGTTCCAATTATAGGGGAGATTGTTGGGAAGTGAAAAGTGCTAAAAGAAGATTGAAAACTTCTCAACCTCTCAAGAAACTGCTAAGTATGGACTCCGAGCAAGCTCAGACCTCCCAGCAAGCTTTTACTTACCCTATAAAGGTATTTTGCCTTCCGGGCAAGGTTATCTTCTTAAAGTCCTCTTAAGTGTTAATCCGAGCAGGGTTCACTTTGTCTAGCAAGGTTGTTCTTCAAGCCGAGCAAGGTTTGTTTCCTAGAAAACTCTTGGCTAAACCAATCTAAAGAAACCAAGTACTTTGGAAGATCTAGCAAGGTTTATTATTAATAAACATTGGTCCCAGCAAGCTTGAAGAAAGTTGATAAGAAAATATCTTAAGGACATATTCTAGCAAGGTTCAACTCCAAGCAAGCTACAGTGCTACCAGCACAGTCTATAGTGTTATACCAGCACACTTTGGTTTGTTCAATAAGTTATTAATTAACAAAGAGTTGAAGGGCTTTCTGAAGAACAAGTTTCCTCGTAGGACCATATCGAGCAAAGTTTGCTATGGTCAAGAGGATTGAAGTCTGCTAGGTGAATATTTTCTAAGGAAAATATTCTAAGTAAAGTCTACCCGGAGAACTGTTCCCCAACACACTTTGGTTACCAGGTCTACTCGAAGAAGACAAAAGCTGCAAAGCTTACCCGAAGACGTGTTTTACACTTAGAATCTTTTGTAATATGACTTTATGATTATGTATCATTGATTAGGGTTTCTAGAAGTAATGACAGTTGTCAAGGCACGACTATAAATAGAATAATTTAGGGCACGCCTATGACACACGATAGAGAGAGACGGCTGATAGACACATGATATTATTCCTGACATTGAGTGTGACGGTTGTCTTTATTAAGTACGGACAAAACATTCCTTTCTGGAACCCTATTTGATTTTCGTTTGTATTGATTATTCTTTAAATGGAAATCTTTTGAGTTACCTTAGTGATTATTAAACAACATTTAGTGCGTTAATGTTTCCGCCATTTATACATTATTGTTCTTACTCTAAATAGCAAGTCGTTAACCTTCTTGTCAACACTTAATCGTGTGGGTTACGAAAGTGGTATTGTGATCGATATATACGGGGCCGACAGGTGACGATGGTGGTTGATGCTTGAGATGGGAGGTTTATGGTGGGTGGCAATCTGAATTTAACTGGGGATAGAGAGGATAGACAGGCGGTAGAGAATTTGTAGATGTGAGAAATTAAATTAGAGTTTGATGATCAAAGTATTTTACAATTGAATTACACATTTAATGGCTACTAGGATTTGGTGAGATCCATAACCCGCTAAAATATTGTTTGATAATTAGGGGTTATTTCACAAAAATAAATGAGATGTTATAACCCGTTTAAGGGCTATCCGGGTTTGTGAGACCAAAAACCAGCAAAACTTATTGTTTGATTATAAAAATGGTTTCACAAATAAATGAGATGTTATAACCCATTTTAGAACTATCCGGGTTTGATAAGACCCATACCCGCGAATTTGGATCAAACGCATGAGAAACCTCAAATCACAAATCAAGTAATCTGATGGCTTGAGAGAGTGTAAGGAACAACTAGAGAGTGACACATATGATTTTTTGGTAGACATATATATATATGTGTGTGTGTGTGTGTGTGTTTGTGTATGTATCTATGTATGCATGTATGTATGTATGTATGTATGTATGTATGTATGTATGTATATGGGATGGCTTATGCGAGAAGTCAAGTTATATCGATAAGTGCAAGAAGTCAATCTTGACCATTAATATTTATGATCAATGGCCTATAATCAAAATAACATTATTGTAACTTAATAGGTTCCACATTTAGGGCGTGTTTAGGACTCCTTATTTAAGTTGAAAAGGCTTTCTTATGATAAGTTGAAAATAACTTATGACTTTCTAAGAAGGAGTTTTTAAAAATATATTTGGATTAACTTATAAGGCAATAGCTCAATAAGTTGTTTTTAAAAAAGTGTTTGGTTTACCTTATTGATATAAGGGTGTAATGCTTGAAGAGAGTTGGGTGGAATGAAAGGGTGTAATGGGTATTCCAAACCTATAAGTCGATAAGTTACCAAATCCCAACTTATTGAAATCCCCCTTTTTAGCCTTGTTGATAAAGAGAAAGGTAAAAGTCCTTATGTGTTCCCAAACACTTTATAAACATCAAAAGGACTTATTAACCCTTCATAAGTCATAAGGAGGAACAAATAAGGAATCCCAAACACACCCATAGTGTCTTTAATTTCCGTAAGGATATTTTGGTACCTTTAAGTTTTCGTATTTAATGTCTTTTAATTAAATTAAAATCAACTAGTTTTCACATGAAGATTATATAGATATTAAAAACATGAAACCCCTAGTGTATGTAGTAGAACTAAAACAAAACGTGGTTAGTCTACGCGAATTCAGTTGTTTCTCTCATGTTCATTACAATATCAAAACTAAAACAAATAACCAGTTTCCTTCCCCACATTAATAACCATAAAATTTCTTCAACTCGATGCATGACCATTTAAAACTTTTCTTTTTGACTTATTCTGACTGTAACTCATTTGTATGGCTTCAGTGATGACTACACCATAAATATAAATTCATCGCAAAGATAAAGACCCTAGAAGTTATTGGTCAAAGTTTTGTCATCAACCACTATCTAATGTTGAAAGACAAGTAATAAGACTTATACTTAGAAATTTGAAAAACAAAAATACACAAAATGTCCATATCCCCAATAATGGCAGCAGGCCCTCAAACCAAGGTCACAACCAGCCCACATCCTCTTAAGTTAAGCATCAAAGCCATCAAGCCAATGCAAATGTACAAAACTATTACTAAATATACAAAGATATATGAACAGTATATTTCAACACCAAAGTTCTTAAATATACCAATTAGTTAATTTCTATGATTGACGTTAGAGCTTTCAAACCTCCACCCAAAGGTTTAATACTGAAAAAAAAACCATAAAATTAAATGATGATATATATATTTATACATGCATTCGGAAAATTGCTACAATTTACTTTCGCAAGACATAATTTAATAGCCCTGGTTATAATATAAAAAAGCCTCATAAGGTATTTAACGACTATATTAATAAGATGAAAAAATTGACAAATCCACATTAGACGCATCAAAAAATGATGGCGTGGGTGTTGTGAAGTAAGAAGCCATGGATATGTTGAAGGGAGTGTAGGGAGGGATGCTTTTGAGTTTAGTACTTGAATTACTTGTCTCATCGTTGGGCGAAGTTTTAAGTTTGGATGTGCGCACCATAACCCAACGATCATCAAACACTTGACTTCATCTTCATCAAATTTATCCCAAGATGTGGATCGACTGCTTCCAAGAAGGTCCCAGTCCCATAGAGCTCCCAAACCCATTTAGGTAACCATATTTGCTTTTCTTGTGCCTTGTAGTCAATAGCTTTTCTCCCAAATACTATTTTCAATGTAACAACTCCAAAGCTAAACACATCAGATTCTTTGTTTGTCTTCCCTGTAATAGCACACTCAGGAGCCATATAACCCAAGGTTCCAGCCAAAATCCAAAATCGTTATCTGAGAACCTTTATCATGGTCAAAACTCTTAGCTAACACAATATCACCAAGCTTCACATTGAAATTTGAGTCTAACATCACATTACTTGATTTGATATCTCTATGCAAAACAAAATACTCCCATTCTTCATGTAGATACAATAGACAGGAAGCTAAACCAATATCAAGTGTGTACCTTGTTCCCCATGTCAACAAACTCATCTTGAAAAGATGTGAATCTAAGTTTCCATTTTTCATAAAATCATACACAAGAAATAGTTTGTGTTTCTCATCGCACCAGCCAATGAATTGAACTAGGTTTTTATGCCTTATTCAGCTTATAATCATGACTTCCGACGCGTACTACTTGATCCCTTGTTTGGAGCTTTTCGACATCCTTTTTGTTGGTCAAACTTGATCTTTCTGAGCCGTGTTTCTCACACTTCTCTTCACTCCTCACCCATTTCTAAGCCGTCCTCCTTTACCATCGCCAACAAATCTCCGGAGTGACGTAACGACATGGTCAAAGAGTTTACTGCGCTTGCTAAAAATGGTACATTGTCTCTTGTCCCTCTTGTCAAGAACTCAAACATTATCGATTCCAAGTGGATATACATGTTGAAAAAGGATCAACATGGCAATGTCACCCGTTTTAAAGCTCGCCTTGTGGCGAAAGGTTATCGTCAATAGCCGGGCATTGATTATCATGAGGCTTTCAGTCCTGTTATTAAAGCAACTACTATACGGCTTCTTCTCTCCTTAGCAGTTACAAACCAATGGCCATTGAGGCAATTAGATGTTCAAAATGCTTTTCTGCATGGTGGCTTAGAGGAAACGATCTACAAGCGCCAACCACCCGGCTTTGTTAACAAAGACAAGCCCGATCATGTGTGTTTACTCCACAAATCTTTACATGGGCTTAAGCAAGTACCTCATGCATGGTTCAATCGGCTCTCCTCTACACCCCAGACGCTTGGTTTCAGTGGTTCTAAAACCGATCCATCATTGTTTATCCTAAAAACCAACGAAGTTCTTCTATATGTGCTCATTTACGTCGATGACATCATGTCACCGGCAACAACCAAGATGCCATCAACAAGGTCATCAACCAGCTTAGCTCCACTTTTGCAGTTAAGGATCTAGGGGATTTACATTATTTTTTGGGAATTGAAATAGTCCCACATGGCAAAAACATTATCTTGTCCCAGCGTAAGTACATTTCTAAGCTCATTGCCAAAGCCGGTTTATCGGATTACAAATCCGTTCCTTCACCTATGAGCAGCTCGCAACCTTTATCCCTTGCTGACAGCGCTCCTTTGTTTGATGCAACAAATTTCAGACAAACGGTCGAGGCTCTTCAGTATGTGACTCTCTCACGTCCGGACATCACTAATGTTGTCAACAAAGTGTGTCAATACATGTATCCACCTACTGAAAATCATTGGTCGGAGGTCAAACGAATTCTTCGGTAGCTCAAAGGCATTTCCCACTTTGGTCTCTTTATTCGTCATGACTCGGCTTCATGCCTTCACTGACTCACAATGACCTTCGTCGATTCAGGCATACTCCGATGCAGAGTGGTCTAGTTGCTCAGATGACCGCCGATCCACCAGTGGATTTGCCATCTATTTTGGCTCAAACTTGATCTCTTGGAACGCTCGAAAGCAATGAACCGTTTCTTGGTCTTCCACCGAATCTGAATATAAGGCACTTGCTGACACTGTTGCTGAACTCACATGGCTAGAAGCCCTTCTCCAAGAACTTGGGATTGTACCAAAATCGACTCCAACATTGTGGTGTGATAATCTTGGAGCTACATACTTCTCTGCCAACCTAGTATTTCATGCTAGAACAAAACATGTTGAGGTCGACTTTCATTTCGTTCATGAAAAAGTAGCTAAAGGCAAGCTAAAGGTTCAGCTCATTTCAACTGCAGATCAAATTGTTGATGTGTTCACAAAACCACTACCTTCTCAACGATTTCTGGTTTTATGATTCAAGTTGCAGGTCATTCCCCTCCCTCAACTTGCGGGGAATGTTAGACATAATATAGCCGACCCTATTTATGTTACCTAATATAGATTTGGTCTAGAATTATATATGTATATATATATATATCATTGTCATCTATTATAATTCCGTTTAGGAATAATATTTCCATTACATTGGTATGATAATCTTGATATATGAATTGATAAAGAAAAATAGATGAACAACTTATATGAACAAACAAATTGATTTAAAATTTAATTGGAATTGAATTGACCGATGATTTTGCCCCTAATTATACATCCCAACAGTCGCGATGATTAGGGTTTTTTAGGGTTGCAACGTTACATGGTCGACATTATACTGACACGTGTTTCAATGGTTACAAAGTTTACATATGGACATTTTAACCCCTAAATTTTACAGATTTGTTTAAGTATAACTTAAACATACTTTTAATTAATTACACTACGACCCTTGCACTTCTTAATGACAAGTGATTAATGCAACACTTTTTACCGCAACATAGGTTCTTGTTTCTTTCAAGAAACCTTTGTAAACACCACCAAAACCGCCTTCCCTGATCGAGCTTCTCCTTCCAAGCAAAGTCACTAGTTGATTGTGATAATTCAAGGTAGGAAAATCTTTTTGGCCCACTGCCCTTTTCAAAATCTTAATTCATCTCAGTATAAAATTCAAGTTCTTAACCTTCATCTTCCATCTCAATAAAAACATGGAAATTGTAACCAGAAATAAAACTGTAAACAATATTCCAATTATTAGCCACATCTTGCTCCTTTTCCCATTCACAGCTGGATGAGGGTTTTGGTCTAAACCCCAACTTTCGAAGCTCCAAGATCTCAAGATATTTTTCTGGAACCGCGATCCAGATGTCGCTGCCGAAAACCCAAAAATAACCATTTGAGGCAATTCTTTCTTGAGGTCAATCGTGTCACTAAATCCATCTAACTCGACCGTATTGTTTTGCCAACCAGTGAATGAAACACTAAAATTTTTTAAAGCTGAATCATACCTAACCGAAGCTTGACAAACTCCTCCACCGGTTACATTGCTTAACCATTTCTTATACTTACCAGAGTCACGCGAGCTTATGCTGATACCTACATGATCTCCCATGTGTGTACCATTGGAGTACTTTGGATCCCACTGGTCCCAGAAGGTATCAAACTCCACAGCAACAAAGAGAAATCTTACGGGACTGCTTGAATTGGCCATTGGAAGCCCCATGTCTCCCTCAGGTTGGAGCAGAGTATTACTCTCAGCAAGGAAGAATGTGAGGCCATAACCGTAATTTGCATCACCGTTTGAATCAATCACGAAGGTAAAATTGGTAGAGAAGCTTGCTTGACCATTAGACCTTGTGTCGTAAAGACGAAATGGCTTGTAGTATGCCCTGGTTGGAACCAAGTTGATCTGGGGTCAAATGGATTCCATCTTCCGAGATATAAGCTCCGTCGAATTGAATATTTGCTTCCGTAGTCCGATTCAGGGTACCGACAAAATTAAAATCGAAAGACAGTGAGGTTACGTATGGGATCAAAACAAGAATGAAGCAAGTGATTAGATGGGCTTTGATTGATTCCATGGTCGTGGAACCTTAAAGATCAAGTTGCAAGTTTTGTGGTTCACGGATAAAGTTAATTTATATAAAAAGTCATACCTTGGGCGGGTGATAATGTCCACACATGAAATATCTATAACTTATATTAATAATTTCTACGAAAATAGTATAGATCTAAAATCAAGACTTTTAAGCGCAAAAAGAGCTTAGGACTAGTCGTCAGGCGACTGTTGATTTTGTATAGCTGGTAATAGAACACTAAATGATTGCAAACGATTGAGGTTAAGTAAAAATCACTACATCATTGTTAAGAGGGAGGTTTAATTAAACACTCACTCTCACTTGGCAATGCCGGCAATGACACTTAAACTTAAAACTTTAAGGAATTCAGGACCATTTTTCAGATAGAACATCAATGGGACATGGGGCAAAATTCAAGCAGTCCTAATACATGTAGTCTACTTAAAATGGAATATCAAAGGGACAAAAAAACGAAACTTAGGACCATTTTTTAGATAGAACATCAATGGAGACGAAAAATTGAAATTTGGGACCAGTTTTCAAGAATAGTATTATAAATAAAGTTTAAAATAAGAAACGTTTAGTCTAAAATTTGTCAATGTTCATGACCAAGTAAAGGTTACACTTCTACCGATGCGGTATAGGGAAACGCAAAGTGTCTAGATCTCTGGGTTAGAAGATGAAGATCTTAAGTTCAAGTTTCAAAAATGGGTTAGAAGATGAAGATCTTAAGTTCAAGTTTCAAAAAAACAAGGATTAAAAGAAGAAATTTGTTGTTCAAAAGAAAATGATAAGACTGGTCACTATAGAGAGGGGCTTCGAAGCCCCTCTCCAGTGTCACGTCAGCGTCACGTGTGTATTGAGGGCTTCAAAGCCCACCCCAAAGATGCTCCTCAATGATGACGGGGCTTCGAAGCCCCTTAATTTTTTTTTCTTTTTTTATTTAATAAAACTAACAAACTTAATATAATAAAAATCAAACTTAATTAAACTAAAATACATAAAAAAACATACAAATAGAAAAAAAATACAACTAATTTTCGGCATCCGAGTCCTCGTTTGCGTATTTTGCCATTATCCTTTCTTTCTTTTTCTCCAAAAACGCCCGCGTGGCCAGATCTAGATGCGAGAGATCCTTTGCGAGGAGCTTGAAGTCCTTCTCTCGTTGCCGTTCCGATTTAGCCTTCTTTCTTTCTTCATGCATGGTTTTGTATTCCGCATGCATCGCTTTTCTTTCTTCGTGTATTATCTTGAGTTCCTCTTTCGAGTGTTTTTTTTCCTCGCGAAACTCTTTAGTTGCAAGCTCCAAGTTGTCAAACCGCGCGCTCACGTCGGAACTCATCGAGGATGTCGTTCTAGACGAAGACCCCCCACCTCTAGCCGCCGCCTTGGCCCTTTCTCTTCCTACCGGACGTGGCAACTCATCTGGTTTATCAAAAAGAAAATCGGGATCACTCTCGTTTAAGTTAAACTGAGAACGGCGATTGATCGGCCGAAGCAGACGTTGTTTTTGACCGTTTGGACGGTCGCGGTGAAGATGCCGGGATCAGATGCCACTTTGGCGAGCTCGTGCATTTCCTCCAAATTTCAAACATCGCCATGCTGAAGTGGTGACCATGAAGGCCCTTGTATTGTTTCAACATGGCCTCAAGAAGGTCGGCGTCGTTCGTGCCGCTTTTTCTGTTGTTATTAAGGCGAGTGTGAATTGTGGAGAAGTGGTTCATTTTTAAAACCATTGCCTTCCATTTGTTGCAGATGGAATCATCCTCGCGGTAGCGACCTCGACCCATTATCTCAAAAACTTATCACGTATTTCTGCCCAAAATATCGCAGTGCGTTTACCGTCACCTAACACCGAGTCTACGGATGATTCGATCCACGCTTGCGCCAACGCCGCTTCCTCATCGTCTTTCCACTTCTTCCTGTCGTACAATTCGGTTGGTGTTTGATCGGCAACAACCTTCTTTTTATGGCTTCGCTTGCGACGAACTTGGGGTTCGTCAACTTGGGTTTCGGGAATTTGGGTTTCCAAAACTTGGGTTTCGGGTGTTTGGGTTTGGGGTGTTTGGGCTTGTGGTGGCGGAGGCATAAACGGCATTGGCATTCGATAAAACATATCGTTTGGAGGCATTGCGTGTACATGCTGGTTGGCAAGGTAAGGGTTGGTAGGGTCATTGTTTGCGAGTAAACTAGCCCACCACCTTTGAGACGGATCCCATGGGTTTGGGTTGGTGTTCGGGTTTTGGTTAGGGTTTGAGCTCGAGCTCGTGTTCTGGTTTGGGTTCGGGTTTGAGCTCGAGCCGGTGAAATTTGAGAAAGGATTCATGGTAGAGAGTTGAGAGTTTTTTGTTTTGAAATTTGATAGTATTTGGTATTTGTTTGTGTATAGAATGATAAAATGAGTTAGTATTTATAAATAAAATAATTAGTTTTTTTTTTAAAAAAAAACTAGCCGTTCAACATGAAAGTTGGGGGGGGGGACCCACCAAAACCACACCAAGCGCGCCGGCCGTTTGAACGATGGAATCCACGGCGCCCAAGGAACAACCGCGCCTCACGCCTCACGGCGGTGCCAAGCCCCATAGCGTATAGTCTAAGGATTCATTTATGTAGATAACCTTCCAGGCCCACTAGCACTATGGTGCTTGCGTAGCCCATTTTCACAGGAACGGTTATCACTGCTAGTGAATTCAGAACAAGGTTTTGGTGGCCGGTTTTGTATATTTTTCAAAGTTTATAGGACTATCCCTAACTTAAGATTGATTTAGTTGATTCAAATTATGAATGATTCGTTTCTTGAAAAATAAGTCTAGCGAGGATGAGTTATTGAACTTGAAAACTCGAAATTCGATATATTTTAACGGATTTTGAATAATGAATCTGAAATTAAAACATCTTACTTGAACTGAATTTTGAACTCGGTTTTTTAAACCAATTTATAATCAATTAATTATGAACCAAACCAAATCGATTATGTAGTTAGAGAGAAAGTTAATGTACAAATTAAATTAGTGTGCTAACTGTGAGAATCAAGTAGTGTAATTATATAATTACATCGTAGTGTAATTACACTATATTGTAATTGTAGTACACTACACTATAGTTACACTATATTGTATATGCATAATTACGCTACTTAATTTTCACAGTTAACAATAATTTTTTTTATCCAAACTCTTGTAGTTAGAATGATCTAGTTTTTGTTGAAAAAAAATACATGCTTTGTTCATTTATATGGGTTAGGTTCACATATAAACACTTATGATAAAAATTAGGGAAGACTAAAAATGACGCATCTTAAAGAAACACTCCATCTTCCTCTCTCTTTCTCTCTCTAGATCTCTGAACCTCTCCTCTCCCCTCCCCTCTACCTTTCTACCACGTCCACCACCATCACTCTACCACTCGTCGTCCGTCGCCGCCACCTACAACCTTCGTCACCCGCCTCTGTTGCTCGAAACCACCACCTGGAACCACCATCCACCGCCACCACCTGCAATATCCGTCATTTCCACCACCACCACCTACAACATCCGTCACCCACCTCTGCCACCCACCAGGGCCGCCCATAAGGTGTGGTCGGGTAGTCGACGACCATAGGCCCGACACCACGCTAGGCCTGAATGTTTATTTTTTTAAAAAAAATTATATGTATTTTTATTAAAACAATATGTATATTTAGTGTTTGTAGTCAATAACATAACAATTCGTTTGGTCTAGTGGCAAATGGGTATTACTCCTAACCCAAAGGTTGTGGGTTCTACTCTCATTTGAGGCAAGTTTAATCCTCTTTGTATACAAAAGTTTTTTTTACAACCCAATTATAACAAGTAAACCCATATAATTGTTTAAAGCCAACAAAAAACTCTTTTTACTTAAGGCTAAAAAAAAAAATTTCGCTTTCGGCCCAAATTCTTTTTATGCTTTCTTGGAGTCGGGCCTGCCACCCACCACCAGCTGCAACCTTCGTCACTAACCGTGACAGATTGGTAAGGTCTGACCCCTCATCACCTCCGTCTCGAAAAGGTCTAACATCTGTTAAAACTGTGGCTTCAGTGCTTCACTGTTGTTAACTTCACGTCTACTTCACCGAATCTTTGCTAACCTCGCTGGCAAATTGTCTTTCACAATTTATTTTTTTTTGCATTCTTGGAGCCGGGCCTGCCACCCACCACCAGCTGCAACCTTCGTCACTAACCGTGACATATTGGTAAGGTCCAACCCTCATCACATCTCTGTCGGAAAGGTCTAACCTCTGTTAAAACTGTGGCTTCAGTGCTTCACTGTTGTTAACGTTATGTCTACTTCACCAAATCTTTGCTAACCTCGCTGCAACTAGTCTTTCACGGTTTTTTGGTGAGCCTAAATGGAGAACAATTGCGACTCCATTGGTCTTCTCTATCTCCACTTCATTAAACTCACTAACAACCACTACATCACAGCTTTTCGGTGAACGGTTTTCGGGTGAACTCGAATGATTGTTACTGGTGGTAGTGAAAGGTGGTGTAGCGGCAGAGATAAGAGGTTGTGGTTGTGGTGGTGAAGGACGGTGGCACAATGTAGTTGTGACCGGAGAAGGGCCACGGGCGAGTATTAACCGAGTGGTTTCACCTAAAAAAAATACAACACAATACAGTGATAAAACACAATGAGAATACACAATAGAAAAACACAATTTTGATAAAAACATGATAGACCATTAGCATCAATCTATGTTGATAAATTACACCCCTACAAGGGGGGAGATGTGGTGGATGTGGTAGCATCACTCATCACACACCCCACCCAATCGAATGGTGTCACATCACCAACCCCAAATCCATCATATGTGACGGTTTTTACTATGGGTGGTGGTGTGGTGTGATGGTGTGTGATGGTTTTTTTAATAAATACTAAATTAAATAAAAAGAAACAATATTACATTAACTAAAAAATAAAACAATATTACATTAAATAAAGACAACTAAATTAAAAAAACCGACAAAAAAAAACCTACGGCCCTTCCCAACCCCACTTTTCGCATATCTCGCGTTTGCGTTGAAGTAGGAGCGATTTAAAGGGTTCCTCAAGATGTTCGTGCGGTTGTAGGAGAAAAGTTAGATCGGCATTTTTTTTTGTTTTTCATTAAAATGGTTGATATACGTCTCCTCACGTTTCATTTTTAAAATATGAGCCTCTTTCCTTCGCTCCTTCGTCTCGGCCATTTCCTCCATCTTAGCCGACTTGTATTCGGCGAAGTTTTCGGCCACCGCTTCCTTTCCAAGTCTTGACGGTTCCCCACTTTTCTTGCGATTCGGCCGTGTGGGTGTGGGTATGTCTTGTCGGGATTGTCTTCGGGTTCCTCTTTCAAGTTCATGTTTGGCATGTTGCATGATAAGCCGCCGGTAGACGTTATGTAGTCCCCGGACTCGTAAGTTTTTGATCTTTTTGAAGAATATCCTTTCTTTCTTGGAGCCGTTGGTCTGTTCAAATCGACCAACGAAATCGGTTCCCACTTCGCGTGATGTCTCGCAATCTCCCACGCTTCCAAGTGGGGAAAATCCCTACATTTGTAAGCTTGGACATATTCGGCCAAAGCGTTCTTTATGATAGTCGCCTCGCTCGCTCCGTTTTATGGAGTTCGGGACTACAAAACATTTAGAAAAAAATATATATATCAAATTATAAAAATAAAGTAACAGATTATAAAATAAATAAACTAAAATAGTTACCTCTCTGACGTAACAAGCATTAAATTTTGACATTTTTTATTCAAATCTCCCCACTTGCCAATCATTTGATCCTTGTTTCGTTCGGTTGCGCCGGGAAGTTTCGAGAAATGTTCTTTAACACGTTTCCAAAACGCTTCTTTTCGTCTAGAGGATCGACGGAAATTTGAGACGGTTGAGATCCAAACATTTGAGATGGTTGAGATCCAAACATTTGAGACGGTTGAGATCCAAAAGTTTGAAAAGCATTATTTGGGTAATTTTGGGTAGAAAAAGGGGGAATAAAAGGTTGGTTTTGATACGATTGGTTTTGGGACGGTTGATAATAACGTTGTTGTTGGGAAGGTTATTGTTGGTTTTGGGACGGTTGAAAAGGTTGGGGATAATAAGCTTGTTGTTGGGAAGGTTGGTTTGTGTCGGGTTCGTCTTGTAAGCGAAATCTCGTCGATTCGCCTAGATTTTGTCGAACCTTTGGTCGGGTTTGGGTTTTCTTTGAACCCGACCCACGTTTCTTAGAACCCTCCATTTGATATGTTAAAAATGGTGTGTGTAATAGAAGATTTTGAGTTGGATTTGAGTTTGATTTGTGTATGTCTTGAAGATATATTTATATAGGTAAATAATGTTTTTTGTTTTTTTTCCAAGCTTCCAACGGCTACATTCCCCCCCCCCCCCCCCCTAACGGCTCTTTTCTTGGAATGCCCCTCTCATCAAGCGTGACACCCATTACGCAAAGATGCCAAATTCCGCGTGACAAGGGGGCGCCGGCGATGTGGAGATGGTCACCACACGTGATGGGTGATCCATCACGTGGTGCCCCGTCCACCCTAATATTATTAATCTATATCTATTTATAAAAGCTAGTAGCTAGAATTACTTCTAAGTCTTCCTATATCTATTTACCCTAACCCTCATTTATATATGTTTTTTTTTTGAAAAAAAAATTGGTTATTTACTCTTTTCACAACAGGAGAATTCGAATCAAGCAGAATCCAAATATTTACATCTAAATCTATTAGAAGTAGAATTTAGTATATAAAAGGGAAAAAACTATAAAAATAACAACAAAATTTCAAGTTTGTTTCAATTAAGTCATTCATATTTTGTTTTGTCTTGATTATGTCACTTAACTTTCATTTTGTCACAATTATTTCACTTAACTTTCAAATTGCGTATAAAACAAGAGATACAACTACTATATTATCGTAAGTGATATATTTACTTATAAAAAAATAGGAAAAAATGTTTGTTTTAATGACGTTTTAATTATTTATGAACATATAATATGAAGGTAAAAAAGATTGTATTAGAATATGTATTGAAAGTTGAGTGACCTAATCGAGACACATTGAAAGTTGAGTGACCTAATTGGAGACAAAGTAAAACGTTGAGTGATCTAATTGAGACAAAGTAGTATATGAGTGACTTAATTGGAACAAACTTAAAACTTGGTTACTATTTTACAAAGAGAAAATGCCAAACCAAATAACCCGACACGGGATTTGATTAATAACACTAAAAACTTTTAATTTTTTATAAAGTTACCCAACATTTATAATTTGTTCCAACATTATGATTTTTTTACAACAATGTTAATTTTTTAATATAATCGACGTAAATGAAGCATATGTAAATCCTAGTTACCGTTTTGCGATTAATATTTCTAATTTGAAGTAAAAGATAATAGAACATGTAACATTTCTTATGGGCAACCTCCTTTTAGTCGTGCTGAATTAGATTTACCCTCTTGATGAAAAAGGAAGGCTTTGGAGGATCAACCTATTAAAGAAGGCCCTGATGAGTAAAAAGAAGTGCATGAATTCTTGATAATGTGTAGGCTTCTTTTCATCTAGATCTGTATATGTATTATCCTCCTTGCTTTCGAATCAATTCCTTGCATTTTCTTTATCAAACCAAATATCCCCGCTGGTGATACGTTTTATCTATTATTGGATTGTACAATATGTAGGTGAAGAGGAAGGTCCCAGCAGAGCCCAGTTGGACCCGCAAGACTCACCTTCAACAGGGACGTCTGCGCAAAAGCTAAACTCGCAACCCCTTGAAGAGGGACGTCTGCGTAGAAACCAACTGGGCCCGCAGGACCCACCATGCTCAGAGACGTGACGTCCTTACGCGCAGTACGCAAGCTGTTCCCGCAGGAAAAGCCTCCCAATGGTGAAGTACTCCGCCTGTTCCAGCAGCTGCGGATACAAACCATCAGGGAAGGCTACCTGCGCAGCAAAGCTACACGCACAAGGCACTTAACTCTTAAATAATTCAGTAATGTCACCTGAAGAAGGAGTGAGCAAGCCGGGAACACTCCCGCACAAAGCCGGGAGAATTCCCGCCCAAATGAGCCAGTCCGTACGATACTGGAGGATCTTTTGTACTGTACCTGACGAGGTATGGACAAAAGATCTGACCAAGGATACGACAGCTCACTGACAACAGTATGACGAGCAGCACGCTCTTGTACTGTATGTCACTATTAGCCGCTGCCTACTCACCAACCTGTCGGAGGACGTGCATGGCATGGCCTGCAGTTGGTGGAACAGGAATAGTACACAGCCGGCCTGGTCACTATCAGCCGCTGCCTATCCACCAACCACCAGCATGGCATGTGCGTAGCCCACAGTTGGCAGAACAGGAACACTATTCAGCCGGCTGTACCTGCTTGGAAACCTACCTTCGGCTATAAATACTCCAACACCTTGGAATGGTATCATCTTATCTCATATCTCATATCTTGATATATTACCTGATATCTGCTCTAGTCATTCTCTTAATATGCACTTATATTCAAGAGCAATCTAGTCTGATTCTCACGCCGGAGGGTGGTCACAAGGAGGTACCCCCCCTTCTCAGTGACAAGCTCACGGTGTCTGTTTTGCAGGTTATCAGAAGAACCATCTTCGCCGGATCTAACCCCTCGTGGGAAACATCTATTTAACCCCCAGATTATCCGTAGTCTGCCCGGGGTCGATTAGTGTTTCTTCATTGGCGCCATCCCTGCATAAAAGCTAGAACTACTTTTTCAGTTTTTTCAAACTTCTGGAAAGATGGTTAAGGTTATTCCGTTGCCAAGGCCAACGAGTGACCAAGAAACACCGGTAACCACAACCCCAGCTAGTGGGGGGAATACCGGCGACTACACAGTTTCTACGAACACTACCCCGGTTACCCAAGCTGGGGCAAGTGCAGTAAATAATCTTTCACTGGGATTCACCGATACCCAGTTAGAGAGACACCGAACGAGGCTCCCCCGCCAAACACTCGATGAAGTTAAAGCATGGGCGGAAGCACGTCAAAAAGAATTCCAAGCTGAGTTGGATGAACACTTACGTTCACTCCAACAGGCCGATGAATTCGGAGAGTACTTGGACGATGATTCGGAGGAATCCGATAGTGACGCAAACCCTCGTCATAGGGCGAAAAGGAAGCGTAAGGAAACGGACTCCCAGCCGAGAAGGCATTTTGGAGAAACCTTCAAACCAAAAAACGCGGGTGGAAACCCACGTGACTTCTCCAAAACATTTAGACCAACTGCTGCAAAAGCGGGAACGTCCAAATTTGCAAGGGACATTGCGGAAGCAATCGCCCCGAAAAGTGCCAAACGGATGTCAAACATCGGCACCTATGATGGTATATCTGACCCAGATGATCATTTGAACAGATTCATAGCGGGGGCAACCGTCAGCAACTGGACGGAACCCACGTGGTGTTATATGTTCCAGATGACGCTGGTTGGAGCAGCCAGAGCGTGGTTCGACCGCCTACCGGTCCACCACATCTACGATTGGGCAGACTTCCAACAGAAGTTTAGCCAACACTTCAGCCAACAAAGAAAGTATACCGAAGAGCAATGGACAATCCTCAATTGCATTCGAGAGGAAGATGAATCTTTGCCAGACTTCATCACTCGCTTCAACTCAAAGAAGCTAAGTCTGGGTAATATTAGCGAAGATCTTGTTTGCGCTGCTTTCATCCAGGGCGCGAACGACCCAGAGCTCATCCGCACCTTAACGGGTAAAGATGGCATGCCATTCACATGGGATGCCATCATGACAGCAGCTAAACGCTTTGCGGAAACGGAGAAGCAACTGCGTAGAGATCTCCCCCAGAGCACAAAGCTCTACACCCAGAAAACAAGAGAAGACAACGTCCTTACCGCCGGACTAAACAAAAAGCGGAAGCTAGGCATTTGGCAGTCAAGGGTAAACTTTGACACCCCATCCGGCTTGCAACATCGGTTAGACGGAAGGGATAACGTACAGTTGAGCCAGAACTCCAGATGGACGCCACTCACCAAAAGCGTCACCGAAATATTCGCCACTGAGAAGCTCCCATGGCCAAAGGCTCCAATAATCCGACATCGTCACAATGCTGATCGGAGCAAATACTGTGACTTTCACAGGACAAAAGGCCACAACACTGAAGAATGCACAGACTTGAAGGACAGCGTCGAAGCATTTGTCAGAGATGGGACGCTCGCGCACCTCGTGGCGTAACGAACGCTGAGCAGGCTGATGCGTGTAGAACCCCAGTTGGGGAAAACACGAATAAAACTGCAGCTTCAATGTTGGAGACTACATACTGCGTAAACAACGAGATTCCGAACCAAGTGCATATCGGCTCGAAAGGCTCGATGACACTCCCAAGAACATGGAAGGGAGCTCAACTACACAGTCTGCATGTAGATCAATTCCAAACTTGTAAAGAAAAGGCCCAGAGCCACTTCTAATGGAAATGATTCTCCTTATCACATTGACGCTGATGGTCTTACATTTATACTTATGACCTTTCCACACTGATATGCCGGTCTTCACCGCATACATAAGTGGGGAAAGAAGTCGTTGCGTGTGGAAGGCGGCAAAAACCCGCATAAACACAAAAAACGGCAAACCTTCACGCAGGTCAGTCATAGGTAAAGTTTGGTCATCCCACTAAATGAAAGTGCCGGTCTTACCCGCACAAATCATGATAGAGGAAACCGAACTAACCTATTGACAACCACGCGTCGAACGGTTAATTTATTCAACACTGATATGCCGGTTTTCACCGCATAAATAAGTGTAAAGAAATCGTTGCGTGTGGACGGCGGCAAAACCCGCGTAAACACAATAAACAGAAAACCTTCACGCAGGTCAGTTATAGGTAAAGTTTGGTGATCCCACTAAATGAAAGTGCCGGTCCTAACCGCACAAATCATGATAGAAGAAACCGAACTAACCTATTGACAACCGCGCGTCGAACGGTTAACTTATTCAAAATACTTAGAAAATTTCTAACGGAAGGATGAGGAAAACCTCCACGCAGGACAGATATAGGTGAAGTTTAGCCATCCGACCAAGTGCAAGTGACGGTCTTACCCGCACAATCACGAAGGAGGAAGCAAAACTTCAACCTATTATCTACCACGTTCAAAGGTTAACTTATTCAAAACACTTAGAAAATTTCTAATGAAAAGATGAGGAAAACCTCCAGGCAGGTCAGATATAGGTAAAGTTTGGCCATCCTAAGTGCAAGTGACGGTCTTACCCGCACAATCACGAAGTAGGAAGCAAAACTTCAACCTATTATCTACCACGTTCAAAGGTTAACTTATTCAGAACACTTGGAAAGTTGCTCATTTAAACTAAAGTATGCATGAGCAAGTCATATAACGTTTATAAAGCAAGTCATCCACTGAAAGTAGCGGTCCTACCCGCACAAAGATTTGTATTCCATAATAATTCAAAGTATTACAAGAATGGCCGGGTAACTACCCGCCTACATGAATATAAATCTATACAACGTAAACCTATCCTAACAGTGGGAAGGGATCTTAAGGTTCAAGCTTCAGGACCACTCTCTCCAAACCCACTTGTACCCGCACCATCAGATGGCTGTGGCGGTTCAAGGAAGGTCTTTAGAATGGTTAGCCCATCATCAGTAGCAGCAACTTCGTTCACCTTCTCCACCACTGGATGCGGGAAGGTAGCATACTGGTTCACTGCTTGGTCATAAGCAGCTTCAGTATCCACATCATATAAAGGGAAGTTGGAAGGCGGGATGCCCTTCTCAACGAACCCTAGACCAAGCAGGAAGCCAGCCTTTTCCCCATCCTCATGAGAAGCGTTGAGGGCTGCGCTCATGGCATCATCGTATGATGTGTCCATGAAGACCCGATGCACAACCTACAAGAAAAAATACAAGTATCAAAACCTTTTCTATGTACAAAGAAAAGCGTAAAGATATTATGAAATTACGCATACCTAAGACAACGCTTCTCGAAGAAGCCATTCCTTGGCAACCAGAGCCTCCTGGAGGGCAGCTTGAGCTTGGTTACGGGCGAGTTTGGCTTCACTTTTGTTAAGGTTGGCAAGCAACACTTCCTTAGCAGAAGCCTCTTCAACGCCCTTTAGCTTCCGCTCAGTGTGGTCAAGCACGCCCCTCTGGTCCAAGATCTCTTGGAGCTTCTTGGCGTCTTCCATAGCCAAGGCATCATGAGCCTGCTGGAGCCTCTCTAGCTTGGCTTTAAGCTCCTCATTCTCAATGCGTAGAGGCTCAGCAACAGCTTCAGCCTTGGTGGCCCTCTCAGTTGCGTTCCGTGCAGTTTCCTTAGCCAGCCGAAGCTGTTCGTTAACAGCTTGGGCAGCCTTGGAACGGGCCTCAATACGGGCCTGAACTTCAACTTCAAGGGCCTGGAAGGCCTTCTCCTTTTCCGCAGCCACTGCGGCAAGCCTCTTGTTCTCCTCCCAGATGGCCCGCACCTGAGCCACTTCCAGGCTACGCGCCGTCTTTAACTTGTCGTTTTCACGACAAAGTAACTCGACGCGCGGCTGCATCCGGGCAAGGAGAATCCGCAGTTCATTCGACAGCCTACCCTCCTGGTAGCTGGACATGGCTTCCCCCAGCGCACCGGCGGGGGCGGCGTGACGTGCCCATTCGACGCATTCTACAGGCGTCCGAAGGGTTGTTCCTCGGCGGATGTTCCATCGTGGAACATACACTTCATTGGAATCCGACACTGCAAAAGCAAAAAGCAGTTAGGAAAAGATGATAAAAAAATATATATGTATAAAATAAAGGCCAAAATAACCCTACGCACCTGTAGGGTCGACGACAGGCCTGTAGCCGCCAAACCCATCACCCGAACCTAACGGATATCCATCCAAGAGGTCAGGCAGATGGGAAGGAGGCAGAGATTGGCTTGACGCCCCAACCCCGGACATACCTGAAGGACCGGCCGTAGTCGCCGGCGCCGGAGGAGGCATAGCGGAGGCCGCTGCGGTAGAAACCAGTGGAGGTGAACTCACCGGAGGTGAACTCACACCCGCGGCCGCGGCTGCGGAAGAATCCACAGAAACACTCACCGCCGGCTCAGTGAATGAATCAGTAAATATGGCACTGACAGCCGGCGGGGACTTCGTCACAGTTGGAACAGTTGGCTCAACCGGGTGAGCAACTGAACCAACTGAAGCAGGCGCAGTCGCCTGGGTCATCGCCTCAGGTAGGTTGACCAAACCTACCTTCATGGGTCCAGAACTGCTACCTCCCGCTCCACCCTGGAATGCGGTAGCATCCACGCCTGCACAAAGAAGATATAAGTATAATGGTGGAAAGCTATGCAGTAAAAAGTAAAGGAAGATTATACTTACGGGTTTTCTTGAGCCTAAAGGTGCGAACAGGCGGGGACGAACCCGATGGAGCCGGCCTCTTCATACCGGTCACCGTCGTCGTCCTGGGCTGCTCGGAGGTGACAGTCGTCTCAGCCTCCGGAGCAGTGGTCTCAACACCACCTGGGTTCCCCGCCGCATCCTCGCTCTCGGTCTCCTAATTTGACCGGTTCACCGGATCGGCAGTGGAGGCAACTTTCGCCTTCCCCTTCCCGCCGGCAGCCTTCTTTTTCCGCACCAACAAAGGACCATCTGCGGATTCCTCGTCAGAAGATGACAAGATTAGAGGAATTCCCGCAGAGGTTTGAGCATTGAGAGGGCGAGGGTCAAAAAGTTCTTTACCTGGCCGCCTGGCGCTCAGGATCTCGTGGCCTGGCGGGTAGACCTCCACGAACCGATCCGCCGTTTGCTCAAGGATGGGCAACTCGTTCTCATCTAAAGCACGAGTACCCATCCGAGCGAGACCATCACTCTCCCGCGGCTGCAGGAGAGACTGCAAGTCGTTTCCCTCTGTAAACAAAAAGAAAAAACGGTTAGAACAAAAACCCTAAATTAACGGATAATATGAAGCATACCGTAAGGGACAGAGTTCAAACCGTATTCGAGGACGATGGTAATCTGGGACGCCTCCTTCCACACCCGGCTCATCCCGAGCATCACCATCCCGGACTCCGCAAAGTGGTACACCGGAGTCTGGATCCGGGAGATCTTGGCGAACCATCCCGCCTCCTGGTAGTTGAGGGCGTGAAGGGCGGGGAGTGCTTTCCCATTCTTAAACGTCATCGCAAGGGGGACGACGCGAGAGGAGATATAAAAAAACTCCCGCTTCCACGACCGAAGACTGCGCTCGGTAGCGCAGATCTTAAAACCCTTGATCCGATTGACCAAGGTGTACCACCCCTGGATGCACCTCCAGGAATAGAAGGTCATCAACCGATCAACGTGGGGCTCCACGCCCAGGATGAGGCACACCCACTCAAAGTGGCGGATCTTGGCGATCGCCATCGGGTGTACCTCCGTCAGATGCACACCGTGCCTCTCCAAGACACGGTATACAAACTTCGTCAATAGGAACCTGAGATTCCCATAAACGAAAAATGCAGCGTACACCCCTATCTTGCCCTTGGGGCATCGTACACCGTCTGGTGTGGCTCCGGAAACTCAGGCTCGAACGGCTCGAGCATGAACTTCCGGACGACGTACTGATAGAGGTCGGCCGGAAGAGCACACTGGCACTCGCCAGCAGTACTCTTGTCATCCTTATCGGAAGTGGACGACGGATTCTCGACGAACACGTCAGACTCCTCGGCAAAAGAAGACATTCTGGAAGGATGAAAGGCAACGATTTCAGAGAATATTCGCCGGAAATCGCTTAGAAGGAGAAGACAGAAGTGAAAGTGTGGATTACAAAGGACCCTCTCCCCCTTTATATACTCATCGCAATAAATGCGATGAATTTAATGCGGAAGAGAGAGAAATCACAGGTGTAATGAAACTATGACACGTGGCAAAGACCAAGCTGGCAACAGCTGTCGAAAGAACGCATGCCATAAATTTCACGGCCACGCGCCCGAAAACTCGCGCCCACGCGCCTGAAAAAGCGTCTGGAATGACCATGTACTGTCACGTCGCCATAACTTCCTGCACGTCCTGACACTGTCAGAAGAAACCGTCGGACGACGTTTCAACAATTTGGACTGTTCTTATCATTTCACCAACTCTTCGAATTTCAAAAAGATTCAAAAAGATTCAAAAGTAAGCGGGAATATACCCCTTACCTTGGCAACCAAGTAACTATAAGACAGGTGCGAGTACAGTGTTAAGGCAAAACCCTTCACATACTTAGCACCTGCAAGGAATTGAAGCTAAGAATACCTCGGCAACCAAGTAACCATAAGACGGGTGCGAGTACAGTGTCAAGGCAAAACCCTTCACATACTTAGCACCCGCAGGGAATTGAAGCCAGGAATACCTTGGAAGTAAAGTAACTATAAGACGAGTGCGGGTACAGTGTCAAGGCGAAACCCTTCACATACCTAGCACTCCGCAGGGAATTGAAACCAAGAAGGATCTTCTGGGCCGTGCTTGCGGAAACGGGAATAACATCCCCGCATAGCGGGAACGTCGAGAACTAGATTGTTTGAACCTCCAAGATGGAATTGGTTGTTTAAACATAATTGATCACTATGTTCAAAACTACCAAAACCTCATGGAGAATCTACACAAGTGGAACTCAACGCTCCTGATTTGCGAGGAGGTTACAGACCTACCCGCATCACACCCAAAGATCAAGCAGAAAAGTCGGGAATTTCTGCACGTGACATTAGGACTTCCGCGGGAAGAATCCCCATGGAAAACCTTAAAACTAAACCCTTTTCAAAACCCTTTGCCTAAGTCCAAAAGTTCACCTCACTTATTAACAATTCATGAGAAGAACATTGGACTGGGGGGACTTGAAGAGGTAGGTCCCAGCAGAGCCCAGTTGGACCCGCAAGACTCACCTTCAACAGGGACGTCTGCGCAAAGGCTAAACTCGCAACCCCTTGAAGAGGGACGTCTGTGTAGAAACCAACTGGGCCCGCAGGACCCACCATGCTCAGAGACGTGACGTCCTTACGCGCAGTACGCAAGCTGTTCCCGCAGGAAAAGCCTCCCAATGGTGAAGTACTCCGCCTGTTCCCGCAGCTGCGGATACAAGCCATCAGGGAAGGCTACCTGCGCAGCAAAGCTACACGCACAAGGCACTTAACTCTTAAATAATTCAGTAATGTCACCTGAAGAAGGAGTGAGCAAGCCGGGAACACTCCCGCACAAAGCCGGGAGAACTCCCGCCCAAATGAGCCAGTCCGTACGATACTGGAGGATCTTTTGTACTGTACCTGACGAGGTATGGACAAAAGATCTGACCAAGGATACGACAGCTCACTGACAACAGTATGACGAGCAGCACGCTCTTGTACTGTATGTCACTATTAGCCGCTGCCTACTCACCAACCTGTCGGAGGACGTGCATGGCATGGCCTGCAGTTGGTGGAACAGGAATAGTACACAGCCGGCCTGGTCACTATCAGCCGCTGCCTATCCACCAACCACCAGCATGGCATGTGCGTAGCCCACAGTTGGCAGAACAGGAACACTATTCAGCCGGCTGTACCTGCTTGGAAACCTACATTCGGCTATAAATACTCCAACACCTTGGAATGGTATCATCTTATCTCATATCTCATATCTTGATATATTACCTGATATCTGCTCTAGTCATTCTCTTAATATACACTTATATTCAAGAGCAATCTAGTCTGATTCTCACGCCGGAGGGTGGTCACAAGGAGGTACCCCCCCCCTTCTCAGTGACAAGCTCACGGTGTCTGTTTTGCAGGTTATCAGAAGAACCATCTTCGCCGGATCTAACCCCTCGTGGGAAACATCTATTTAACCCCCAGATTATCCGTAGTCTGCCCGGGGTCGATTAGTGTTTCTTTAGCAGGATTTGAAAAGATTCACTACACACATTAAAAATACATCTATATGACTTGTCATCATGTTACCCTTGTTTTATACCCGGTGTGTATATGTTTATGTGTAAATAATGTAACCAAATATTCTAAGACGTTCAATACTACGTATCGTTCCATATAAGGGTGGTAAACCAAACCAAAATGGATTGTTTTAGATCAAGATGGATAAATTTTAAAAGTAAAATGGGTTAGGATGGATCATAAAAATTCTTCAACAGGGTCAGGATGAGTTGGAAATATACAAATGAGTTTCATTTATAGGTTAAAATGAGTCAAAACAAAATATCCAAGTTATCCAAAATTTATCTAATTCAAAATACCCAAACTATCACGTGCGAAACAAAACTCATCCGAAATTCGAAAAACGATCAAAACGAAATAAAAACTCTGAACCGACTAAATGAAACAAAAAGCAAACTGAACCGAAACAGAAAAACGACCAAAACTAAACACAAAAAAACCGGAATGAAATCGAAAAACAGACAAAAACGAAACAAAAAAGCTAAATGCAACCAAAAAGCTAACCAAAACTAAACAAAAACACCGAATCGACTAACCGAAACAAAACTGAATCGAAATAGAAAAACGTACAAAACGAAACAAAAAAACCGATATGAAACCGAAAAGTTGACCAAAACGAAAAAAAAAAGCAAAATGTAAATGAAAAGCTGACAAAAACAAAACAAAAACACCGAACCGACCAAAACGAAACAAAAAAACCAAAACGAATGTAAACCGAAATAGAAAATGACCAAAACGAAACAAAAAAAAAAGCGAAATGCAATTGAAAAGCTGATCAAAACAAAACAAAAACACTGAATCGACCAGAACGAAACAAAAAAAGCTAAACGAAATTGAACTGAAATAGAAAAACGACTGAAACAAAACAGAACTGAAATAGAAAACGACCGAAACTAAACAAAAAACTGAAATGAAACTGAAAAACTGACCAAAAGAAAACATAAAAAACTAAATGCAATTTAAAAACCGGATCAAAACGAATTAAAAACACCGAACCGACCAAAAAGAAACAAAAAAACTGAAACGAAACTCAACCGAAATAGAAAAACGACCAAAACGATACAAAAAAACCGACATGACACCGAAAAACTGACTAAAACGAAACTAAGAAAAGCGAAATGCAATCAAAAAGCTTAACAAAACGAAACAAAAAAACTGAAACGTAACCGGCCAAAATAAAATAACATGAATCGAAGCGAAACAAAAAAAAAAACGAAATGAAACCAAAAAAGCTGACTAAAATAAAACAACACTAAAAGAGAAAAACTGAGAAATCGAAACCGAAATCATTGAAACCGAGCAAATACCGAAACCGACCGAAATGAAAAAAAAACAAAATCGAACCGAAAAAAACCCGAAAAACTCGAACTTGAACCGGTACAAAACGTTTTTTTTTCTTTTTTTAATGAACGAGGATGACAGGGGAAAACATTTTAGTTATTTTCCATTTTGCGTTTTTTATTTATATTTTGAGTTATTATTTTTTAATAGTTTTTTTGAATATTTTTTGAGGGGTTTTTAAAACCCTTTGTATGTCAAACTTAACCTGAGTTAAGATGGGTTAGCTTTACCCATCTTGACCCATATTCATGCTAACCCTTTATTTTAAAAATCATCCTAACCCCATACTTATCCTTACTCATCACCAAATCCAGCACAACCAACTCACATTGCCACCTCTAGCACTTCCATACCATGTTTCTTGAGAGGTCGCGTCCTTAACACTATTCGTTGGTGCACAATTTAGTAGTTGGCTCATCTATTTATTTTTACTCAACATATATCAAGTAGCTTCTTTAATTTCTTTCAAAAATTCTTTTTGAAGGTTTAATCAAGGTTCTATTTTTTTTTCTTTTTGCAACACCGTTTTATTGCGGAATGTAGCAGGTGGTCTTTCGGTGCTTAATTACATTTTCTTGTAAACCTTAAAGAAGTGAATCTGCCTCCATTGTATGGACGAATTGTATCATATGATCATTGTGGTTTTTACCATCAACTTGAATAATTTGAAATAACAAAAAACCTATGATTTTTCCTTAAGAAAGTACGCCCATGACTTTCTACTCAAATCATTATATATAAACACAAGTATGTATTGACTGCCTCAAATGGATACTATTCTCATGTCTATAAAAATCTGTGGGGACTGTTGAATCTGGAAAAGACTAATTTGTCAAAGACCAAACAACTACAACAGATTATAAAATCAGTTGTTTCACATTTTAAACTATAAAGTATAAAGATCTGCATCGAAAGTGTTGACTGCTGACATGGAACAACGGATCTGGAAAACAACTAAAGACCCTAAATAGAACACTAAACTACTGAAGATCAAAGCACTGAAGAAGACAGCCGTAGTTAGGTTTCCATTTGTATTTTATCAGTTGTTTAGAGATTTTCCATTCTATCAGTTACGGATGAGAACGGGACCGTACCGGTACCGACCGGTCCTGGTCCCGAAATTCGCGAATTCTTGGTACCGGTACTAGTACCGAAATATTCGGTTCGGTACGGGACCGGGATTGAAGGTTAAAATTCGAGAAATACCGGTCCCGTCCCGTATCGTACCGGTACCGAAACTTAAAACTTTGGTACCGATTTCGGTACCAACCGGTACCAGTACCGATTTTGCTCATCCCTACTATTAGTTGTCTCATGTAAAGTTGTTATATGTCACTATCATCCCTTAGCTCATCAGCACATTGCATGCGTATAAAATGAACAAAAGGGTCTCTTGTTCATAATTAATAATTTTTCACACACCAAGTTCTTTGTAAAAGTACAAATATCAAAAGGATTTGATGAGCTAGGGGTGAGAGATCATTTGATTATGGTTAATGAAATGCTTCTTCATTTGAACTCCTAGTTTGTGTATTTACTTTTAGTTTCCTCTCCATAAACTCAAATTGATTCATTCATAACATAAAGAATTTAATCAAATCGGATCTTTAAAGTTTAAAGGTTAGAATAGTTTTTAAGCTAAGCTGGTCAAGTGTTTAATATTTGATACAACACGGACTAGTTTAAGTAACTTTGATGATATCCAAGATTGATTTGTAACGAAAGGAGTGAGTGGATGTTTGACTAATGTGTATGCTTCACATATTGGTTATCATTTATTTAAGAAATGCTATTCTTACTTAAGTTGTAGAGAGACTTTAAAATAGGGGTGAGCAATAATCAAATCATTAACTGAAACCGAACCGTACCGAAGTAACAAAAAACCAAAATAATCGAAATTAACCGTACCAAACTCTTCATTTTTTTTTTTTATATTTTCCAGCCTTTTTTCCTCTATTTCATGTATTATATGTATTAATAGTTTAGTACTATCATTTTCATGTATTTATATCTCCATTGCATGTAATAATATCTCAATTTCATATATTTATACCTTCACTTCATGTAGTTATACCTTCATTTCATGTATTTAAACATTCATTTCATGTAATTTTAAGCAAAATTTTAGCTCATGTTTGATATCGGTTATTAACCAAAATTAACCGAACCGAACCGATAATCAATAGGTTTGGTTAGGTTAAAGCTAATAACCGAACCGAACCGAACCGTGCACACCTGAAGAAACACGGATTTACTCCCCTAGACGGGTCGTAGATCCGATGAGTCCACATGGTATGATACGGATAACAACCAATACGATATAAGCCCAACTTCCCAAAGTCCAGTGACGTAAACCTGCAAAACCAACACCGTGAGCTCGTTACAGGAAGGATAAGAGGGGGGAGGGGTCTTCCCATAACCACCATCCTGCGTGAGAATAAGTACAGTTCTGATGACGATAAATTAATTAAGTATATAGAAAGTACAGTGGGAGTGATTGAATACCTCATGAAGATTGAGAAGGTATTTGTAGCCGAAAAATGTGGGAAGATGATTGGGCCAACTGTCCTTTTCAGAAGATGCTCTCGTAATCACCTGGACACGTGTCCTCAAATGATAGGTTCAGTTATACGTTGCATGTGCATGTAAAACAACCTGGACACGCGTCTTTATGAGATAGGATGATAAATAACTTTGGCCATGTGCTCGGTTATAACGGCCTTGCCATGTGTACTTTACTCATTGGTCGAGAGATCACGTATTGCCCATTTAAAGCATCTTGGTAAATCTTCTAGAAAGTAATTAGTTAATTACAGCTGTTCTGAGGCATCACCTCCTGGTCGTTCAGGCGGACAAATACTTTGTCCTGCGGATGACTTCTTAGGGTGCCCGGGTGTTCCCGCATAAGTCATATGGGTGTTCCTTCCTTGGACGGTTATGCGGGTGATTCATATGTTCTGCGGGCGTCTTACGAGTAGGGATCCTCTGACCCGCGGGATATTCTTAAGGGTATTTGGGTCTTTTTAATACCCTACCTCTATAAGTCCCCCCAGTCCAGTGTTTCTTCCGCATGAAACATTTTTATGCGGGTGAAATTTTGGACTTCAGGGTTTTTTTGGGGATTTTTCTGAAATTCGCAAGTTGTGGTGAAGATATTTTGTAATGGCTAACCATACTGATAGTACGATGTGACAGCTTGCAGGCGCGTGTGTCAAGGAGTGCGACGTTTATGCCGGCTATCACTGTACCTGACTGTTCACCTTTTTGCTTTTTCGAATTTCCCACATGACGTGGCATTTGTCGATTGGATCCCAATGTTCTCTATCCACTGTTTATATCCCATCGCATTAATTGCGATGGGTATAAATAGTGGAGGTTGCCTTCTTTCGGAAGTTTTATCGCCTTTGATTTTCAAATATTGTCTTTCTTTTTCTTCTTTCAGCATTGATTAACCATTCGACTTTTTCTCACGATTGCTCAGTGTTCTCTATTTCTTGCTGAAGTGATGGCTAATCGCTCCTTACCTCCCAATATTGACGAAATGGAGGTCAATTGGGACCGATCTGAGTACGAGAATCTGATCCGTACCTATGGTATTCCACCTGAATGGGGACCGGAGTTTCCCTCTGCCGGATCTATTGCAAGTCTGCCGCCTCTTGGCAAGATGGCTATATATGCTGATTATTTTACTTATGGCAACTTCCATTTTCCCACAAACAAGTTTTCCATGAGGGTGTTGAGTGGCTATGGGATCCATTTATCCCAACTACACCCTTGTGCTGTTATGCGGATTCGTCATTATGAATTTGTATGTATGGCACACGATATGGTGCCTCGGTTTGATCAATTTCCCGTTTTTTACCGGATGGTCAACCGAGGTGGGTGGTTCAAGTGCCAGCCGATAGCCGATAGGAATATTGGCCATGTTACTGAAAGTGGTTCCAAGAACTGGCACGGTAAATTTTTCTGGATCTCCGAGGATGTCGTGCCGGAGGTAATGGTTCGTCGTCCGGCAAACGAGGCACTCCCGGACATTGTCACGGATTCTCATGAGGGCCAGGAGTGGTTCCGCGTCCTGGTTTCGGAACCAACCCCGATGCGGGCGTTGCCCGAGGAAGCCCTTGTATGGGCGGGTATGAGCCGTTTGTGGCCATCTCCATTCTTGGAGCCTGTTTTCATCGGTTTAGATGATCGTAAGTTATCTTCTTTCTTTTTACTCTAAAAACTCATATGACTGATTTTTTTACGTTTTCTCTTTCAGGTCCAAGACCTATGCTAAACGCTCCTTTTGAGGACAAGGGTTGTACAAGGAAGAGTATTCGCGACGCGAAAGATAAACCCGTTCTCGAAAAGACTGAGGGCCACTTTCTTTTTCCTGTGAAGGTGCGCGCCGAACCCATAGTTTTGGACGCTACCTTTCAATCAGGTGCGTATGTTTTAAACCGTCCTCCGCTTAATGCCATTACTTTTGATGGAGTAATCGTCATTCTATCATCGAGTGACGATTCTGCAACTCAAGAAGAAGGGAGCTCTGACGATGCTTCTGAATATTCACCTGTCTCACACCTGTTGGCATAATTGAAGCAAAATAAGACCTTTCAGTCTTCTCAGGCAACTGATGCGGGCACGAGTACCGCGGACGCCAGAGAAGAACCGGTAATATAGAAACAGCGGACCCATCGCCCTAAGAAGCCAACTGCCTGCCTTGCTGAACGCATGAAGACGTTGGCTGGTAAGTATTAGCATTTCTCGTTTCATTGTTTTTGATCGGTATTTAAATGTGGTTTTACTGTGCAGATCCGTCAATGGTTGTTTGTGGGAATGTTATATCAGATAAGTTACCCTCGCCAACACCTGAGCCTGAGAAGCAGTTGTCTCCTCCTCCGGAGAAGGAGAAGGAGATGGAAGATAGGCCTCCTACCCCTCCCGCTGAGACAGATGCAGGGGGTCCGAATCTTCAATCGGGTGTTAATGATTCCTTGGATTACCTTTTTTGCGGCTGGAGGGGCTACTGGTTTCCAGGAGAACAATCCGGCTGTGAACGTGGAAGGTTTCAGAACTGAGGAATCCCCGCCTCGTCCTCCTCCACAATTTTCTGTCACTTCTTCACCTCCGCCCACGGGAGAGGGGGGAAGTTTTCAATTTGGGCAATCATTTCAGGGCGCCGGAGGGGGGGGGGGGGCAGCAACACAAGGTGTTCCTCAACAATCATACTCAATCCATGTTCGCCTCCAAGCATCAAGCTCTGGTTATTACAGAGAGGCGAATCCAGGGGAGGATTACCATTTGTTTGTCCCTAACTGGGATATTGTTAATGGGTCTCATTTTACTGACCCGGATGTTTGTATGGCGTTAGTTAACTAGTGTGTGCCTCTTGCGAAGCGAATTCACCAGCGTGGACGCTCTCGCCATGATCTTCATACGGATCTTTCTTCGTCCTTTGCCAACACTTTGGCTTGCGGACAAGAAATATTACGCGAATGGCGAACGATGGGCCGGAAGCTGGGAGAGATGACCCGAGCTGCCGAGGATGCTAAGAAAGAAACTGAGGAGTATCGTTCAGTGGTGAACACAGCGAAGTGGAAATTATCCGATGCAGAAATTGCCTTGAAGAATGAAAAAGATCGTAATGCTACTACTGCCCGGCAATGGAAGGAAGCCTGTGAGAGGCACAATTCTCTTCTTGAAGCTGCCCGCGGTGATGCTCAGCGGAAAAAAAGGACCTGGAAAAAGAACTTGAGGCTAATTCAGCTTTGGAAAGCCAAGTGACCCGCCAAGGTACCAAAATTCAAGAACTTGAAGCAGATTTAAAGCTGCAGAAGGAGCAAGTTGAGCTTAAGGATAAAGGCGCTGCCGAAATACAAGCTGCTTATGACTCGCTTCTGCAAGCTCGTGAAAAATCAGAAGCCCATGCAACTGAAGCTCTAAATGACAAGCATAAGATGGCTGACGGGTTCCGGGAACTTCAGGAAAGGGCGAAACATGCTGAGAAAGACCGCCGATGGTTGCTGGGTCGAGGAGTTGACTCCGTAAGTTTCCTTTATTTTTCATTCCCATTTAATGTTTGTTGAAGCTAATGAATCACTTTTTCCTTTATCAGGTCATTCGACACATTAAAGGAAGTCCTGAGCTGACTGACACCTTGACTTTCTTGCTTACTGCTTCATCCCAGGTCGGCCGCATGACGGGCTTTAATGAAGGGATGATGTATGTCCAGACCAGTCGTTCTTTTGAGGACTATCCGCTTCATGACCTTGACGTCAAGCAAGAATATGATATGCGGATTAAAGAATATGACGGCCTGGTGTTTCCTTTGCAGGATAAGCTTCGGGAGATTGCCTCTGCCAGTGACGGTGTGCAACAATTGAAGGTCTATCTGGATGACGAGTAAGAGGATGAAGCAGCTCCTAATCCTTAGGATAGATTTAATTCGGAAGACTTGTAATTTATTTTCATATTTTGTAGTTTTCTTTTGACTATGAATGAAAAGGAACCTTTTGACTTATGAATATTATATTATATGTAAAATAAACGTTCTTTTGAGAGATATTTTGTCACCAACGATTTGAATTTTTGCAAGTGGGATGGTTGTGATGACGTGGCGGAAAGACAAATATCATGGGACAACTGACGAGACGTGTACAACGCCTTTTGACAGCCTGTTATCACCTTTTCTTCTTTCCCGCCTGACGTGTCAATCATCTACTGGTCCGCCTTTTCTCTCTCTTTTGGCAGGCAGTCAGTCGCATTAATTGCGATGTGTATAAATAGGTCACACTTGCTTCCTCTTCATTCTTATCTTCCACTGGATTTTTTTTTCCTTTTCAATAACCAATCTGAGATTTCCTACTTCGATCTTCCAACTTTCAGATCTAAGTTCGACAAATTTGTTAATATAATTTCTTTTATTCAGATGGCTTGTGATAAGAAGAGCGCTCCCGCTATTCATGAGGTTATTGTTAACCTTAAGGAGAAAGATTATAACGATGTTGTAAATATATATGGTCTGGCACCAGACTGGAAGCCTGAACGTCCCGCCGACGGTTCAATCGCTACTGACCCTCCGGCGAATAAAATGGCCGTATACACGGAACACTTTACCTCAGGAAATCTTAGGTTTCCTGTAACAAAGTTTGTTCAGTCGATTTTGACAACCTATGTGATACATCTTTCACAAATCCACCTTTTCGGGATGTTGAGGGTTCAGCATTTCGAATTCTGCTGTCAAGCAAGGAATCTTGAACCATCCGTCACCATGTTCGCAGTCTTTTATAAGATGATTTATCGAGACGGGTGGTATGGTTGGGCCACAACCAGGAAGGCGGTTATTGGCACTGAAAGGATCCGCAGTCTCTATGGCTGGAAACCAAAGTTTTTCTGGATCCGGGAAGATGTCGTCCCTTTTAAGATGACTCGTCGAAAGTCATCCGATGGAATGCCAAAAATTAACCCTATCACAACGTTGAACGCAACATGGTACAAAACGCTGACCAGTACCCCAACTTCCATGCGCGCGATTCATGAGTGCGCCATGGTGAGTGCGAAGATGAGTCGCTTGTGGCCTTTTCTGGGATTAGAACCATACTTTGAGAAGCCCGACAATAGTAAGATTAATATTTCATTTCTGAAATTCTCCTTTAATCCTGACTTCTGTTTATTCGTATACAGGTGAGGGTTCCGTTTTTAGCACACTCTTGGACCCCGAGGAGGGTCTGATGGTGCGTCGTCCAATTGACCCAAAGGATGAGCCCATACTTGAGCATACTCGTGACAAAATTTTTTGTTCCCCGCCGCTCTTCGATTGGAACCCATAGTTTCCGAGGCGATGTACACGAAAGGTAAGGAGCTTTATTTGAATGGTGAGAGTATTCTTCGACCTCGACCAATTACTGCTGCTACCTCTAGTGGAGTGATAGTACTTATTTAGACTAGCGAGGAGTCATCACTCTGCGAAGGAGGGTTGACGATTGACTCTACTAAAACATTGTGTTCGACTGTAGGTTTGACCCGCAAGCAAGATTCAAGGGCAACTGCCAACCGGGTGGGGGGGGGGTGATGAAGGTGCGGACGCCACTACCGAGGGTGACTATCAGACCGTTAATGACATTCACGACAAGGGAGAGCCTCAAGATGCTGGCGCGGGTGTTTCTAAGGTAGCTGGTAAACGTAAAGTTTAACCTACCAAGGTCGCTCCGTCTAAAAAGCAGAAAACAACGAATTTGGAAGCCCGCCTTCATCGGATTTCTTCCAAAGATATTTCTTTAGGTAAGTTTAACACTTTTCAACCCTGAGAACTATATTATATCAAACATGTTTTTGATGGAAGATTGTCATCTTACAGTCGCCCTGAAAGATTTTTCAGAAGACGTTTCAGGTCTGAAGAGTTCGACTATGCCTCCTACTCCACCATCGTCACCATTCAACACCGCCCAGGACCCAATTATTGTAATGGATACTTCTTCTCTTAAAGAGAAGGAAACCGGTGACTCCGAAGATCCCGTTATGTCATCCTCCTTCAATGTCCATCATTTCAGGGATCAAGAAGGGGTTAGTGCGTTTGCCTACGGGCGTCAAGCATCTCTGCCTCCTCATGAGAAAGAAGCTGCAGTACATCATCCGCATTGGTCTTTACGCCAAAATTCAACTTTTAGCAATTCGGATGTATGTTTTGAGTATTTGCGGGAAAGCCTTCCTCCCGCGGAGAGGGAACGCCAGTGCAACCGCATTCGCCAAGAGTTAGTTAACACTCATTCTTATTGTATGGCGAATGCGGTTTCTACCAGTCAGGAGATATGCCGAGACTGGTTGAGTATGAATGAGGCACGGGATGATCTTAAGGCTGAGGTGGTTAAGGCTAACAAAGAGGCCCTCGAGGCTATGAATGAAGCTAAGGAGAGCCATAGTGCTCTCGAAAAAGAAAAGGCTAATCGCTCTGCCATTGAGGAAGCCAAAACTATTCTCCAGTAGCAGATGGATGAACGTGATGAATTGATAAAGACGGTGAAGGCTGAATCAGCGGCCAAAGACGAACACCTTACCAATATTGCCGTCAAGAACCGAGAACAGGCCTTGGAATGTGCTGGCCATAAGATGGAGCTCGTTCGAGCTAAAGCGGATTAAAAATGGCTACTGGCGGAAGGAGTTCCGCAGGTAATTGTGCTTCTCTGTATTGTCATAATCATATGCGATACATTTACTTATATCTATATTTACCAGGTTATTGCCCATATCTGGGCTGGCGATGAGCTTGGGAACTGTGTCGCCATACTCTTAAATGCATCTTCCCAAGCCGGCCGTCAAACAGGATTCCAGGAAGATTTCAAATTTGTGGAAGAGGGCAGGCTTTGGGATGAGTTTGTTTTGCATGACCAAGATACTACCAAGACCCTTACTGAGAAAACCAAAATTTTTGACAACTCGAAGTTTCCTATTGAGGAGCAAATAGTTGAACTTGCGGATCAAGAAGATGGCGTGGACCAACTAAAAGCTCTTCTTGGTTTTGATGAAGAAAGTGAAGAAAATTAAAACGATGTGGAACGTAACAACGCGGAAGACGAAGGTGCGGCATCGTAGATATAGATTTTTCTTTTCTTTAATAATTGTCTTACTGTAATCCCTTTTGATGAATAGTAAGAAGTTTTTGTTGTCTGGTACACTTTGTTTTATGCTTCATAATATAAGTGTCTGAAGGATCTTCTTGCTTGTCAATAAAGGATTACATACAAATGGAAACACATATGACATGATACTTAAAATAAAATTTTCATAAATTGGGCATAAGCCGGATGAAATTACAAAATATAACACTGCATAACCCGCTAGTCTATATAGGCGCGCATGCCAAAAATGAAAATAAACGAAATGGCTAAATGTAGCATTTCCTTAATTGTGCCACATTCCAAGTTCTAGGAATCTCAGTCCCATCCAACTGTTCTAATTTGTAAGCACCTTTTAATAAAACTTGTTTTACCTTATAAGGGCCTTCCCAATTTGGGGCCAACTTTCCCAGAGGTTCTTGGCCAGAAGCCTCATTGTTGCGGAAGACAAAGTCTCCCGCATCAAATTCACATTTTTGAACCCACGAGTTATAATATTTTTGCAGGTGGCGTTTATAATTGTGCTCGTCAGATTGATGCCAGTTCCCTCCTCTCTTCAAGAAGGTTGAGATTCATCCGGAGTTCGTGATCATTATCATCAATCAACAAGACTCTTGCAGATGGAATCCCGATTTCGGCTGGGATCATGGCCTCGGTGCCATAGGTTAAACTAAAGGGCGTCTCAGAATTACTGGAATTCTTTTGGGTACGAAAGGCCCAAAGTACATGGGAAATTCGTCAACCCAACCCGTCCGTTTAGTTCTTAACTTCTCTTTGATCCCTTCCTTGATTGTTCGGTTGGTTCGTTCAACCTGACCGTTTGCTTACGGATGGGCTACATATGTAAAGTTTTAGACGACTTGAAGTTCTTCAACCATTCTTGTAGTCCACTGTCGGCAAAGTGAGTCCCATTATCACTTACCAGTTCCTGCGGATGACCAAACCGACAAATGATGAATTCCCATAGGAATTTCTTAATGCTCGAGCCGTGATCGATGCAACTAGTTTGGCTTCCACCCATTTGGTGAAGTAATCAATGGCTACTATAAAAAATTAACTCGTCCAGGGGCTTCTGGGAAAGGTACCATGTTGTCGATGGTCCATTTCTGGAACGGCCATGCTGATGTCACCGGTATCAACTCGTTCTTTGGACCCAGGGTATTGAGAGCATGACGTTGGCAAGAATCACATTTCCTGATTTCTTGCACAGCGTCTAAATGCATCCCAGGCCAGTAATACCCAGCGTTCATGAGTTTTGCCACGGTCATTCTGGGACCCGCGTGTAAGCCACAAATGCCTTCGTGGACTTCTCGTATTAAGTAGTTCTCATCTTCGGAATCCACACAACGCAATAGTGGTCCCAAAAACGACCTCCGGTACAAAACGCCATCATTGATTTGGTAATTCAAGGCCTTGTGCTTGATTTTTCGAGCCGCGGCCTTTTCTGCTGGCAGAATTCCTGACGACAGATAAGCTATAATCGGTGTCATCCAAGATTCTCTGCCAGTCTGAATCACCAGAACTTAATTTTGCGGAAAGGATGGGTGGTCAAGGACTTCAACACCAATATCCTTAGCAAAGTGCTCAAAATTTGTTGAAGCCAACTTGCTAAGGGCATCCGCTGACTTGTTCTCACTTCTGTTGATGTGAATAATATTGAAATAGTGAAATTGGAGAATTAAGTCCTTTGCTTGCAACAGATATGAAGCCATGACGTCATTTTATGCTTTGTAAGTTCTGTTAATCTGTCCCATATTCAGCATAGAGTCCACCCGTGCTTCCAAATGTTTCACCCCATGCTTTTTGGCTATCTGCAAGCCTGCCAGAAAAGCTTCATATTCCGCCTCATTGTTAGTACTTTTGAAGTCTAACTTTATGGCGTATGTAAATTCGTGGCCTTCGGGATTGACTAGCCGGAGACCTGCGCCAGATCCCTTACTGCTTGAAGCCCCATCCGTGAACAGTGACCAAGTTTGTCCTTGTTTAGAAGGTGCTTGGGGTTGCTGCTCAATCAAACATTCTTTTTCTTTGTGTTACGGAACCTTAGTGATGAAGTCCGCCAACACCTATCCTTTAATTGCTGGCCTGGGTTTATATTCTATCGCATGTTCACCCAGCTCGATGGCCCACTTTGCCAGTCGCCCAGACAATTCTGGTTTACTTAGAACGTTTTTGAGTTTGTATCCAGTTAACACATTGATGGGGTGTCCTTGAAAGTACCCGCGGAGACGTCGAGCGACATAAACCAGTGCTAAAACAAGTTTTTCCAGCATTGAATATCTGGTTTCTGGGTCTGACAATGTCCTACTGACATAATAGATCGGTGTCTGGACATTCTTTCTATTCGTCAATAGTACCGCCCCGATGGCAATATCAGATGCTGATAAGTATAGCGTCAAAGGTTCTCCCGCGTAAGGTGCTGTCAACATAGGTAGCTCCATCAGATATTTCTTGACCTCGAGGAATGCTTGCTCAGATTCTGCGGTCCATTTGAAGTGTGTCTTCTTGAGTCAATTTCTCAATGTTGAGACGAACAGATACGATTTAGCTGCATGATTTGCTAAAAAACGATTCAGGGAAACCAATCAACCGTTAAGCGTCTGAACTTCCTTGAGGGAGGAGGGAGAAGGCATGCGGGCTACTGCTAGGATTTTATCTGGGTTAGCCTTGAAGCGCGCACCAGTGACAATTACTCCAAGAAATTTTCCTTCTTCCATCCCGAATGAACATTTAGCTGGATTCAGCTTCTTGTTAATACCCTTAAGGTTTCAAATGTCTCTTCGATGTCTCTCAACATCTGATCTTCTTCGATGCTTTTTATTACCAAGTCGTCCATGTAGACTTCCAAGTTTCGACCAATTTGGTTCTTGAATGCTTGATCCATTAACCGCTGATATATGGCACCCGCATTCTTCAGTCCGAAAGGCATCATTTTGTAGCAAAAAGTGCCTTGATCAGTACGAAGTGCTGTTTTATCTTCATCACCTGCTGCCACACGGATTTGATGATAGCCTTTGTATGCCTCTAAAAAGCATTTGAATTTAAACGGAGCCACGACATCGACCTTAAGATCAATTTCAGGTAGTGGATAGCAATCCTTCGGGCAATCTTTTTTTCAGGTCTTTAAAGTCTATGCACATCCGCCACATTCCGTTACTCCTTGGAACAATGACTGGATTAGCCACCCATGTTTGATATTTAATTTCTCGGATGATTCCGGCATGAAGCAAATCTTGTACCTGATCATTCATGGCTTTCGTTTGCTCTGGGCCCATCTTTCGCTTCGTCTGGAAAATTGGTGTAAACATCAGGTTTACCCTTAATTTGTGTGTCGCGATGCTCCGCGGAACACTAGTCATGTCCGCGGGCTGCCAAGCGAAGATGTCCATATTTTTGGTCAACAACTGCCTTAAGAAAGTCCTCACTATTTCTGAAATAGCGGGTCCAATTATGACTGTCTGATCAGGGAATTTTTTGTTCAAAAGCCATTTCTATGGTTCGGTCCTCTAAGCTTGTTTCAGAATTTTGCTAGGCTTTGAACTTCCAGTTGCGAAGCAATGTCGATTAACATGAATTATTGCTACGCCGATGCGGGTTGGAACCCCTACCGCGACATGAGCTATGGACAGGTGAGCATTAAAGTCCCCAATTTCTTCTCGTCCTAAGATGATGTCATGTTTGGAAGTTGCTGGTAAGACCAAAAATTCAACTTCCTCGGTATTTGAATGAATCCCATCACGAAGAGTGACCGGGAACGATATTACCCATCGCGGATGCATTACCTCACCTCCAAATCCTGATACAGAAGCATGAATAGGTTTCAATATCTCCTTATCTTCTTCATCGAGTTGTTCAAAGCACTGTCCGTACATAATGTCAGATGTACTTCCAGTGTCAAAGAAAAGATACTGCGATCGGTAATGAACAAAGAGGGCAGTGATTATCAAAGGATTCTTATTGCACGGTCTTCCTTTAACGTGTGGAAAAAATTACTGGTTCATTTTTCCATTCCTCATCTGGAGCTCTCTCATTTCCCCTCCAACCTTATGTCCACCTTGAATCATGTAGACATTCAAATCTTTGAATTGTTTTTTAGATGGGCCCTGGCTATCTCTCGCGGGAGCTTTACCAGTCTCTAGTTTTGTGCCCTTGACCAGATGTTCAAGTTTACCTGATTTCACAGCTGCTTCAATTTCATTTTTCAAGGTTATACACTCATTCGTGTTGTATCCGATGTCATTATGAAATGAGCAGTGTTTTTTTGTTATCGAGGAATGATTTTCTTGGTAGTGGCTGAGGTTTTCTGAAATTCATATTCTCAGTAGTGAGAATTTCAGAAGGAGTTTTTGACAATGGAGTCCAACTGTTGGAGGATCGTGCTTAAAAATTTTGCTTGTTCTTATTACCAATCAAAGATCTTGCGTTGAATGATTTTGGTGTCTCTGCGTTTGGTTGAAGTCTGGACCAAATTGTCCCATTTGCCAGTTTGTTAGGCCGTGGAGTTTGGAACTCTACTTTCAACTTCTGCTTTGATTATTATACCCCAAGGTCTTCTCAGTTCTGGCATACAATTTGCCGCGGTCATGATATCATCCCATTCTTGTGGCATTCCATCTCTGCCCGTTAGTGTACGAATCAACGCATCACATCTAACATTCTTGCGGAAGGCATCGCGAAGCATATTTTTATTGATTCCGTCGATGTTCAGACTTTCGTCATTGAACCAAGTAATGAAATCTTCCACCGATTCGTTTCGGCGAATAATGTCCAAAATTTCCGACTGTTCACGAGTATGTTTCTTTTGCCGGCTGAACGGTTGAGAAAATTTTTTTACCAGATCATCCCAGCTGGAAATTTGACCGTCTGGTAATTTTTTGAACCATTCACGTGCTGATCCTGTTAGTGTCAATGTAAACATGTGACACCAATAGGGGAGTGTCCATCCACTAACACCACGTACCGCCACAAAGTTTTGAAGATGGTCACTTGGATCAGTCATTCCATTATATTTACCCACCGATGTAAGTATTTTAGCATTGACTGGAAAAGGTGTTGCCGCGATGCGAGCTATGAACTTCGATTTTTCAACAAAGGCTGCTGGGCGATACAGTTTAGTGAAATCTTCTTCTGCATCGCTATGATATTGAGCATGACGAACTACGTCCTATGGGATACTAATCCCTTCCCGCGAACGCAACTTGCAGTCGCCAGTGTAAAAACTAAAGTCTCCTGGGTGATATGTTGAATCATAACTATCGAGCTCATCTACGTAAGATGGCATTCGCATATCCACATGAGGACGAGGACGCAACCTCCATACTTCACCAAACTCTTGTTCTGCTTGTTGACTATAACGGATTTGACTTCCTCTCACTGTTGGTGTAGGAGAAAGAGATCTCCTGGGAGATACTTCATAAGTCAGAGTGCGGGCATGGAAACGTTCATTGCGCACTATACGCTCGTATTCAGCTGCCAAATTCTCTTGTTGTATGCGGAGCCACTATTCTGGAGACAGTGGTCCTATAGATCTGGAATTACGTTGATGAGTTCTCACCAGATCAAAATCGCCAGAATCATCTTCCAGACCCAATTCTGATCTAGTTCGGCGAGCTTCTCTCATAATTCGTCCGAGGTTACCCAGATTAGAACCTTTTGGTGCCGTGACACGTCCCAAATCAGTAGGAGTTAGACCAACTAGTGTTGTGAGATGCTCGAGGATATGACCTCCAGGTGTTACATCGGCAGTTCGTGAACCCGAATCCATGATACGTGCAAAAACATTTGAAGCAAAACCTTCAGGTTCTTCTATATTAGTAATACGTGAAGCAGGTGCAGGGGTTCCCGTCGGCCCCTTAGGAAATTGGCTCATATCGTACAATGAAATGAAACAAAAAGTTATTGTTGTTCTAACAAAAGCACAGATGGCGCCAATAAAGAAACACGGATTTACTCCCCTAGACGGGTCTTAGATCCGATGAGTCCACAGGGTATGATACGGAGAACAACCAATATGGTATAAGCCCAAATTCCCAAAGTCCAGTGACGTAAACCTGCAAAACCAACACCGTGAGCTCGTTACGGGAAGGACAAGAGGGGGTCTTCCCGTAACCACCCTCCGGCGTGAGAATAAGTATAGTTCTGATGACGATAAAGTACTTAAGTATATAGAAAGTATAGTGTGAGTGAATGAATACCTCATGAAGATTGAGAAGGTATTTATAGCCGAAGAATGTGGGAAGATGATTGGGCCAGCTGTCCTTTTCAGAAGATGCTCTCGTAACCACCTGGACACGTGTCCTCAAATGATAGGTTCAGTTATACGTCGCATGTGCATGTATAACAACCTGGACACACGTCTTTATGAGATAGGATGATAAATAACTCTGGCCATGTGCTCGGTTATAACGGCCTTTCCAGGTGTCCTTACTCATTGGTCGAGAGATCATGTATTGCCCAAGAAAGCATCTTGGTAAATCTTCTAGAAAGTAATTATTTAATTATAGCTGTCCTGAGGCATCACCTCCTGGTCGTTCAGGCAGACGAATACTTTGTCCTGTGGATGACTTCTGAGGGTGCGCGGGTGTTCCCGCATAAGTTATATGGGTGTTCCTTCCTTGGACGGTTATGCGGATGATTCATATGTTCTGCGGGCGTCTTACGAGTAGGGATCCTCTGACCCGTGGGATATTCTTAAGGGTATCTGGGTCTTTTTGGTACTCTCCCTCTATAACGCCCCTACTTTAAAATAACTTGTTTCTTCTTCCAACTTGAGTGAGATCGTTTTTGTGGACGTCATGCTCACAACCCGTTAGGCCCATTACGTATGTTAATAGAGCCCATTGGGCCGATAATAATCAATAGAATAGTGTATGAGATTACACACTATATATATATAGTGTGTAATCTCATACACAAACAACCTTTTAAAAGAACCTTATATTTACAACTCTCAAACTTTCTCTTCTCTCTCTTTCTCATGGCCTTAACACACACCAAACAAGATCCGAGATCTCGGTCCTCACTAGTGATTTCCACTAGCTAGAGGTAATAGTGTTGTTCGATTCGGTCAAGGAACCTACAATGTCAAGAGCAAAACCGTTCATCGTGGTCGTTTTGGGACCTACAATTGGTATCAAAGCGGGTTGAATCTTATGATTCAACTTTGTTCTTGATATTTGGGTTCTATTTCCACTATTACCCGAACCGAGACATTAAAACCCGTTGAAGTTAGAAAATAAAGTTTCTAGATCTATAAAATAAGTTGGAAATAAAGTGGGAAATAAGCGTGTTTGAAGCGTTCTCCTTGCAAATCCGGATGTTCGGGATCAACAAGTGCACGATCCTGGGCATTTTGGGAACCGTTTTCTGGCGGTAGTTGTGGTGGCTGCGGTTTTCCGTCCATTCGTTTTTCTGGCCATAGTGTTGAGTGGTGTCTATGGTAAAAAAACTAAAAACGTTTTCACGGCTAATGTTCCCCGGCGAAAAAGAAAGAAAGAAGGAAGAAGAAAGAAGATGGTAGCCGTGGCTGGTGAAGAACGGCGCCAAAGACAATTTGTGGTGGTTGCGTCAGTGGCCGGAAAAACAGTTTTCCGGCAGGCGGTCACCAAAACCGTTTTTACGGTAGTGGCTATGGTGGTGGAGTGAGAGAGTGTCGGGGTTGTTTGTAGTGTGAATGACCGGAATAACTATTTTTTGGAGATCGATACACGTTGAATACTTGAATGGTCTAGAGACGGTGGCGGCTGTGGTATCTAGGGTACCGGATCTGTGGTGGTATCCAGACATGGTGGCCGGAATTCGATTTTCCGGCTGCCGGCCACCGGTGATAAGTTTTGTGTCAGGGACCATCATGTTGACGGCTGGATCTGATGTGGCGTCTAGGTGGGGTTGATGATAAATGGCAGTTCGACATGATATGGCATGGTGGAATATGAAGGGGTCAGCGGCAGTTTTGATGGCCGGAATATGAATTCCGGCGCCGGTCACCGATAGGAGGTTAAGTGACAGCTGCAACTTCATGTTTCATGTGTCATATGTTTGTTTGGTTTGTGCTCTAATTTTTTAAAGGAGCTTGGATTACTTGGGCCTAATGTGTGTGTGTTGGGCTGGTTTGATGGGCTATTATTAGTGTGGATCACTATTTTATTTTGTGCCTGTTCAACAAAGATAATTTTTAGGCCAAGAAATAATTATTGTTTAGGGTTGACCAACTGAAGAAAGTCAAATTTGCTAAGGTTTTCGTCATTGGACATGTTCAAAGCATATTATTTATATGTTATTTTTAAGGCGTTCGAGAATTAGATCCTGAAAACGTGGGCTACGAGCATCCGAGATGCTTATTTATTAAGGTGATAATTTTTAAACAAGTTGGATTTAATAGGGAATTAAGTTGTTTAAGCCCTCAACCTGAAATGTGGGATACGAGTATCTAGGATACTTATTTATCAGGGGTGAGTTACATAAGTAATTTCATTCACGGAAATATTAAGCTTTGTTCATTTGATCATTGTCTCCGGTAGATCATACCTTTAGGGGTGATTGAAGAGGCTTCGACTTAATCACGTTGATTCGTGAAGATGCGAGACATGGTACGGCGATATTTGATATCACAAGCCAAGGGGGTTATTGTAAGGCCAATTTTAGTGACTTGCGATATCAAATTACAAAACCCGTTATATATTTTGGTCAAGATAACTATTAATGTCGGCGAGCAAAATCGGACAAGAAACAAGAGCTTCGGGAACACGCGTTTAGCTTCAACGGGGAGAAAGCTTCTAGATAGCATTTGTTTTACTATATATATATGTCTTTATTGTTTACATTTTAGTGTGTGTTTTGTAAGGTGTAAATCATCCACCCAAGGGGAGCTCACCTTGGGTGGGTCGGTTCTTTGTTTATGTTATAAATCTTTTAATTGACAACGAGAACGTTCATCTATCTTATCTTTATATTTATGTTCGGTTGTTTGATTTACCGCACCTGTCTCGACGTTTATCAAGTGCAAAACCGTTAGTATGGTCGTTTTAAGACCTACAATTGGTATCAGAGCTTTCGGGCTCTACTAGTTGTAGATCTTGGGTCACAACCATGGATTTTGGTCTTGTTTGTGTTGAAGACGGATATTCAAGAAAATTTGTGGATTACGAGTTCATAAAAGTGAAGAAAAGTGTTCAAGCTTCGGGTGTTAAAGTTTGTGAGTTAGTTTGTGAATATTCAAAGTTTAAAGCTTCAAAGATTCAAAATTGGTGTTGAAAAGTGTTGAAATATGGGTGTTTGTGATGATCCATTAAGGGGCAAAAGTGATTGAAGTGACATACATAGGAAAGACAATCTTGAAAAAGGTAGCAGAAAAGTACACACTGTACTTTCCACAAGTACGGTTTGTAATCGAATCGAGTGTGCATTCGAATAGAATCACCCATTTGATTCGAATCCAAGCTGTAATCTAATCGAATTCAAGAATAAACGAATCAAATCAAGCCAGCCTAATCGAATCGAATCCCAAAAGCGTTCTAATCAAATCGAGTCTAGAGTACATTCTAATCGAATCATAACCTAATCAAATCGAATCCCCATTCGATTAGATTAGTCCATTCGATTAGATTATAATCTCATTCGATTAGATTCATCCATTCGATTAGATTATCAAGCCATTCGATTACTTTATGCTAAAACTATTTTTCACAAGCTGCTTATACATTCTATTACTTTGCATTCGATTACATTACATTCGATTATTTTAGATTCGATTATTACCATTCAAATACTTTGTACATGTGTTTTTCAGCAGAATCAAACTGTGTTTGTGTTTGATCTTGCAGTTGTTTAAGTAATTGCTAGTCCAATGGAAGAAGTTACTAATGATGCTATAAGAGGTTACAAGATCTTTGAGAACGAGGCTAGAACTACCAACAAGCCTCCAAAGTTGATGAATTGGGATAATGATTTTGAGGAATTAAAGTGGCGATTTAAGAACTACATAAGAATTCTTGATTCTTAAACCCCTTGAGCAAGGTCCATATAATCCCACAACTACTACTCTTGATGGTGAAGTTCCTAAGCCTGCTACTACCTATGATGACAATAATAGGAAGTGTTTTAGTGATGATCAAAAGGCCTTTGGTGTTCTTAGTGTTCGCCTCTCCCGTGAAATTGCACTAACCTTGAGGGATTACACCACGGCTAAAGGTCTTTCGGTTGCTTTGATAAACAAGTTTGAAGGAAACATTGAGATGCAAAACAACAAGAAGGGAATGTTGAAGGGAGAATTCAACATGTTCAATTATGTACAAGGAGAATCAATTGCTAATATCATTCAAAGATTTGAGACCTTGATTACTATGATCAAAAGTTCTGGTATTGAATATGATCAGGTTGAAATCAATGACAAGTTGCTTAACTCCCTTCGTTATGCTTGGAATAGTAGTGTGATCACAACAAGAGAACTACCAATCTACAAATCAACTCCTTTGCTGATCTGAGTTCTATTATCAAGTCATTTGAGATGGATGACAAGTTGAGGATGGGATTCGGCCAAAAAAGGCTAAACTTACACTACGTATAAAATTTTTCAGCCGAAAACGGGTAAATTTACACTACTGCGCAAAAAAACAAGGGGGTCGGGGCCACCCCTGGCCCCAATGAAGATTCGCCCATGCCTGAGGATGAAATGTTCTATGGTATTGGTCTCATGCCAAAACCAAAGACATTTGCTCCTGCTGTTCCAAAGAAGGTTGATCCAATTCCTTCTATAGTTAGTCCTAACGGTAGTTCATCTTCTTCGGCAGGTCGTGTAGAAGAAAGTGATTGTGTGGAAATGAACAAGGGTTTTGGAGACAAATGGATTTTACAATCCCCTTTTTGATTCGTGTGTGAATCTGAAATCATCAATTGATAACCCGGTCAGTAATAATAATACTTTAAAAAACGTTTTGAACAATCATGTATCTTGTAAAAGTGTTGATGTTGGAACTTCTTTTGATGATTTGAATGAAAATGATGTTTCTACTTCTGATAGTGATTGTGAAATTTTTTTTGATGATATTGTTCACAATAGAAATATGAAAGAAAATGTGTTTGTTGAGACAAACAAACCTAGCTGTTCACGAAGTGATTGTAAAGTAGAGGGAGATAGAATTAAAGAAATTTTTTTTGAAAATGAGAAACCAAGTACCTCATGTAAATATGTTCCACCACATGGAAAAAATTTTTATCAGTCAACTAATCAAGCTTAGCATCCTCATATATACAATCAAATTGATAACAACTACTATGGAAGTCATCAACAAGATTATATCAATTCATTCTATTCATATGTTTTTGGTGATCAGGGTTATAAATCAGATAACTCATTTGTTCCTTTCCAAGCATCACCTTATTAACCACTACCAATGTATCATAGTTTTAAGGAATTCTATAGGAATAACAGAAAGAGACTTTGCAAAACATTGCAAGAACTGGCATAGAAGGCAACGAGAAATGAACAATCAGTTTAATCAATTCCGTTCCAGAGCTACTCCAAGCTCAAGAACAAGGAATGATCGATCTGATAGTTCCGCCAGTGAAATGGATGTGAGATCCAAAAGTTAGAAAAACAATAAACCTCCTTTCTGGATAACCAAAAAGTAAAGAGCAAAAAGGAATTCCAAAACTGAAAAGTCAAGGAACTCACCAAAAAGAAACAACGAAAGGAACCCAAGGATTGAAAAATCAAATGATTTTATTTTAAAACAAAGAAGAAGACAGTCAAGAAAATCTTCCAAAACCAGGAAACCTGCACGTGCATGGATTCCTAAGGACTGTTCTTCTGATTCTGACACGTCCCAAAACTTCATAATTGATAGCACGACAATAAAAGATGTTAAATGTGTGGTAAACCTTCCCGAGACAACTAAGTCTTGGGAACCCATGTATAATTAGTTTGCTAATGTGTGTAGGGTCAGTCAAGAAGGTCTGTCAACAGTATTTGGTACCTAGAAAGTGGTTGTACCCGACACATGACGGGAGATGAGTCCTTGTTGTTCGACGTTTAATCGTTTAATGATGGACACACTTATTTCGTCGGAGACGTGGGTGGAAATATCACAAAGCGTGGAAGAGTGTCGAATGGGATCCTGACGTTTGATGACGTCCATTTGGTGGAGCAACTAAATCACAATCTGCTAAGTGTCTCACAAATCTGTGATCGACACTACTCCACATTATTCACTGAGAATGAATGCTTGATTCTCAAACCAGGTTTCAAAGTCCCTGAAAAATGGATATTGATGCATACTCTGAGGTATAATGATGCTTATATATTGAATATGAATAGCTCTTTCTCACGTAGGGCCGCTTCGTGTTTAATATCTAAGGCCTTGGAGAAGGACTTGTCTCTATGACATAAATGTCTTGGCCATGTAAATTTCAAAAAATTAAACAAATTGGTCAAAGGTGAGCATGTGAGGGGATTTCCTGTTAAATCATTCTCTTGCATTGAAAAATGTATTTCATGTTCTAAATGCAAGCAACACAAGCTCCCTCACAGGCCCAAGACGATTAACACCATAGATTCCATTCTTTAGCTGTTAGACATGGATTTGTTTGGTCCTATCCATCCATTGGAAATCGACCGAAAAGCCCATTGTCTTGTGATTACTGATGACTTTTCTCGTTTCAGCTGGACATTCCTTTAGGACACAAGGATGAAACTGTTCAATTTTTGATCAAGTTCATTACATTAGTGGAGAGGCGGACGGACATGAAGGTGAAATGTATAAGAAGCGATAACATAACTGAAGTTTGCAACCGGACTGTGAATGACTTTTGCAGTTCGAATGGAATAGAACACCACTTCAGTGCACCTTACACTCCACAACAAAATGGTGTAGCTGAACGTCGAAAACGAACTTAGCTAGAACAATGTTGCCAGACTCCAAGCTTCCACTGTTCTTCTAGGCTGAAGCAATCAATGTTGCATGCTTCATTCAAAACCGTGCGATCATCAATAAGCGATTGAAAAAGACTCCTTATGAGGTCTACAACAAGACAAAGCCACAAGTCAACTACTTTAAGACATTTGGATGTCACTGCATCCTGCTTCATACTGGTGCTCAGCCTGATCCAAAATTTGTTGAAAAGGCGGTTGAGTGCTATTTTGTTGGTTATGCTGCTAACAAGACTGCTTATCGTGTCTATAATAAGAAGACCAAGCTAATCGTGAAATCATTCAATGTTGACCAGCAAGAGCTTAATACCACTGATGCACACACGGGACCAGATTGGTTCTTTGATTATGACTACCTGTTCAAACAGTTTCGTGGCATGTACACTCCACCACCTGCAAACACTCAAGTCCCACCTTCTTTACCAGAGCCTCTATTAATGCATTCTCTTATCAATAGTCTTTCTGAAGTGAGTTTTGCTGAGCCTTCCAACATAATAATACCACCTATTGCACCACCAGTTGATCCCTACTAGAAAATAATCAAGTCATTAACAATCCTGCTTCTCAAACTGCTGATTCAACTAAGATGGTTGAAGTTGAATATGTATCTGATACCGATTCAAATGACTCTTTTCAGTTGGCTGATAATGTGAAACACCACCAAGCTGAACCCATGGTGAACATTCAAGCAGCTCCAAGCGTGCTAGAATCTGTCGCCACACCTCCCTCTCAAGAAGAAACCATTCAAGATTCTTTTGCCACCGAAGATCATGTTGCTGGTGAATCTGATAATACTGTATCAACTCCCATCGATGCGATTGATGTTCCCTATGGCGAACATCTCCGGGAAGAACAAATTGTTCAAGAGAATAGAGTTGATCAACCTAACTCTATTCAATCATTCACTGATGTTCTTGAAAATGCTCCTCGCATTTTTCATCTCATTGAGACTCTGACTGTTAGTCTTCAAGCTGAACCTGTCACCATTGTTGATGACATTCCTCAGTTGCCCATCCATCGAAGTCATCCCACTGACAACATCATTGGTTCTCCATCTGTTGGCATCCAAACAAGGAGTAAATCTGGTACCATTAACATATGTCTTTTTGCATGTTTTATTTCACAGTTTGAGCCGAAGGACTACAAAATGGCCATAAAGGAAAACTCGTGGGTTGAAGCTATGCAAGATGAGCTGTTGCAGTTTAAGAAGTTTCATGTTTGGAGACTAGTTAAGATGCCAGCGAACAAGAGACCGATTGGGACGAGATGGGTCTTCAGAAACAAGAAAGACGATAACGGGGTAATAAAAAGAAATAAAGCAAGATTGGATGTGCAAGGTTTCTCTCAAAGTGAAGGTCTTGATTATGATGAAACTTATGCATCTGTGGCTAGGCTCGAGGCAATCCGTATTTTCTTGGCTTATGCCTCGTAAATGAATTTCAAAGTGTATCAAATGGATGTGAAGACCACTTTCTTGTATGGAAAGGTGAATGAGGAAATCTATGTGAAGCATCCACCAAGTTTTAAGGATCTCGATCGCCCAAACTACATTTACCATCTTCATAAAGCTCTTTATAGCCTTCACCAGGCACCCCGTGCCTGGTATGATACCTTAGCTGAACATTTGTCAAAGAATGGTTATGGGAGAGGAGTTATTGATCAAACGCTCTTTATCAAGAAGGTGAAGGGTGATCAGATCTTGGTCCAAGTGTATGTTGACGATATTATCTTTGGATCTATATCTGATAAACTGTGTAGAGCATTTTCCGAGGTCATGCAAAGGTTTGAGATGAGCTTGTTAGGAGAGATGACTTTCTTTTTGGGTCTTCAAGTTGAACAAAAGGAGGACAGAATTTTAATTCATCAAGAAAAGTATGTTCGAGATATCGTCCAGAAATTTGGGTTCAAGGACTCCTCTCCTTTTCTCACTCCGATTGCTACCAAACCTATGCTTGCTCTAGATCCATCAGGAACTCCAGCTGATTAACATCTTTACAGATCTATGATCGGCTCCTTGATGTATCTCACTGGAAACAGACCAGACATCATGGTCCCTATCTGTCAGCGCCATATATCAATGTAATCCAAAAGAATCCCACCTAACTGCTGTAAAGCGAATTTTTCGGTACCTAAAGAGAAAGCATTGCTTAGCTCTTTGTATCCCAAAGACTCCCCTCTAGTATTGCATGCTTACACCGAAAGTGATTATGGGGGATGCAATCTTGATCGAAAGTCAACATCGAGTGGATGTCAGTTCCTGGGTGATAGGTTGATCTCCTAAAAATGCAAAAAACAAGTCACCGTTTCCACCTCCACTGCTGAAGCAGAATACATTGCCGCCTCAGCTTGCTGTTCTCAAGTGATATGGATTCATTATCAGCTGCTGGATTACGGTTTGAATTTTTTTAACACCCCCATTAAGTGTGATAATGAGGCAGCAGTTTGTATTGTCAAAAACCCGGTCCAACACTAAAAGACAAAACACATTGACATCCGAATGCATTTCATTCGTGATTGTTATGACCGAAAACTTTTCACTATTGAATGGGTCGACACTAATTAAAACTTTTCGGACCTGTTTACAAAAGCCTTTGATCGTGCCCGATTTTTGTATCTTGTTGAGTCATTGGGCATGATCTCGTTTGTTCAAAATTAAGTTTTTTTAATTTTAATTTTATTTTATTTTATTTTATTTTTAATTTTTAATTTTGTTCTATTTTGTTTTTATTTTATTTTTACTTATCTTATTTTACTTCAGCTTCATTTTATATTATTTTACTTTACTTTAATTTTACTTTTATTTTTTTTTGTATAAAAAATTGTAAATATTTTTCAGTGTGTCACAATTTTAGAGGGAGAAACTGAGTTAAGATAATTCACCACAAACATTTTCAATTTATTTAAGAAATACAAAAATGAGTCACTTGACTTACCAAAAACATTTTGTTATTTCGTTAAGAAAATCATAAAAGGTTTCAAAGATATATTCTCTCGTTTAGAGGGAGCTACTGCTTAGAGGGAGTCAGATAGTATAAAAAATTTAAATTATTAAGAAATGATCTGACCTTTGAAAAATGATAAGATATTATCTTTAATGATCCTAGCACATGAAAAGAGTAAATCAAAGCCAACAAGATCATTGCTTGATTTGTAGATATGCTTCACAAATAAGTAAATGTCATAGTGATATAAACTTAAATTCTTGCCTATGCTAGTGGTTATACTCTCATGAAGCAGTTGCCGACTCCAAAAAGTCACATCAATGAAGGCAAAAATATTATTAGTCAGTCATACACGAGCCCGTTAGTGATTGGTCGCCATAAAAAAATTATTATTCTTGCTTTAGATTCAAATATTGAAAATAAAATATTATTAAAGCAGAAAAACTTCAAGATGCTCAAAACTATTTAAAAATCAACAACAAAAATTGTTGATAAATTGTCAAGCAAAAAGGGTATATTAGAACCACGTAACGTGAGGCAAACAAGTAAGTCTTAAACAATTTATATGAAGGCATGTAAGTCCGTATGGCTAGTAAGTTCATGGTTCAACCTTTAAGAATTGTTTGAAAGAAAATTTGCAAAAAGTTATATAAGCTGAAATTTTTTTTTATCAATCATTAGGGGGTCAGAGTCAATCGGGGTGATACTGACGAACACAAACTATGCATTAGGTATGATGGAGTTTGTAACATGTTCGATTAATAGGGAGGTCACATAAGCACAATGCCTAACTAATACCTTAATGTATCACATTGACATCAAAATACTTGTAAAAATTTAAAGTGGACAAATTATATCTACAATCAACTTTGGGTTATTGACATAATAATATCCAAATAGAAGTGTGATCTAGGATGTTGTTGATAATGTGATTCCATGTCGAGATCTTTCTCACAAAAAACATGTATCTCTTATATTAGGAAAATTAATGTAAATTAATTAATTTTAAATTTAATGTAATCAATATAATATTAATTGCATCTTTACTTCAAAATCAATTTGTTTAATTATTATCTTTATTTTTACTTTTGTTTTGTTTACATCCTTAAATGATTTTTTGATATGTATTAATTTTTTTATTTTATTTTAGTTTTAATTTTATTTTATTTTTACTTTGTTTTTGTATTAATTTTAAATTTTTGTTTATCTTTTAAGTGTCTTTAAAAAGAGGTTAATGCTTTGCAACAAGGTCCTCAATGCAAAGGTTGTTAAGTGTTGACCCGACAAAAATATATCTTGTATATATTTAAAGTATTTGGATTCGGCGGGTAAACATTTTCCGGGTTTAAATTTGTAAATATTTTCAAAGTTTGGGGGTTAAGAGTGTAAAATCGTTTATAACTCGAGATGTTTTGACCCTATCGGGAGATAGGTTAACCATATATATAGGTTAATTCAAAATATCTTTCATTTTATCACTCAAAGCCTTATCTACTTCTTTCTTTCTCTTACTTTTCTCTCAAACCCCACTCCCACCGCCTTCAAGATCTTACCCAGATCTTCATACAAACTTCAAATCTACTTTTATTATCACACTAAAACCATCATCAAACATGAATCTGCCACTCATGGTATAACTCTTTTCATTGCTTGATTCATGTTCTTGGTTTTGGGCTCAAGAACAGTTCCTGATGGAACTATTTATAAACCCAGAAAACGGAGTTTGAACATGGATTATGATTGCCCAGATCTTCATATCCGGTGGGCATGAACCCAGAAAAGTGTTAAAAGTTTAATATTTGGGTATTATGAATGTTTGAATATTGTATTCGAATGGAAACGGAGATGTAATCGAATGAACCTTCGATTAGAAATGTCTTGTGGAAATTGATCAAAGGACTTAGTAATCGAATAAGGGACTAGATTAGAAAAGATTGGATGGAAATCTGGTTCAAGGGCATAGTAATTGAATGCCCATTCGATTTGAAAAGAACATTCCAGAAAACATTTCAAGGACTGAGTAATCGAATGACCATTCGATTAGAGATGTTATGTTGGAAAAATATCCAAGGATCAAGGAGTTGAATGAATCATTCGATTAAAAGAATAATAATAATGCCAAGTAACATGTATTGAAATGGGTATTCGATTAGACCATCAATATGCCTATTCGATTAGAAAAGAATGTCTCAGAAAACCATATTAAAGACAATGTAATCGAATCACCATTCGATTAGGACTATTTTGGACAAATTATTATTCTTCTAAGGGGATTTTAATCGAATCAGAGATTCTGATCGAATCGAATTGATAATCTAATCTAATCTAATCGAATCTTCATTCGATTCGATTATATCATAATCGATTAGATTGAATTTTATATTCGGTTAGATAACACGACACTTATAAATTTGTTTAATTAAATCTGAATGTAATCTAATCTATGTTACAAATTATCTAATCGAAAACACCAATTAGATTGATCTAAAACTAGAATAGATCATATTCAGATTCGATTAGATTAGTTTATACTTGTCAAATTTTTGATAAACTAAATTGGTCTCACCATTCAATTCAATTACTTGGTACTTGGGATATTTTTAATTTGTTATGTAAAATAAGATTGAAACCTTCATCTCATTCGATCAGAATACTCAACACTTGACAATTTTTGTGATTCAACTTCAAACTTGTTAATAATTTTTGTAAAGTTTTATTTTTTCTTTTCTTAATTTTTCTTTAGTTTATCTTTTGTATATAGTTTGTAACTTTACACTCAATTATCAACACTAATGTTCCTTTTGTGTATTAGTCCTTTGGAAATCTCGAAGAAGAGGAAGTACAAAGTGTTTATATCCATGTTCAAGGGACTACAGGATTATCCTCTATCTTATGCCATTACTGCTGATCCGGAGATTCACAGTTCATGGATTGAACAGTTTTGGACCAAGGCAAAAACTAAGAAGGATGGTTCTAAGATCATCTCTAAGATAGATGGACTGGATGTGGTGGTGAATGAGGAAGTAATACGCAAATCCTTATAGATTAAAGATAATGTTGCTGATTCATTTACCTAATTCTCCAAGGAAGACATTGCTGGGTATTTGGAGGAGATTGGATATTATGTAAAATGGAGCACGTGTGAGAAGAAACATCTTCCCGTCTATTGGAATCTTCTGTTTCACATTTTTGCCAACTGCCTGTCATCTCAAAAAGGTGGTTTGACAAACTCAATGATGATTGGGTTGGCATGATGTTGTGTTTAACATGCAATAGGAAGTATAACTACTCACGACTGTTCTTCAAGTAAATGCAAATGAATGTGCTTGCCAAGAATAGACGTATGTTGTTCCAAGATTCATTCAATTGATCTTGGATTACTTGCTTCCGACACCCCCAAGCCTGTGTACATGGATGAAGTGAATGACGAGGGAAACGTTGTTGAAACCACCGAGGCGTACCATGTGAAGATGGTTCGACAGTCTGCATTGAAGGCCATTCTTGAGCCGACTGGGAGAAGTGTGTACAAGTATAAAGGAGTTGAGCTGGGGTGAATATTTGTCAGTTTCCCGAGACGGAGACTGATAGTGATGAGATGGAGGTTGAAGAAGAAGGAGATAGTGGAGATGATCATGATGATGATGATGGTCATGATGAAGGTGATGATGAAGAACATGATGAGCCTATTGATGAACCGGCTGCTGATACTAATACTGGTCCGGAAGCAGATGTTGTGGTAGAACATAGGTTCAAGCAGAATCACGGCAAAGGAAAGAGAAAAGCTGGAGATTCATCAAAAAAGTCTATTGCTGCTGCTGCCGAAGAGGAAGAGGAGGAAGATCCGGAGCGTCCGTTAAAACGCTTAAAGAAGGCCAAAGGTTCCGATAAGTCTTCGTCTTCCAATGTACCTTCTATTAAGGTACGTTTTCCTTCTATTACAGCTATGATTAGTGAATCCTTAACACTGATGTGGTCTAAAATATACATATTATTATATAAAAGTTTCCTACACTTTTAAATACTTTTGAGCTAGATTTTTAATGAATATTATTCATAGTTGGCTTATTTGTGGGATTTTAAGGTACTAAGAGATAATGAGCTAAAACTGAGTATTTTTACTAAACTTGAGACCACGAGCTAAAATAATATAAATAAGCTAAACAAGTAAATGTTCGGGATAGCCATTCACCTGAAAATGGAAAGTAGTTGGGGCGTTCGTTATGCGTTTTTAATTAATTTTCTCACTGAAAATTATGTCGGTTATTTAAGTTTGTGAAGCACGCTTGCATGTTTTGGTCCTATTATTCACTTGTGAATTGATAGGTTAGCCATTAATTTATAGACTTAATGTAACTGGGGCGATTAAATTTATTTTGTTTATGCTCCTCAAAATTTTGAGTTTTTGAAGCAAAAAGAGAAACTGATAGTACATTGATTATTTTGACCCCATATCCAACAAGAAATAAGCTTACAAGACTGAGTGCTTAATTGCATTGGTGCATTGGTAGGTCTTAAACAAACCGTTAGAGTAAAGTATGTGATATAAACATAAAGAAATGCCAAATTGAAAAAGGTGTTAGTCTCTAGCAAAAATCTCGATGAGGATGGCAGAAATGTAATAACCTGTCATACTCAAGCCTTATATTTGTTTGATCACCCAAATAATAAAATAAAGCAAATAACAGGCGTTGAGATTCTGGACACTGTGAATCTTTATGCGGCTTAATCATCTGGGTATTCATATGCATGGATATTTCACTCGCTTTTAGAGCAAACTCGAAGTCATTAAACTTGATCATTTCTGTACCTCGTACAATCTAAATTACTGACTTAATCAAAATCTGGTGTTAGCCATACATTTTTTCCTCCCTTGTGCGCGTCTTAATACCATTAAGAAACGGACCCCAGGGATACAGTGTATGTAAGCCGACAGATGGACTCGTCCATACTCACTCATAGTAAAGGAAACTCAATGCATTGCTCATAAATTTCTATAAAATTCAAATTTTGATCAACAACATAATGGTTTAAGTCAAGTTGGGGTGATATGGCAAAAATCAAATTAAGCTTGAACCGAGATTAGAGGCTGATAGTTTCTGATATTCTGTGCTTTAAGTGAACCGTTAATCATATCACAAAAACACTTGAAGGTTTGTTATAAGATTTAGGTGGACAACTATATCAATGACCGACTTAACGCCAGTCACAATATCGCTGAAATATAAAACTGTGATGGAAGGACAATCTGGTCAATATGATTCTCTGCTCAAACTCGCCAAAATCCAAAAATACTCGGAATCTGAATCATCGTGGATCCAGTGATCATTGGGAAGACATTCATAATCTGGATTCGTCAGATGACCAACCAATATTTTGAATCTAGGGGGAGGATCTTGACGGTACTACTTCATCTTCCGCATAATATCTGCTTTTATGTAATCCAATATAAATTTATCTTCAACTTGTGTTGGATCGATCACCAAATCTCTGATTGCATCTTGAACAAACAGTTGGATGAAACGAGGATACATCAAGAACTTTACGCGTCTATCATTAACCTCAGCAGCAATGTGGTTCTCTATCTCCATATATCGAGCAGTATTCCAGAATAGTCGAACAATACTGAACCGAACATCAGGATTCACGGTGACAGGGTAGTGAATACGAGAATGACGTATGAATGCTAAAATAGCTCCAAAGACATCCTCATCAAGAAAATTCGTATCGACAAAAGCACAGACATTATGCCTTTTATCATAAGGAAGCAAAGGAACATCCTGAGCTAGTTGTTCTTGTGGTGCAGCAACGGGAGGATCTTGATCCATGTTGGCGGCCATTGAACTATATAATCAAACCCAAGAATTAGTGATAATAAATAATAATAATAATACTTATAAAATTAATACATAATTAAAAGTTTAAAACTAACCAATTTATTAAACTTTTATTTTTTTAAAAAATTAAAATGTCATTCGTTAAACATTCTAATTCGTTATAACGAATTGGTAATTCATTATAGCGAATAATTTACTTCACTATCAGGTAAATAATTAACGAATTAGGCGAACAAATCACTAACAAAGGTTAACGAATTAAGATCTAATTCGTTATAAATAACGAAGGCGAATACGATTCGTTATAATATACGATTCGTTATCCTGATTCGTGTGATATGTATAACGAGTTGGACACGAATAAGTTCCAATTCGTTACACACTAATGAATGGCCAATTAAGCTTATTGTTTGACTAAATTGGTCAAGGTCAAAATCACCAAGAACATGAAAAGTCAAAATTGCAAGTCGAAAATCCATACCACTATAATCAACGTTGTATAACCGAACATAAGATCACAAGGATATCGGAAACACATTGCTAATATGTGAGTATTGAGCTTATGTACCAAATCATGGTACAACTTGGTTAAATTAAGGGTTTATAAAAAGTATAAAACCCGATAACAAAAATCAACAATTAACCCATCAAATCGGCATCAAAGTTAAAAGCATTGCGTTGTGACCGTCTATGCCTTATGATTCAGAATATATAAGTGAAACACAATATAACGGTGATCAAATTTTCAGGGAAAATTTTGGCAGAGTAACTGTGTGTTTGTAAAGAAGAAAGTGAATAGTGAAGACGAACCACCTTCACAATCCCTATATACTCTGACGAAGCACATTGTCCAATGTGCTGAGTCATCAGATTTGTTCAAATATGAATTAACGAATCAGATGATTTGTTACCATATATGCACACGTGGCATAACGAATTAGAATCAATTCGTTTAAGTTTAAGACGAAACAATAGCGAATTAGCTGTAATTCGTTAAGTTATGTTTAACGAATTAGAAGTCATTCGTTACAGAATGGCGGAAGCGAATTAATTTAACGAATTAACATGCAATTCGTTAAGAATGACCTAATTCGTTACACAAACAAAAGGAATTACCTTTATGTAATTTTAAATTAAATAATTAAATTAATTAAATAAATTAAATTAAATATTAATTAAATAATTAAACCAAATAACTTAAATGATCACCGAGAACCCACATCTCGATGATCGAATACCTTAAGTGTTTTACGATTTGAAACACGTAACTTAAAAACAATTTACATAACATGTAAAAAGAAAAAGTAAAATCCTTTTGGAATTTTGAATTTTTGTTAATGAAAAATATTTGCCAGAAAAATGTCCGAAAATTAAAATGTAAAACAGGAAAATATTTTTGTGTTTTTGTATGAATATTTCAAAAGCAGTACGAGCGTGAGGAAGGAGAAGGTGGGAACGATGGTGGTGGTAATGGTGGTGCTGGTGATGCCCATGTTGAACAACAGGCTACGGTTGAGGCTGCTTAAGCTGCTCAACGCAAAAGAAAGGGAAAAGAGTTGGTGGGTGAAGGGTCGTCTAAGAGACGAGTATCGGCTGGTGCTGGCATCTCATTTGGGGCTCAAACTCCAAGGTTGGTCGCTCCTCAAAGACCGGCGGTGCCGCTTACTACTAGCACCTCGGAATTAACTTTGAAGACTACGATTACGACGGATCCCAGGCTTGGTATGATTCCTCAATCAGTTTTATCCACAATACCAAGGCCTTCAATTACTACTTCGGTGGTCTCTCCTACACCGATGATGATGCCCCCAGCACCTATGGATTTCTCATATTTGAGGCTTAACCGACTCAAGGACCTGTTCAACCAATCCCTTCTTCGTTTCTTGCTATGCCTCATGATCAGCAGGTGAACATGGTCTTAAGTCTACTTCATTTGTATGAAAATCAAATGTCTGCTGATCGTATGACTCAAGAACGCATGTTGGAGAACCAAAAGAAGCTTGTAAGTTATGTATCTTTCTGCCAAAAGGAGACAAAGGCCCTCCATGAGATTGTTGAGTCTCAGGGGGTGAAAATAAAACAGTAGGAAGATCTTATCTTGCAGCTTACTTGCAAAGATGATGAACTAAAGAAGCTCAAGAATGATGAAGAAGATCCAGATTCTTAACGATATAAACGTATACTTCCTTGCGTACGGTTCGAATCTCGGAACCTGCTCAACACCCGCATGCAATACGATCTGGGTACATCAACGTGTTCGTTTTTGCGTCATGAACGTTTCTCTGGTCTTGGTTCTTCCATACGACACCTCAAAACCTACACGCAACCCATTTTAGTAAACTGTTTTCGTTTTAGAATCTGACCAGAAACTTACGGGACTTATAACTCACCATCCGGACATCTAATCATCGATTCCTTTGGTAGAATCATAGATCTATTTGATATTAAGGATCACTGAAATTTTCAAGTCGATCCGACGGCTGGATCTCCAGGAATAGTCCGCTCTTCACTGCTGTGTTCCAGAAAAACACCCAGCAAACTGAACACGAAAACGAGTCTATAAAACCAACTTAAACAACTCTGATTCTCATCTCCACCGTTCAAACTATCTTCTATGTGTTATGAACCATCTGTATAAAACTCAAAACGATCGGACCGTTAGATCTTCTATCATAGACTAATCTTTGCAGACATGCAAAGTGAATACAATTTGTCCAGAATTTTAAAATGAGTTTTAACGAACATAAGCTCAAAATTAGCACGATCAGAGCTTACTGTCACGTTCGGGACGTCGAAAAATGGTTCCGGGTAGAATACGAGCTTCGATCACCACTCTCGGCCTCGCCGGACCACCGCCGGCCGCTGCCGGACCACCACCGGCCACCGCCGGTTGCTGCTAGACCGCCATCGACTACTGCCGGAAATCCCAGCCTTCTCTCTACTCTCTCTCTCTAAAATGCAAATATTTTGTTGAAATGAGAGAATGGTGGGGTAACCCACCTTATATAGGTGCTGGTTTTAAGCGAGTTTTTCGATCACGTTTCGGTTTCTCGCTCCAACGATCCTGCTACTTCGCGTGACGTTGTATATTCAAAATACATTTCGTCAAAATACTTATTCTTATTATGTTCTCGACTTAAATTTGTCTCTTTAACTTATTATTTCCGTTAATAAGCTATTATCGATCGTTTTTGAAAATAGTAATTTGCATTTTCCCGCTCCGCCTATAACTCAGAATTGAGTCACGTTTTCGCCGAAGTTCTCACTTTTCAATCCTATACAATATTAAAATGGATTCACCCATGGACATATTTTTTTTGAATGTCAGGTTGAATATTCACACATTTAACCGAAAACGTTCTTTCCTTCATAAAATATCACCACAATTTGTTTATCCGTTCCGACTTCTTATGTGATTTAATATAAATATATTCCTTTCATTCTTATAATAAAATAATATATTTAACTCAATGGTCTTAATTCTACTTAACATATTCTAAACACGTCTTAATCTCGTTTATGGTATATAATAATACTTCTTATTTTTCCTGGTATCACATTCTCCCTACCTAATTTGAATCTCGTCCTTGAGATTCGACTGAGCCTAGAGGATGTAACATTCTAATGCTTTGATTTATCTTGCTAGCTTACCGGTAACTTACCGATTTTCAGATTCTTTATCGTCACAAGGTGAACGTTTCTGATCTGAATGAAATCTTCCGTCGGTATTAACAATAATGTCTATCCTTGATCGCAAGGTAATATTGCTTGGAACGGTAGCGATATCTACTTATCATGGTATGGGTTTTTCTATCAAGATCCTTTATTAACTTCAAATCATAAATTAAATAGCTATCTTTATGAGTTAAATTGTGATGCGTATAAACACATACTCTACCTCATTATGTAAGCACAGGTTCAAACGTATGATAAGTCCATCGAAGTGAACTACTAGATCTTGCCTCTAGTTTAAACACTAGTTCTTTGAGCTTAATCTTATCTCTAACATGAGGAGGAATTTATTTTCTCGATGCCTACATCCATATTTGTCATCCTTCTAAGCTAGTCTTTTCCGAAATGGTATTAGCCGGTCTTTAGACAGCCTGCTATAATTTTGGGCATTTCGTATCTTGAAAAGAGATTTGTGTAAGCGCCTTCTTTTTATATTGCTTCTTTCTATGACAAGTCGTAAAGAATATTTTCCTAATATTATATCTTAGAATCTAAGGGATCTATTATACTTTAGTCACAATATTCATTTAGTATGACATAAATGCTAAATGTCATGTTACAAAAGGACCTAAATGTTTAATATTTCTTCACCATGAAATATGTGTAAATAATGTACGCTGGAATCAAATAGAATGGCAAGAATGAATCCACAACAGGATTAATAAGTTTAAAGACGAAGCTACAACGAAACTTAAAGATCTTAGAATATTGTGGTTGCAAACGTTGCACGATATTCGAAGAACGATGAAGTTGATAAATATGCGAGGATAACATCTTAACACTATCTTCAATTGAAAAAGATATGTTGTCTCATAAACGTTTGCCGGGAATGTAATACGAATTGGTTAAGTTAGAGCGTAAGCCTTACACAGTTCGGCGTCACTATATACAGTTTAGCATGACTATATATATATTTTGGCGTGACAATGTTTAAGAAGATGGATCGTATATATAGATATACGTGATATTCAGATCATGAACTTATGTATGAACTACTGTCACAGTTTTTCATAACATAAGTACTGGGTATAACTTACTATGAATTCACAATACAACATCCAACTAAGATTTAATCTCTAGTGTTTAAAAGTTTTATATTATACTTATAACAAATTCGGGCCGAATTACTTAACGTTTCGCTAGTTAAGGGATGGATCAACCTAGCGTAGAACGTTAATAAATCACACTTATTTTTGTGTTCAAGCATAAGTCTTTCGAGACTATACATGTCTTTAATTGCAATGAAGCGTAGACAAGATAATACATTAATCCGTTATTGTCAGCGACAACCATCATTGTTTGTTGAAGTGGTAACAATATGATGTTATATGAAGAAATGACAAGATTAGTGTATATACGAAATACATCTGAAATAGTAGATTGTATGTGGCCTAACAGTAACAAGGATGGGTTCCCTTTACATTAGACCAACATATTCATTGAAGGAAAAGATTAACGAGGGTTTCATTCTTTAAACCGTGGAGTTAGTGTGTCATACAGATATAACTAAGCATTAGTAAGAATGCACATGATGCATTTCATGTACCTAATGACCGAATTTGAAGTTAGGATGAATTTAAGATAAATTTTTAAGATCGAATTGTTCAATCCTACTGAGAAACTCGAATGCTGCAACCACCAAGGAGGTTTCCTTCGAATTAACAAAGAGTAGTGTTAGTTATAATCCTATGTTGCGAAATCTTGATACAAAGTAATGGTATTAGTACTAACCGTGTGTTAGTCATTGTTACTAAAGGAAGAAAGTAACAAGATCTTAGGTGATGAATTCCAGATGAAAGATCATATATTATTGTTCTGGGTAATTTAGAAATCGACTGAAATTTTAGTTTGCGGTTAAAGTCTAAAAGTAGAGAGCGAACAAGAGTTTGAAATACATATTACTTTCAAAGATTTGTCAAATGACCATGTGTCATTTTAGGGTCAAGTAGTAGACAACATAATATAACAATGGCTTTACAAGATTTTTATCGTAGGCTTTTACAATAAGCCTTATTCAAGTAACTAGGTTTCGTAAACCTAATAACTTTTTATTTAGCCTTAATGGTATCAATACATAGAAAATCCTTTTTGACATAAATCGAGTACTAATACACTTTTTTTTGAAGACTTTTCCTCACAAGATCATTATGTTACGTCGAATTAGGGTCGACGTTTTCATTATGAGAACTGAGTTGTAAATTTTTACTAGAAGATGGTTCCACAATTTTGTTCTTAGGTTGGAGAGTTTGGAGTTTTAAGGGTGTGATTATATTCATCATCATTATTGGTAGTGAGAGAAATCACACTTTGCTTAATTCCGCCAAGAAAATTTTAAGTTGGTAATAAACTCTTATTTAGTGAAAATAGCATCACTGTCATATAATCTTTATGGACAATTGATTAGTTGACGATAACTTATCTTTTTTTGAAACATGGGGGTTAACAAAATTTTTACGTATACATTTAATTTTGGGGCTTAATGAACGGCTATGAATATGCCAAACATGATTGTGCACTCAAAATCTCCAATGTTCCTCTAATCATAAAGGTGGTTTAGTGATTACTGAGGTAGTAGCGTAGTTCGTTCTTCATCAAGATTTGAGGTCACGTGTATATAATGGGTGTATTAAAACTTTGACAAGAGCTACGATACCTACTTGTCTTTGTTTTAGTATTTACAAAACATCTAGGTATCACATGCACAAAAAAGGATAACTTCGCTTATTCTACAAGAGACGTATAAGGGAAGTGTCAGATTGGAATATTAAGCGAAGAAGTTATTGTGATTTCGCAAAGAAATAACTCATTCAAGCGTAGTGTCAATATAGGGTATGACAAGTAAGAATATCCTACTCATGCCTAAGTTCCAAAGAAGACAATTTCTTCAACAAAGATATGATATATGTACTTCAAATAAATACGAATTATTATAATTATTCAGAACCTAATTAAGTGAATTCATGTTTTAAAGAATTAAAAGAAAGCAGAAAAAAATCAATACATAAAAGAAAGAACCGTGAGTATGTTGGTAACTAAATAATATGAAAATTTCAATTTCCCAATTTAATTAAATTAGAAACGTGTGGACTAATTTGTCTTGCCCATTTATTTGTTTTAATTTGTAGCCCGCAAGAAAAGTATGTTATTGGACCGATGAATTCATTTCATATACTTATTTAAGCTACTGTCGTGAACAAGGTGAAGGGGGAGACAGGTGGAAAGAAGAAAAAGGGCTACATAAAAGAAAGACAAAAGAGAAAGAAAGCCCTTGGGTTCGAGCATAGAGGGTCACACCCCGACTTAACGCCTAGGCGTGTGACCAACAGTTGGTACCAGTTTTGTAAATATATCAGAGTTTAGCGAAAGTTTTTAAATTATATTAAAATTTTAATATATATTTTTGAAACTTTTGTATACTTATAAAATATTTAATTTATTTGGAAAGCTTCTCGATAATAAATACCCGAGTGTTTAATTTATAAAACTCGTTTGATTTTACAAATCATATTGCTTACATTCTTTTAATAATATAAAACTGAGCCATCTCTACCTTGCGAGCATCTATCTTCTTCGAGTGGCTATAAATCCTTGCTACATGTGCTAACTTATTTCCTGAAATGTTGGAAAAATACGTCAGCGATATGCTGGTGAATCATTGACTCTAAAAACATTTTATAAATCTTTCTTTGACTGACAAGATAGTTTTCTGGAGCACCCTCAGTAGAAACGTCTCTTATTTCTGGGATTTGTACCACTTGCCATACACACACAATTACGGTTCTCCGGGAACTGACGCCCATTGGGAACTGACACCCTTTGAAAACTGACACCCATTGGAGAACTTTTATTATGATCTCTAAAATGCGGCCACGTAACCTTGACTGATAGACAAGAATAATTATGTTTGGATCCACACACATGTGTACTCGGTCTGAGTTGCTTTTATTTTCTATCCTGTAAATTAGGAATCACGTAATCCCATAAATCTTTTTGTTAGAGATCACGTAATCTCATAAAATATTTGACTGACTTTGTTTAAGATAAACAACCCGTTTATCTTGACTGATTAAAAAGGTTTAACGTATTCACTTGTGATTGTCTGTTCTGAATGATGCGGTGATCTCGTTTGAAAACCTTTGTGAATGAATGATTGATTTATTGACCTATAATAAAACAGGTTTATATAAATATCCGGATCGCCTTTTAATTCGGCTATAGACCTTTAGTCTGGTTCTGATAGCTTTAAACCTTGATTGATCATTTGTTCGAATGAAATATGTTTGATATGAAATCTCTCTCTTTATTTGCTAATCATGTGTTATGTTTCTTCTTTAAGAAGAAATGCTATGATATGTTTCTTCTTCAAGAAGAAACGTTATTTGTCTATAAACTTTGTATATAAAATCTTATGTTTCTTAATCATAATGAAACATTATACCTCTTGTAGGTAAAGCTTATCTTTCCCACTCTTTAAAAACTATTATTTTAACTATATCCTCATGTACGTAAATGCTTATATTTCTTAACCATGAAGAAATTATATTTTTAGTTATAACATTTGTTTATATAACTTTGCATTTCCTAATTATAAATTAACTTTTTAATTCGATCAAGGTCTAGGCTATACCCCTGACTAGGGTCTAAGCCTTTAAATAATAATATTTAATTTGGGTAGAATCTCTACCTTGCTTGGCTTAATATTTACCTAGACTTTCGGCAGCACGAATGTCAGGGTATTCTTGATCTACCTTTCTTGGTACGCAAATCGAGGCAACGTTCGGGGAAAGCCGGGGTTGTGCACGTACTTCGAGATAGAATGTCGGGTTATTTGGCACGGGTTATGAGGTCGTCATGCGTTACGATGTCGGCCCGCAAAACTAGGTGCGCTGGTCGTCGGGATTGTCGGCACAAACTTAGAGGTGTCGTCGGTATATGGTACGGATTACGAGATTATAATTTGTTGGGTCGGGCCACGAAAAACGAGATAGAGAGAGAAAATTTCTAGGGAGAGAGTGGGGTTGGGTGTGAGTTGAAATGAGTCATGACTCTCTTATTTATAGACTGAACCGAGTTCCATCGCGATACGTGATGGACCCTTTCTGTAACGATTCCGGCAAATTCAGGTATACCCTAGCCGGAATATACCATTTATGTGTTATTTAATACTAAATATATGAATTATAATGTGTTTGTACGAGTATATAAGATTCCCAGTACGAATTATACTCGAATGTACAGTTAGTCGTATTGGAATTACGATTAACCAATGAACGGTTATTGAAACCCGAACGAATCGGGGATTACGTCATAGATGAAATATATGATGTTTAGTAAGGTTTACGAAGTATTAAGGCTTCGGGATAAGTGAATTATAGCAAAGAAAAAGGATTTCGATTTATTAGTACGTCGGTACGTTAAACGAAACCTTTAACATCAAACCAAGCAAGAGACGATCGATCAAGCCGAAAAAGATGCACAATGACCGACAATATGATGTGTTGAGTCAATAAATGTCATGGTTTAAGTTTTTAAAGATTTTAAATCGGTTTTATATAAATTTTATTTTTAAGCCGAAAAACGACCGTTTTAACCTCGTTTTAAGCCGAATTAAGTGTTTGTAGGTTCCCGTACGGATCTTACAAGGGATATCGCTATCTACGTAGGTGCGGAATCCCTGCGTAGGTAGTTACGAGCGTAGAATACGTAAAACAATCACACGCGATACAAACGAACACGTTATATATTATAACTTGAAACACGTCTATTACAGACTCTCGGCACGTTCACTGAACTCAACTACTGATTCCTCTCACGTTCCCTAAACAATCCGTCGGCTACAGTATATATAGACACGACAACTTCGCCCGAAATGTTCAGGCAAAGTTGTCCATAACTTCGCTCGTTCAGCAAGTTCGCCTAGGCGAACTTGTCGACAACTTCGCTTGTTCAACAAGTTCGCCTAAGCGAACTTGTTGACAACTTCGCTTACATACATAAACATAAACTTAAACATAATTACATTACAGACTCGATTACAAACGCTAGACTATGAACTACTGACATTTATGTACCAACAGACTCCCCCTTGGCAGTAGCTTCATATCTTGATCTTCAAAGCTTGTGTCTTGTAATCTCTCGTCTTCTCTCTTCATCTCTTCAAGCATGCACTCCCTGTCTAACACATACAGAAACCAACTTCTGGTACTTCTTAGCTTCCTCTTTCCAAGCAGGAATGTAGAAAATCTTCTTAGCATGTAGTACCTGCAAGTCAGCTTGAGACAGATTGACTAAGTGCATAGGATCATTCACTCTCATGATCTCTTGCTCATCTTCATCCTTCATGACCGCTTCAGCAGTTTCACAATCCACGTACCACCACTTCAAGTCTTTCAAGACGTTCTTGGGCATCACCTTCATCGGCACTTCTTTTAAATGACGGACTGGTTTATACTTCATAACCATCCATGGTTTGCCGTCTGCCCTCATCCCTCTATCTTTGTCTTCTACTAACTTCCATTTCTGAGGCTTCAGAAGTTCAAACTTTTTTTCTTTAATGGCCTCCTTCCAAACAATTTTCCCAATTACTCTCGCCATGTTATCATCACTTCTGTTTATCAGCCCCAGTCTTGCTAAGTCTTTCACCTCACACTCCGGTAAGGTATTCAGGGATCTTAACATCTTCTTGAAGTACTGATTGCCGTCGTAACGTTTGATCACAAATAGTTTCAACTCTTCATCGTACAACCAGCATATGATTCCCTTCTTTGATTCTGCATATCCCTTTATATTATACGACTTTTTGAACATCGTCGGTACTGCTGGCTTCTTCGTCTTTACAAACCACTGAGCGCAGCCTTCCTTCCAGTTTGGCTGATCTTCCCACTCAGTGTTGTCAACCGCAGCATCTTCACATATAGTCGACTGTTCAACCACAGGGATCTCATGCTCTACATTTTTTTCAACAATCTCTCCTTCTTCTATCACATTCTCAACCACAATTTCTGCACCAATCTTTTCGATCTCATCGATTGGCAGAACATCATCTTCATTTATCAACTCATCATCCTCTAACATATCGTCTATCTCTTTCAGCGCATCAATCATATCATCAACAATCTCAACATCTTCAACCACATCCACATCATCACCAACAGCAACCACATCATCACCAGCGGCAGACTCCCCCTCAGCTGTGGAAGCCCTAAGAGCTATAGTAGTTCTTGGCAACTCACCACCTGCACCTTCCGGTGCATTGGGATCATCGTCTTGATCATTTCTTCTTTTCGTCCTCAGCTCGTCGCCTCTACAGCTCATCTCCCCCTGAGATGCCAAGAACACCTTCAATGCATCTAAAACCTTCAAGGCATCTATAACTGCTCTGATACCAATTGTAGGTTCCCGTACGGATCTTACACGGGATACGTAGAATACGTAAAACAATCACACGCGATACCAACGAACACGTTATATATTATAACTTGAAACACGTCTATTACAGACTCTCGGCACGTTCACTGAACTCAACTACTGATTACTCTCACGTTCCCTAAACAATCCGTCGGCTACAGTATATATAGACACGACAACTTCGCCCGAAATGTTCAGGCGAAGTTGTCCATAACTTCGCTCGTTCAACAAGTTCGCCTAGGCGAACTTGTCGACAACTTCGCTTGTTCAACAAGTTCGCCTAAGCGAACTTGTTGACAACTTCGCTTACATACATAAACATAAACTTAAACATAATTACATTACAGACTCGATTACAAACGCTAGAATATGAACTACTGACATTTATGTACCAACAGTGTTTAACCGAAAAACGAACTGAACCAGATTATCCACAACATTATCCGGATTACACAATCCAAATGTGTGGCCATGGTTTGAGATGTGGGCCCCCCCCACCTTACAATGGACCGATCGGTCCAATGTACACACACACACATTTCATTTTTTCTTTTTTCTACATCCCAACTCTCCAAATCCTCTCAACCCTTTACACATTCATCCAACCTCCTTTGATTTATACCAAGAAACCGAGGTAAAGATCAGATTATAGTCGTGTTCATCGTCTTTTCTCGAGTCATTTACAAGAAAATGAGGTTTCAAGTGAAAAATGGGTGAAAACCCGAGATGAAACCGATTCTTGCATGATCAAGTGATGTATACAAGTTATACAAGGGATCTTGGTCCAAGAAAGGAGTTAAAAGAGTCAAAAACGAATTTTTACTGTTAAAATCTTTGTTTTGATGTCTTAACCGAAACCATGAAAGAAATGGCTTGATTGTAAGTATAACTTGCTTGGTGTGGTGTTGTTGTGCTTGTAGGTGTTGTATCTAGTTGCTAGCAAAGGCTAGAAAGCAAGATCTTTGCGATCTAAAGCTAGAAACACAAGGTAGTTCGGTTTTTCGTATGATTTGAAAGATTTGGACAGATTGTGGTAGACTTAGAGTTGAGTCATGAAATTTCACAGAGATGATCTACACATGAAAATATGAGATCTGTGAAATTTTGGTAATTTTTGGATAAAGGATGAATATTTGGTGAATTTAATGCTTGGTTTTGGCTAAAAATGGTGAAAAATAGCTAAACATCATGAAAAATTCTGGAAAAATTTAGATAAGCTTTTTATAACATATAAAAGTCACACACAAAATTTCAAGTCCATTGGAGAAGTCTAAATAGGCTTCTCGGTAAAACGAGATCTAGGGTTTTCTAGCTCGGTTTTGGTAAAAATAGCTTGAAAATGAGTTTTTGGTTCTGTAAAAATTACTGGGAACTATATGGATGCCAGGAGTCATCCCAGAAAAATTTGGGATTTTTCTAAGGTCGTTTGATATTTTCGACATATTTGGTTTTAAATGACGTTTAAAAATAGATAAATAAATGTTAAATATAGAAATTAAATCTAGAAATATTTTATAAAATTCCTTACTGTCAAAAACTGAATTGTACAAAATTTCAAGATCCGAGACTAAACGGATATTTATTTGTGCTAAATGGAACTTAAAAACAAACTTTTAAAGCTTAAAACGTGTAAACCGGCAAAGTTCGCCTAAGCGAGCTGACTGGTGTATAAAAACCTTAAAAATGGACTATTTTCATGAAACTAAGTTAGTCAAGTAAAAATAAATCATCCGAAAATAATTCGGATGATTTGGGTAATTTTACCCGATTTAGTCGTTTCAGGTATATTAAAGACGGAAACGGGCCCCGCGGCCAAACGGGGTGTCTAAACCGAGCTCTAATTTCACCACTTTAATTTAAATATCAATAACAACTATTTTCGGGCCGTATGTGGCCAAACTCATTTTTGAAAACAAAAAGACGAATAACCGTGCTAGGCACGCAAAACGAGAAAACAAACTAATGGTAGTTTTGACTAAAGAACTCTAAGTGATATCACAATCTAAGTCCTGAGAAGTGTATCGGGGATTAACATTGTCCCCGGATCGTGTACGGTACTGGGTTGACAGTGTCCCCAGACGTACCGGTTAACACGAATTTAAGTTATATTAATAGAAATTGTGTAGTAACGACTTAGGGATCGTATTACAGATCCGGACCAGTAGCTGTGCACCGTATTACATCTTTGCTCACAAGAAGGTGAGTTTCACGAGCCCCTTTTTATTGAACTGTTTTAAATATTTTCCCGGGGCGGAAAGCATGTTATTATCAAAGTGTTTAAGTACATGCCGATTGCATGGAAATGAATGTATTTATATAATGTTTATTGTACGGGAATCGTACGGAAATGTACTAAGATGGTAATTGTCTGAGTTGCTAACATTGTAAGGCCCCGCAACACGAGTGATTAGCTAAAAGCCGGTAGAGTGTGAATAGTACTATTGGTCTGACAAACCCAACTGGTCCGGCATGGATTTGCTGATGTTTCCCAGCCAGTTGCACATGTCTATTTTGGGTGTTATATATATATTTTGCTATGTAATGTTAGACATAGCGGTTTGGGGCAGTTCCGTGGACGGGGGATAAGTCACGGGTCCGTGGGCGGGGGATATGCCACGGGGATTGTGTGTGATAGTCAGAGGTTTCACTTGTGGGCTCAGCATAATTACATCGCTAATATATGATTTATTATAATAAATCGTCAATGTTTATTTAAATCAGTGGAACTCACCAACTATTCATAGTTGACCCGTTTTCTTTCCATGCTTTCTAGGTACACCCAAATTGGAATGAGTGATACGTGCTTGATGATGTGTGCTATTTTGTGGAAGATTAAGATCTATATTTTGCATTAAATATGTTAATGTACTATCGGTAAAACTTATGTGATAACACCTAGATGGTAACGAAACTCGGAACAATGTAATTCGTTTAAATTAATGTAGTGGTGTTTTCTTTATAAACAATGCTGTTGATATCAGATGTGTCTGTTGCATCCCGTGTACGTTTCCGCTGCGGTTACGGGGTGTTACAGAACTTGGTATCAGAGCCATTGGTTATAAAGAATTAGGATGTCTTTAAAAGATACCTAAAATATAACCAGTAGCTCAAGTGTTATAGGATCTGAATATCAACTAATAATTTATTGTGACGAGGTCTGGATGAACTTGGATGGACAAGTGAGTTATTATGGTCCGGAACATAATAACAGACTTGTCCGCACGAGGGAATTCAGAGGAAGTCACGGGGGACTTTAATAGATAAAATCGGCAACATATGTGTAAGTATATGATAATATTTTTATGTGACAAGGTTGTATGAATGTGTGTATATTAATTTAATTAGGATTTACATTATGAAAAGGACTATATGTTTGCTAACTTGTGTACAGGTAAGCATGTCAAGATCACGAATTTTATCTGTAGAGGAGGACCCGGAGGAGGCCAGTTCCGGGGACTCTAGGAGTGTACGCTTAGCTTCCAGCACCGAGCCTTCTGAGACTAGCCTTAGGAGTGCTAGCTTGTCCTCCCCTGCTAGGGTTACCAGGTCTCCCACCCCACCCGCACCTCAGGTCACCCTCACCCCTCCCAGACCAGGTCCCCGCCTCACGGCGCGGATCAGTGTCCCGTATGTTCCACCTACCTTTACCCCACCCAGATCCACTTACCACAGAGGCGAGTCCTCCCGCCCCCAGCCCGGGCCCGTTCCGCCACCTGTGTGGGGTACCCCCAGGCCAGTGAGGGATGAGCGTCCCTCCACCGAGGCGGCGTGGCTCCGGGTGCTCACCGAGCGGATGAATGAGCACACCACCGCCTTGACGGTGGGTATTCAGAGGAGGAACCTCTTGGTGGATTGCATACTGGACAGCCAACATGCGATCGCGCAGCTGAGGAGGGAGGACGCCTACCCCCTGGGGTTGATTGACCGGATGGAAACACAGATCCGGGGTTTAATGGCAGTGATTGTGGGGATGGCGGCGGTGTTGGTGTGGTTGGTATACCACCGTGATTAGATCATGTTAGGGTGGTGGTAGTCAGGGGCCGCTTTTTGATACTCTGTGTAAGCAGTTAGTGGTGATGCTAACATAGAGTAAATCTTGGGTAGTTATAATACAACCACTGGCCCTTAGGGGGGTCTCTTTTGGGGTATATCATTATAGATACTTTTGGGTATCATTCAAGCACTGACCCATTGCGGGTCATGTCGAGATGATGCCGACATAGGCCCTTTGTATAAAAACTTAACTTATGTAATGATGACAGGAAAGTATGTGAACTGACATGGATGTAATATGTACTAATGTTTGTTAATGAATGGAATGTTTGTTGTGTTTTATGATTGGAACTTGTATTAATTATATATATTTTCTTGATGTTGTGTAGAATGGCACCAAAACGTTCAGCCCAATTGTCGGAAGTGGACGTGAGTCGTTTGATTGCTCAACAGTTAGAGGCGGCGATACCGGATATAGTATCGCGCATCGCCGCCAGTATTAACAATTCGACCAATCCAGCCCCTCCGAGCAATCAAACGACCACCAATAATGGCGGGGAACGAAATACTAATCCTCCGCAGAATGATAACACGATTCCGAGTAATGACGCACCGCCTAGGGTGGTCGTTACAGACAGTAATGGCCCTATACCTACTGTAGAGACGAACCGTACTGAACCGATTCCTGCATCCAGGGGATGTTCGATCAAAGACTTTATGTTATGCAAACCCCTAGAATTTAGCGGATCTGAGGGACCCAATGGGTTGGTTAAGTGGATTGAGAAAATAGAGGCGGTTGTGAACATCAGCAACTGCCCTGAGGATTACGTGGTTAAGTATGCTACCTGCACGTTCACGGACCATGCCTTGACATGGTGGAACACCATAGTGCAGACTCGTGGTCAGGCGGCGACAAACCGCATGACCTGGACAGAGCTCAAGGCTCTCGTACTGGAACATTTCTGCCCGAAAAACGAACTGCAAAAGTTAGAAAACGAATTGTGGAACCTGGAGATGCAGGGGCAGATCACTTAGGTTATACAAACCGATTTAATGAATTGTCGCGATTAGTGCCATGGTTGGTCACCCCAGAGTCAAAGAGGGTTGAGCGTTATATATGGGGACTAACTCCACTAGTAAGGAGTATAGTCAACTCTGGGGGACACCAGACATTTGAGAGTGTGGTGACGCAAGCTGGTATCGTCACATACGATTTCGTGAGGAGTGGGTCACTGAAGGTGGCAGGAGAGTCTGCTGGGGGAAAGCGAGGTACGTATGACAATAGGATCCGGGAGAAGCAGCAAAGTAAACGTGCTAGGCCTGCCGCCCAGAACTACACCATGACTAGTTCAGGCGGAAAGCAGGAATCGCAGAAAGGGACGTTCCCTAAATGTGGGAAATGCGGTTGCCAGCATGGTGGCGTGTGCAAGGAGGTAGTGTGCCACCGGTGTGGCAGGAATGGGCACTACGCACCGAGTTGTAGGACAACCCTGAACAATCTGAACCGACAACCACAACCTATCCGTGCGCAGCCATTTAGGACCCAACCAACCCGACAACAAAACCCACAAGGAAACCAAATGATGACCACTAGCCGTGCTTGCTTTGAATGTGGCAGCACAGATAACTTCAAGAGAAACTGTCCGAGGCTGAACCAGGGAGGAAATGGGAGACAAGCAGTGGGTCAGGCATCGTCGTCCAATCCGGCGAGAGGCCGAGCTTTTGTGTTGGGGGCGAACGAAGCACGCCAGGACCCCAGCGTAGTGACAGGTACATTCCTCGTCTCTGATCATTACGCTTCTGTATTATTTGATACAGGCGCCGATAGAAGTTTTGTCTCTGTCAAGTTTCTATCAATAGCAAACCTTCCGATTAGTGAAACCATAGAACCCTATACTGTAGAAGTAGCTAACGGTAAAACCATGATAGTTAATAGATATTTCGGAATTGCCTTTTTATTCTGAACGATCAATCCCTTCTGATTGACTTGTTACCGGTAGAATTGGGTAGTTTTGACGTGATAGTGGGAATGGATTGGTTAGCACGTAACAAAGTAGAAATAAACTGTGAAAAGAAAATCGTCAAGATCCGGGTGTCGGATGACGAAGAGATATTAGTGCAAGGAGAAAAGTCAGGCACCATGATACCATTTATATCCCACCTCAAGGTGTTAAAATACATATGCCAAGGATGCGTGGCGTATCTAGCAAGCTTGACGGCCACTGATTCTGAGAAGAAACGGGTGGATGATATTCCAGTGGTACGCGAATTTCCACAAGTCTTCCCAGAAGAACTTCCTGGATTACCGCCAGCCCGACAGGTCGAATTCAGAATCGATCTATTACCTCAAGCTGGCCCTGTTGCTAAGGCACCCTACCGACTTGCACCATCAGAGATGCAAGAATTATCCAACCAATTGCAAGAATTGTTGGATAAAGGATTTGTACGTCCTAGTTATTCCCCGTGGGGTGCACCGGTACTATTCGTGAAAAAGAAGGACGGAAGCCTTAGAATGTGCATTGATTACAGAGAATTGAACAAGTTGACAATCAAAAATAGGTATCCTCTCCCCCCGAATCGATGATCTGTTCGACCAACTACAAGGTGCGAGCTACTTCTCAAAAATAGATCTTAGATCGGGATACCATCAGGTTAGAATTCAGGAGGAGGACATCCCAAAAACCGCATTCCGGACTCGCTACGGCCATTACGAGTTCTTAGTTATGCCTTTCGGGCTAACAAATGCGCCATCAGTGTTCATGGATCTCATGAATCGAGTCTGTAAACCCTACCTCAATAAATTCGTCATCGTGTTTATTGACGATATTTTGATATACTCGAAGAGTAAAGAAGAGCACGAACAACACTTAAGATTAATCTTAGAGCTTCTAAATCAGGAGAAGTTGTATGCAAAATTCTCCAAGTGTAACTTCTGGTTACAAGAAGTGCAATTCCTTGGTCACGTTATAAACCATCAAGGAATACACGTTGATCCAAGTAAGGTTGAAGCAGTTAAAAATTGGCAAGCGCCTAAATCGCCAAAGGAAATCCGCCAATTCTTAGGCTTAGCTGGATATTATCGTCGATTTATAGAGAACTTTTCCAGCATCGCCCAACCTTTAACCCTTCTGACCCAAAAAGATCGAAAGTATGAATGGGGTGAAGAGCAGGAAACGGCGTTTCAAACGCTAAAACAAAGATTGTGCCAAGCGCCGATCTTAAGTCTCCCCGACGGAGACGATGGTTTTGTCATGTATTGTGACGCATCCCGGAGAGGGTTAGGATGCGTGTTGATGCAAAATAATAAGGTCATAGCCTATGCATCTCGACAGTTAAAAATACACGAGAAAAATTACACTACTCATGACTTAGAACTGGGAGCAGTTATCTTCGCACTTAAAATCTGGAGACATTACCTCTACGGTATAAAGTGCACCATCTTCACCGATCATAAAAGTTTGCAACACATATTCGATCAGAAAGAACTGAATATGAGGCAACGAAGATGGGTCGAGTTATTAAGCGACTATGACTGTGACATCCGTTATCACCCCCGGCAAAGCTAACGTCGTAGCCGATGCCCTGAGTAGGAAGGATCGGGTTAAACCATTGCAAGTGCGAGCGTTGGGGATGATAGTCCAGTCGAACCTTTCGGATTTAATTCGAGTCGCTCAACGCGAGGCGTTGAAAGAGGAACAAATGGAAAAAGAAGGACTCTACGGTAACGAGAAGAATTTCGAACAGCGCGTGGACGAAATTCTCTATTTCAAAAATCGGATTTGGATCCCTACCCACCATGACCTTCGTGAATTAATCATGGACGAAGCACATAAATCAAAATATTCCATACATCCGGGATCGGATAAGATGTACAAGGATGTGAAGGAGTTCTATTGGTGGCCGGGTATGAAAAAGGATATAGCCACATACGTCGGCAAGTGTACGACGTGTGCGAGGGTTAAGGCGGAGCACCAGAAACCCTCGGGAATGTTACAACAACCAGAAATTCCTGAATGGAAGTGGGAGCAGATCACGATGGATTTTGTGACACATCTTCCCAAGACGTCCCGAGGACATGATGCAATTTGGGTAGTCGTTGATCGATTAACCAAATCGGCACATTTTATTCCGATTAGAAATAACTATAACACAGAGAGACTTGCGCAGATTTATATAAATGAAATTATGTCACGTCATGGGATACCCATCTCAATCATCTCCGATCGGGATAGCCATTTCACCTCCAAGCTTTGGCAAGCTGTGCAAGAAGCGCTGGGAACGCGTATTAATCTAAGCACAGCTTACCACCCTCAGACCGATGGTCAGTCTGAGAGGACCATCCAAACCCTGGAGGATTTGCTCCGTGCATGCGTACTGGATTTTAAGGGAAATTGGGATCAACATCTCCCACTCGTTGAATTTTCCTATAATAACAGTTACCATAGCAGTATAAAGGCAGCACCTTACGAAGCATTGTATGGACGGAAGTGCCGATCACCACTCTGCTGGACTGAGGTGGGCGACACACAGGTTATTAGATCAGATCTGGTCCAGGAAACGACCAGCAAAATCCTTGAAATTAAGAACAATCTGAAGGCCGCACGGGATCGGCAGAAGAGTTATGCCGATACCCGTAGAAAACCGTTATCATTTGAGAAAGGTGATAAAGTGTATTTGAAAGTATCACCTTGGAAAGGAGTAGTCAGATTTGGAAAGGCGGGGAAGTTAGCCCCTAGATACATTGGACCGTTCGACATTATTGCAAAAATCGGTCCTGTAGCATACCGATTAGAACTGCCTGGTGAACTGAGTGCAGTTCACAACGTGTTTCACGTGTCGAACTTGAAAAGGTGTCTGTCGGATGAGACATCGGTGTTACCTTTAGAGGGTGTCCAAATAAATGATAAGCTCAACATTGTAGAGGAGCCCATAGAAATAGTAGACGGGAAAATCAAGCAACTTAGACACAATAAGATCTCGTTGGTCAAAGTTAGATTGAACTCGCAACGAGGCCCAGAATATACATGGGAACGAAAGGACGAATTTCGGAAGAAATACCCCCACCTATTTCCGCAAAAGGAAGTAGTTGATGCGTAAAATTTCGAGGACGAAATTTTTATAACGGGGGGAGAATGTAACGATTCCGGCAAATTCAGGTATACCCTAGCCGGAATATACCATTTATGTGTTATTTAATACTAAATATATGAATTATAATGTGTTTGTACGAGTATATAAGATTCCCAGTACGAATTATACTCGAATGTACAGTTAGTCGTATTGGAATTACGATTAACCAATGAACGATTATTGAAACCCGAACGAATCGGGGATTACGTCATAGATGAAATATATGATGTTTAGTAAGGTTTACGAAGTATTAAGGCTTCGGGATAAGTGAATTATAGCACAGAAAAAGGATTTCGATTTATTAGTACGTCGGTACGTTAAACGAAACCTTTAACATCAAACCAAGCAAGAGACGATCGATCAAGCCGAAAAAGATGCACAATGACCGACAATATGATGTGTTGAGTCAATAAATGTCATGGTTTAAGTTTTTAAAGATTTTAAATCGGTTTTATATAAATTTTATTTTTAAGCCGAAAAACGACCGTTTTAACCTCGTTTTAAGCCGAATTAAGTGTTTAACCGAAAAACAAACTGAACCAGATTATCCACAACATTATCCGGATTACACAATCCAAATGTGTGGCCATGGTTTGAGATGTGGGCCCCCCCACCTTACAATGGACCGATCGGTCCAATGTACACACACACACATTTCGTTTTTCTTTTTTCTACATCCCAACTCTCCAAATCCTCTCAACCCTCTACACATTCATCCAACCTCCTTTGATTTATACCAAGAAACCGAGGTAAAGATCGGATTATAGTCGTGTTCATCGTCTTTTCTCGAGTCATTTACAAGAAAATGAGGTTTCAAGTGAAAAATGGGTGAAAACCCGAGATGAAACCAATTCTTGCATGATCAAGTGATGTATACAAGTTATACAAGGGATCTTGGTCCAAGAATGGAGTTAAAAGAGTCAAAAACGAATTTTTACGGTTAAAATCTTTGTTTTGATGTCTTAACCGAAACCATGAAAGAAATGGCTTGATTGTGGGTATAACTTGCTTGGTGTTGTGTTGTTGTGCTTGTAGGTTTTGTATCTAGTTGCTAGCAAAGGCTAGAAAGCAAGATCTTTGCGATCTAAAGCTAGAAATACAAGGTAGTTCGGTTTTTCGTATGATTTGTAAGATTTGGACAGATTGTGGTAGACTTAGAGTTGAGTCATGAAATTTCACAGAGATGATCTACACATGAAAATATGAGATCTGTGAAATTTTGGTAATGTTTGGATAAAGGATGAATATTTGGTGAATTTAATGCTCGGTTTTGGCTAAAAATGGTGAAAAATAGCTAAACATCATGAAAAATTCTGGAAAAATTTAGATAATCTTTTTATAACATATAAAAGTCACACACAAAATTTCAAGTCCATTGGAGAAGTCTAAGTAGGCTTTTCGGTAAAACGAGATCTAGGGTTTTCTAGCTCGGTTTTGGTAAAAATAGCTTGAAAAATGAGTTTTTGGTTCTGTAAACATTACTGGGAACTATATGGATGGCAGGAGTCATCCCAGAAAAATTTGGGATTTTTCTAAGGTCGTTTGATATTTTCGACATATTTGGTGTTTAAATGACGTTTAAAAATAGATAAATAAATGTTAAATATAAAAATTAAATCTAGAAATATTTTATAAAATTCCTTACTGTCAAAAACTGAATTGTACAAAATTTCAAGATCCGAGACTAAACGGATATTTATTTGTGCTAAATGGAACTTAAAAACAAACTTTTAAAGCTTAAAACGTGTAAACCGGCAAAGTTCGCCTAAGCGAGCTGACTGGTGTATAAAAACCTTAAAAATGGACTATTTTCATGAAACTAAGTTAGTCAAGTAAAAATAAATCATCCGAAAATAATTCGGATGATTTGGGTAATTTTACCCGATTTAGTCGTTTCCGGTATATTAAAGACGGAAACGGGCCCCGCGGCCAAACGGGGTGTCTAAACCGAGCTCTAATTTCACCACTTTAATTAAAATATCAATAACAACTATTTTCGGGCCGTATGTGGCCAAACTCATTTTTGAAAACAAAAAGACGAATAACCGTGCTAGGCACGCAAAACGAGAAAACAAACTAATGGTAGTTTTGACTAAAGAACTCTAAGTGATATCACAATCTAAGTCCTGAGAAGTGTATCGGGGATTAACATTGTCCCCGGATTGTGTACGGTACTGGGTTAACAGTGTCCCCAGACGTACCGGTTAACACGAATTTAAGTTATATTAATAGAAATTGTGTAGTAACGACTTAGGGATCGTATTACAGATCCGGACCAGTAGCTGTGCACCATATTACATCTTTGCTCACAAGAAGGTGAGTTTCACGAGCCCCTTTTTATTGAACTGTTTTAAATATTTTCCCGTTGCGGAAAGCATGTTATTATCAAATTGTTTAAGTACATGCCGATCGCATGGAAATGAATGTATTTATATAATGTTTATTGTACGGGAATCGTACGGAAATGTACTAAGATGGTAATTGTCTGAGTTGCTAACATTGTAAGGCCCCGCAACACGAGTGATTAGCTAAAAGCCGGTAGAGTGTGAATAGTACTATTGGTCTGACAAACCCAACTGGTCCGGCATGGATTTGCTGATGTTTCCCAGCCAGTTGCACATGTCTATTTTGGGTGTTATATATATATTTTGCTATGTAATGTTAGACATAGCGGTTTGGGGCAGTTCCGTGGACGGGGGATATGTCACGGGTCCGTGGGCGGGGGATATGCCACGGGGATTGTGTGTGATAGTCAGAGGTTTCACTTGTGGGCTCAGCATAATTACATCGCTAATATATGATTTATTATAATAAATCGTCAATGTTTATTAAAATCAGTGGAACTCACCAACTATTCGTAGTTGACCCGTTTTCTTTCCATGCTTTCTAGGTACACCCAAATTGGAATGAGTGATACGTGCTTGATGATGTGTGCTATTTTGTGGAAGATTAAGATCTATATTTTGCATTAAATATGTTAATGTACTATCGGTAAAACTTATGTGATAACACCTAGATGGTAACGAAACTCGGAACAATGTAATTCGTTTAAATTAATGTAGTGGTGTTTTCTTTATAAACAATGTTGTTGATATCAGATGTGTCTGTTGCATCCCGTGTACGTTTCCGCTGCGGTTACGGGGTGTTACACTTTCTCATGGTCATCGCGTATCGCGATGACTCATGATGTTCAGAAGCATCCACGTTTTGCCACGTGGCATGACACGTCTGCCACGTGCAACATCCGTGTGACACGCGCTGATGCGTCGTCAAGGACCATCGTGTATCGGGACGGCCTTATGGTGGGACTCATCGCGTATCGCAATGGGTCCCTAAATACAATTTTTCATTTTTGGTCCCTTATCTTTTGGTAGCTTGTCACTTCTGGGTCTAACTCTCATTGTCCAAAAATACTAAGGCGGCTCGCGGCGAAGCGAGGGTGCGAGGTGCAAAGTGCGCCATCAAAGCGCCACATTGCGCCCAACGCCCTTCGCCGTCGCCATCGTCCTCGCCCGATCCCGTACGCGTGCGCGTCGGGTTCTCCGCACCCTCTGCTAGGACCACTTGGTGCATGCTAAACATAAAAAAATATAACTATGGAAACTCCATCTCTTATAAAGAGCTTCCATTTCTTTACCACTTTCCCTGTAGGATGGATTATTTTCCCATTTTCTCAATATGGGATTGAACTTCATTATTTATATATTTTTATTTTTCTCATACTTGAAATGATTTTATTTTTTCTCTATTTTTTCATTTACTTGTTTTTAGACGATTTTTGATCCTTCATCTTTCCTAAGTTGTCAAAATTGGGATCGAAATTTTGGGTATGTTACATATAGTGTTTGGGTTTGACACCTACTCAACCAAACATCATTATATTGGTTTGAATTTATTATTATCTTTATGAATTCATTATTTGAACCAATTTATTTTCTTTTGTTCTTGAGTATGGTTGTTGGCTAAACCCTTAGACCGCCTAGGCTTGTGATGAACTTTTGTTGATTTTGGATTTTGGTATGGATTTCGTTTTCGATTATGGATTTATAATTAAGTAGAGGTTTATTGTTATTCATTCGATGCATATGTGTGCTTATGATTGTTTGATGAGTTTTATTGTTTCATAATTTCCTTGGTGATTGTCTGCCATATAATAGGATTTTGTTAGGTCATCTACTGTGTGTTTTTAACTAGTTTATGGTAGATCTGCAACAAAACCATAGAAACAGTATTAATAAATCAAGTAGACTTAAGTGAGGTGATAGATTATGTGATAGGTCTTGGTTAATGAATTACTAGGTTTAGTTCTCTGTAGGAGTCCGTCTAGGTTTGGTTTATTTGCCTTGTCTATTTAGTTGAGTGAATTCTTTAAACTACCTTTGATTTCCACAATGTAAGGTAGGATTTCTTATAGAAGTACTTGTCATAAAATAAATTAGCGATCGTAAGTGAGTCTAATTAAACCGGTAATTTTAATAGCTTAGTAGGATCCCATAGGTGTCTTCTTGAGAAGGGTTAAGGGCCATGTTCAGTTTCCCATTACGTGAATAGTTTAAGATCCTGGTTCCATAACTTAGTATTTTCCAACCATTTGATAATTGATTCATTATGGATTCTAGCCTAATTGGTTGTTTTTCATCATCTGATTTAAGTCCAGGTTTAAGTCATCTTAAGTTTTATTAATTAGTTTTAATATTAGTTTACTAGCCTAGGTGGTTGTTCTCTGTAAGGAGTCCGTTTAGGTTAGGTTTGTTTGCCTTGTCTATCTAGTTTAGTGAATTCTTTAAACTACCTTTGATTCCCATGCTGTAAGGTAGGATTTCTTATAGAGGTACTTGTCATAAAATAAATTGGTGACCGTAAGTGAGTTTAATTAAACCGGTATTTTTAATAGCTTATTAGGATTGCATAGGTGTCTTCTTGAGAAGGGGCAAGGGTCTTGTTTGGTTTCCCATTAAGTGAATAGTTTATGATCCCGGTTCCATAACTTAGCATTTTCCAACCATTTGATAATTGATTCATTTGGGATTCTAGCCTAGGTGGTTGTTTGTCATCATCTGAATTAAGTCCAAGTTTAAGTCATCTTAAGTTTTATTAATTAGTTTAATCTTAGTTTTTAGTAAACCCCCCATTTTAAGAATAAATAAATAGTCGTGTCCATATTTAAGTTTAACATAGCTAGTTAACATGATTTAAAGAGTCTGTGGGTTCGATATCCGGACTTATTAAACTGTACTAGAGTCGAGCGATGCACTTTTCGTTTAGTAATTTTAGTTAAGTTTTTGAGTCTAGAATTGTTACTTAGTGTCTAGACTAGCATATTTTAGTTAATAAATTATATTACCACTTTTAGCACATCAAGTTTTTGGCGCCGTTTCGGGGAATCTTGGTGATTACGTTCATTAACTTTGAGTAGACTTGCTTGATACATACATGCTATTTGTTTTGTTTTTGTTTTTGAGTTGTATGAGTCTAAGTAGTTTTTATTTTAGTTTTATTTTTGTTTTTCGAGTCTGTTTTGAGTCGTGGGAGTTCGGATAATATAGTTTATTTTAATCACTTTAAATTAGTTTAGTTTTTCTTTAATATATATATTTTTTATTTTACTACTATTTGGTGCCCGTAATCCAGTTCTGTTTAAGTTTATCTTTGCAGTGATCTTCATGGAGTGTTACTACGGGACCAAATTTGAAGCAAATCCTCATAAAGATCAAAGAGGTTTAACAGTATGGGAGTTTGAAATGCATGCAATTATGGACCACCTAGATAAAAACAGTTACCAGCCTAGATTCTGCCTGGTGTTTGATAAGATGGGGAATGTTATCGGTTGTAACGACTCATCTGGCGCAATGATGGATCACATACCACATCCAGAAGAGATATTATACGATTTTTTACGTGTCATCCATAGCATTAATGCAAATTCACCACTTTTAGATATCGTGGATGATTTCCGGTTAAGCTTAATGAGTAAAATACATATTAATGAACCGACGATCGAGTTTGAGGATGTTGGGTTTCAGGATAAGACAGAAGATTGTATTCCCTCTTATGAGGAAGAATTTAGGGATGAATTTGGTGATTAATTAGTGGGTTTAACTGATATAGATGAGAGAGATTTTTACCCAGAAATAGATCTTGAGGAGCTTGAAATATTGTTATTCGGGAGCCGGTTAAGAAATTAAATGTCAAAGTGGAATCATAACATCAATTTTGTCTATTTACCAGGGGAGTCTGTTACAATTCATAGTTTATTTTTATTTTTGCATAATTTAATTCTTAGTCTTTTTTCTCACATTGAGGAAAATGTGAAATTTAAGTGTGGGGATGGGAAATTGATGTTTTTGAAAAAATAATAAAAAACATTTTATTGAAATTTGAAAAACAAAATTCCCAAGATTTAACGAAAATTTTTCCATATAATGGAAGATGATAGTAGAATCGGAAATTGGTTTTTCAAATTACTAATAATATGAGATAATATAAAAGAAAGCGTACTAAGATTGAGATGTGTCGGTAGACCCAACTAGTCTTGAAAGGTTTTCATTGCATATTCTTAATAAATCTAATTAATGTTAGACTTTGTGGATTCTCATCCTAAGGGGAGTAGTGAAACTGAAATTTGATAAGGCATAGGGAGTATTACCATAAACTGATTACCCTAAGGTGGTGAGAATTGAATGCACTTTAAATTAGTACACCACTCTGTTTTATGAAAATATATAAAGAGTGGTGGCGCCCCACAATGCCCAATTTTATACGAGCTTTAGTATTTAGTTATATATCTATAAGTTAAAGATGCCTAAGTGCACAAAAGAAATAAAAGAAAAAAAGTATGTTATGAAAGTTAAAGTATTCCAAGAATTGGTACGAAAAGAAAAGGAATGAGAATTGTTATGTATTGTAAAATGCCAAAGAAGCATTCTCAAAAATAGAGAATGAGGCCAAAGTGCACATACTAGACGAGACTAAGAATTTATGTGTTACGAAGGGGATGTTGACTCTAAGGATACACTATTGGGGCTTGATGAGTTATAAAAACACACGATTTTTCATGCTAGTTTCTATGTCGTTTTGCGCTTAAACGTTAACAAATATAATTTGTTTTTGCGTGAATTTACATGTTTTTGTATGTTATAGGTCCCATTTTGAAGAGAGCGGGTAAACGAATCAAATGAAGAAAGAATCAACTAAAACGGAGATCCGAGGAAGCCGGTACGCACAAACGAAGTTTAAACGAGTTGAAAAACGAAAAACCAGCCATATGACATGGCCACGCTGCGCGGCCACCTGACCCTTCATGGCCGCGGGTGGAGGCACCCTAGGAGGTCCCATCAGCTATTAAAATGCCTAGCCCGTCTATCTTGTCTTATTATACGTTGGTTGGACCGGGTTTTCAATATTAACTTCTTTAACAAGTTTATAACACTTGTATATATATTATAAAACATTAAAACCCTAGAACGAGAATATAACCCTACCAACCACCAAAGAGGCCTGAGGAACGAAGAATTAAATAGGAGAAGGTCTCGGTTTGTAGTTTGATTCATTGTTTGTCAGTTTTTGAAATATTAACGATTTAAGGTTCGTTTTATGTTTTTAAGAGATCAAACAAATTTTATTCAGATTCTAATGACCATAGTGATTATTATTATTATTATTCATATTTACTGTTGTTCCATGATTATTATAGGCTAAACTTGTTTGAATCACCTAGGTTTGATGTTTAACCGTTAAAATAAACTAGTTTAGGATGCTTAACGAGCGGTTGATTGTTTTTCTATTGTCAAAGTTCATATTTTGTGAGTTAATCTCGTTAATATATGCTGCTATAGACGTATCTTAAGTTGCATGAGCCCCGTGTGATTGATTATTACATAAATTAGTTTTGTGTGGTTGTTAATTGCATAGTTCGGTTAATACTTTGTGTGTTGATTGATTATGATTGACATATCATTAGGGTTTGTGTTGCATAGATCATTAAAATCAGTAGATTAACCACATTTGAGTTGGACCAAAACCTTAGGTGTCGGCTTATCTTACTAGTTAGTTGATAGGGTTAGTCGTTGCGAGACCATGTGCGGTTTTTCCCATTTTCGACTAGGTTAAGTTTGTAAGTTGAGTCGTTTATCCTTAGTGTTGAATTGCCCCTTTTCTCCTAGGTTTATAAAAGCTTGAACCTTTGTGATTATTGTAGCTTAAACATGGACCAAGTGTTGAGTTATTAGGGTACTTAGAATAAACAACCAATAATTAAAAGTTAACTAGACGTCGTTAGGGTTTTCTAGTAAAACTGACCGTAGGGACCCAGTTACCTTAGCCTCTCCTATGTTAGCTCATCTTTAGAACCCTGGTTTCAACCACGTGTTAGCACCCGAACCACCCTACAGCCGTTAGATCATCCTACCTAGGTGATTCGCTTTCTCATTAACGTTAAATCTTGTTAAGTGTTTACGTTAGTTCCGTATAGTTAAGTTAATTAGTTTAAAATAATTAATATAAAATCAATTATATATTAAGGTAGGACTTGGGGTTTATAATCTGAGCCGTTCTCACGTGTCTTCGAGTTCGATATCCAGACTTTCCTTGTCTTTGCTATACGCGACCGATATACTTGTAGTTTGTGTGAACTAGGATAGATTGTTTGGTTTTTAGAGCTTAGTTGCGATTCGTGATTATTATATTATATATTCGCACATCAAGTTTTTGGCGCCGCTGCTAGGGACACAGTTTGAGGCGATTAAAGAACGACCCGAGTTTGGGGACTAGCCTGTTTTCGTTTTACTTGCTTATTTGTTTTTATTTGTTTCTAGTTTAACTTTAGCCTAGTTAGTTTTAGTTTTTCTTTTTAGTCGTATGCGTCATACCCGCTCACAAGGATCGCCGAAGCTTGAACCGTCTGACAATACCGAGAAAGTCCAGCCTGAGAGAGCGTTCTGTTTCACTGACATGTTATGATTATTATTCCTCTGTTTCTTCCGCATTTTCCATGGATAGGAACATGGCAGATCAACCTCCTAGGAAAGTAGTAGCTGACTATGGTAGTCAACTCCGAATCATTCTAGTATCACTTTACCGGACAGTGCCGCCGCTGGCAACTGGTCTATTCCTGCCCACGTCATGCAACTCATAAAGACCGCACTCTAAAAACAACATAAACATGTTTGTTCAAATCTGCGAAACTTTCAATATCGACAACATGAACGATGAAGCCATCTATCTCCGTCATTTTCCCTTCTGACTTGCCGGCAAAGCCTACAAATGGCTGAAGTCACTACCTGCTGGATCCATCACCACTTGGGCGGGCCTTCAAGAGAAATTCATGACCAAATTATTTCCGCCATCTAAATCCGCTCGACTCCGTGAGGAGATTTGTTTCTTCCGCATGAGGTCCGACGAGTCTTTTGGGGAATTTTGGGAGATATTTAAGGACCTCCTTCTTAGTTGTCCTCATCATGGTTTAGATAAGTGGATGATCATTGAGAAATTCTACAATGGAGCCACACATCACGTAAGAGAGACGTTGAACCAGACTTCTAAAGGGAACCTCCTTAAGAATAAAGATCCCGATGAGTGTGTCGTCATTTTTGATGATCTAACAGCGAGCTACGACGGGCACGGGGGTAGAATTCTTCCACGTCATCGAGAGGAGTATTCAGGTTGATTCAAGCACTAGCATGCAAGCGCATATTGATGTTTTAAGCAAAGTCGTTAGAGATCTTATCGTTAAAGCGTTGCGAAGTGTGAGGTTTGTCGAGGGGCTCATGACCCCATTAACTGTCCTGTTAAGCTTGATAGCCATCAGGAGGAAGTTGACTTCGTCAACAACCCCTTGAGGTATCAAAAGCCCGCCTTCAGCGGGAACACTGGCTGGAGAAATCAGAATAACTATCTAGGGGGACAAGCCACTGGCTACCAAGCCCAATACCAAACCCAGCGTCGAGAGAATTTATTCGTGCATGGGAGTTCAGGTCAAGTTCTGAACAAGTGGGAGAGATGAGAAGAAAGCCTCAGTGGAGGACATGATGGCTGAGTTGCTGAAGCGATATGAGAGGAACCGACTGACAAATTAGGCGAAATTTGCGGAACACGATGCTATGTTGTAGAGCCAAGCCATGTCTCCAGCTAATCTTGAGCATCACGTCGGAGAGATTGCCAGCTAGTTATCCGAGAGCGCACCGGTTTCACTACCGAGTAATACCGAGAAAAATTTAGAGAGTACGCCAAAGCAGTGATTACTAGGAGCGGTGCAAGAAGATAAAGAGAGGCTGGTCTTTTGATAGTTGTAACACCTGTGGTTGATGAAGAGGAGAAGGTGGACGAGGAGATCCAGATGGAGCCTCCTCTGGCTGAGGCACACCAGCATACTATTCCAGTAAGTACGAAGCCGGCATATATACCTTCATCATCATTAAACCCACTCTGAGAGTCTACAAACCCAAATTGCCATATACTGGGAGACTCCGATCAGAAAGAGACGAGGAGCAAAACTCCAAGTTCCTTGGACTTCTCAAACAACTTCACCCGAACATTCCTTTCCTTGAGGCACTCACACAAATGCCCAAATATGCCAAATTCCTAAAGGACATTCTTTCCAATAAGGAGAATCTAGCTGAGGTCTCTTCTATTCCGTTGAGTTTTGGGTGCTCTGCAGTTTTCCATAGCAAGTTGCCTAAAAAGATGGCCGATTCTGGGAGTTTCACAATTCCCTGCATCTTAGGTAACGATACGGTTAGACATGTTTTAGCCGACCTTGGGGCCAGCATCAGTCATATGACGTATTCTGTTTTTAGTAAGTTGGGTCTTGGCGAACCAAGGCCAACCCGAATGAGTATCCAGCTTGCTGATCGTTCCGTGAAATACCCGCGAGGGGTAGTCTAGAACATGCTCGTTTGTATCGACAAGTTCATCTTACCGGTGGACTTTGCCATTCTGGATTTGAATGAGGATGATAGTGTCTCGCTCATTTTAGGCCGACCATTCTTTTCCACCGTACAGGCGTTGATCGACGTCCACGATGGAAAACTGATTCTGAGAGTTGGGGATGATAATGTCACCTTTGGCGTAAGAGAATCACTCAAGCACCCCAAGTCGGCGGACGACTCCCTATATTTCGTTGACACCATCGTATCGCATGTGCGAGAGTTTTTCACTGACATCTGTGGAGAACCTACCTTGGACACAAAGATTCTCGATAGGGATATTTCAGAGGTCGAGACGGTTGCCATGACCGCTTAACAATTGATGGATGACACCGTGTCACCACCCCTAGATTCAGAGTCAGCTGTTGAGATTGTGCGAGACGACCAAGAGACCAACCTTCTGTTGAGAGCCCTCCTCCTTCTTTAGAACCTAAGGATCTACCCAAGCATTTGGAGTATGCATTTCTGGAGGAAGAGGGGAAGCTACCCGTCATCATCGCGTCTGCCTTGACGGAGGTCGAGAAGCTGAAGTTGTTGAAGGTACTGAAAGCGCACAAGGAGGTGATAGCATGGAAGATTATCGACATCAAAGGGATTAATCCCTAGTTCTGCACTCATAATATTCATCATGAAGGATAATTTCAAATCCTTCGTTCAGCCTAAACGGAGGCTTAATCCGAAAATTCTAGAGGTTGTTAAGAAAGAAATCATTAAACTCCTTGAAGCGGGAATCATTTTTCCAATCTCTGATAGCGCCTGGGTGAGTCCGGTTCAAGTGGTTCCCAAGAAGGGTGGCATGAATGTCGTCACTAATGAATGGAACGACCTTATTCCCACTAGGACCGTGACTGGTTGGAGATTCTGCATCGACTACCGCAAACTGAACAATGCACTAGGAAGGATCACTTTCCTCTACCCTTCATTGATCAGATGCTAGAGTGTTTGGCGGGTCAGCAGTACTATTGTTTTTTGGATGGTTTCTCCGGATATTTCCGAATTCCGATCTCTCCCGAATAACAGAAGAAAACCACATTCATCTGCCTACGACACGTTTGCCTACAAATGTTTGCCCTTTGGACTCTGTAATGCTCTAACTACTTTCCAGTGATGAATGGTGGCGATCTTTCACGACATGATTGAAGATTCCATGGAGGTCTTCATGGACGGTTTTTCTGTCTTCGGGAATTCTTTCGATCATTGTCTCTCCAACCTTGATAGGATGATGGCTCGTTGCGTCTACACCAACCTAGTACTCAGCTGGGAATAGTGTCACTTCATGGTACGCGAGGGTATCGTTATAGGACATAGGATTTCGAGTTCGGGGATCAAGGTCGATCGAGCTAAAATTTAAACCATTTCTAATCTTTCCATGCCCACTTCTGTGAGATCCATCCGTAGCTTCTTAGGTCATGCTGGTTTATATCTCCGGTTCGTCAAAGGTTTCTTGAAAACTGCGAGACCGATGACCAAGTTACTAGAGAAAGACGCTCCATTTATCTTCTCTGAACATTGTATCGAGGCGTTTGGTCTTCTAAACGACAAGCTCGTTAACACCCCGAGCATAATTGCTCCCGACTGGTCTTTGCCATTCAAATTGATGTCCGACGCGAGCGACTATGCTGTTGGAGCTGTGCTTGGAAACCGGATTGAGAAGCACTTCCACCCGATCTACTATGCGAGCCGGACCTTGAAATACCACCGAGAAAGAGTTGTTAGCTGTAGTGTTTGCATTCGATAAGTTTAGGTCATATCTTGTTCTGTCCAAAAAAGTCGTCTACACGGATCATGCTATCACTCGTTATCTTTTCAGCAAGCAGGACGCTAAGCCTCGTCTTATCCGATGGATCATGGTGCTTCAAGAGTTTGATATAGAAATCCATGATAAAAAGGGCGCGAGAATGTGGTGGCCGATCACTTGTAACGTCTTGAGAGAGCCGAGATTGGAGATTCTGGGGTCATCATCAATGACCATTTCCCGATATAGAATCTAATGTTTGTTAGAGCCCAGGTTGACGGCTACCTGTGGTTTGCCAATATCGTGAATTTTATCATCGATGGTTCAATCCCTACGACGATGTCTCACTAGCAAAAGAAGAAATTCTTTGCTGACGTAAAGTTCTACATCTGGGACGACCCGTTTCTTTTTCGTATAGGTGTTGATCAGCTCGTGAGGAGATGTGTGGATGTTGAAGAAGGGTGGCGAATTTTGAGCCACTGTCATGAGGGACCGACAGGAGGTCACCATGGTGTTGTTCTTAGTGATAAGAAGGTCTTCGATTCATGTAACATCCTAAAATTTTAATGATGAATAAAGGAAGTTATGTTTAGTGATTTAGCGTAATTAATTAATATCGGGTAAGGAGCGGATCTTGGACTTGGAGTAATTGAGATGGGTTAAATGAGAATGGGATTTCAGGGATATAAATACCCCCAAAACCCCAAAATACCTTCATTTCCATCATTTTCCTAAAAACACTCCATAACATACACACCACCTACAACCGCCGGCGGCAGCCGAGGAGAGGGAGAGCGAGGTCCGAGAAAGAGCGAGCGGTTGGTTGTGATTAAGCAAGTAAACGAGATCCAAACAAGCCAAAAAGGTATGGTTCTTGATCTTTGAAGTTTAAAGATCCAAGCTTTTTAGTGTATAAACGACCGAAAATGGCCGGGTAGCGTAGTGGGTGATATTGAACCATAGCAAGGGTGTTAAAATCGCTCGAAATGCCGATCAGAAGCTAAAACAGCGGCTGTCTCGGCAACTTCAACTTCATCTGGGCAACTTCGTCTTCATCTGGGCAACTTCGCCTTCAAAGTGACGAACTTCGCCTGCAAGCTAAGTTCGCCTGATGAACTTCGCCTGCAAGCTAAGTTCGCCTGATGGCAACTTCGCTGTAAAGTTAAGTTCGCCTAACTGGTAACTTCGCCTGAGGCCAAGTTCGCCTGATGAGAACTTCGCCTGAAGCCAAGTTCGCCTGATGGCAACTTCGCTGTAAGTTAAGTTCGCCTAACTGGTAACTTCGCCTGAGGCCAAGTTCGCCTGATGATAACTTCGCCTGAGGCCATGTTCGCCTGATGACATCTTCGCCTGAAGCCAAGTTCGCCTGATGGCAACTTCGCTGTAAAGCTAAGTTCGCCTAGCTGGTAACTTCGCCTAAAGCTAAGTTCGCCTAAGGTTAACTTCGCCTAAAGTCAAGTTCGATTAGAAAATAAATTAAAAATCTAATGAAAAATATGTTAAGACAGTAAATGGAAATAAAATTTTTCCAAGCTGACCTGGCAGCTCGACCCCAGCCAGGAGCTCTGCCCCTTGGACCCTGCTAGGGGCTGCCGCCTCTAGACCCCGCTGCCAGGGGCGCTGCCCCCTGACCCCCGTTCGTTGTGGGTAGTAATTAAGACTAGAAGATGTTATAAGTAGTGATAGTTAAATTGATATGTACACTTGTTATACAGTCAGCCGTGCACAACTGAAGAAAGGGATTACGATCAACGGAGAACGTAACCGTGTTCAGGTGAGTTTCTAGCCCCATTTATGTGTTACGTTTTCGGGGCTGTGTGCATACTCAATATGTTTGTTAATACACTTATCCTAAGAGATAAGTGTATGCCTTATGTGGATAATGTGAAATGTATGAATGATTGCTTGATAGTACGTGAACGATCTTCGGATATTGCACGTACTGTCAGGTTGTAACGCTATGTATAAGGTAAGTATGTTATGTATGTTTATGTGTATGAACATGATAGAGATAATAGAAGAAAGAAATGATAATGTATGGTTACGAAAAGGGTACCGAGCCCTACTAATACTCGAGGTATGATGTATGGTTGTATGGTAACGAAGAGGGAATCGAACCCTTCTAATATTCGAAAACTAGGGACCAGACCCTTATAATATCTGTGATGATAGGGACCAGACCCTTATAATATCTGTGATGATAGGAACCAGACCCTTATAATATCTGTGATGTTAGGGAATCGAACCCTTCTAATATTCGAAAACTAGGGACCAGACCCTTATAATATCTGTGATGATAGGGACCAGACCCTTATAATATCTGTGATGATAGGGACCAGACCCTTATAATATCTGTGATGTTAGGGAATCGAACCCTTCTAATATTCGAAAACTAGGGACCAGACCCTTATAATATCTGTGATGATAGGGACCAGACCCTTATAATATCTGTGATGTTAGGGAATCGAACCCTTCTAATATTCGAAAACTAGGGACCAGACCCTTATAATATCTGTGAGGTTATAGGGCGAAAGGCTCTTTAAAAAGTATGATTTTGTATGTAAGGAAAGCATGAAGGTAAAAATGAACGTATGATTATGAATGTAAAGAAAGTATGAAAGTAAAAATGAAAGTAAAAGCACTTAGGTGTATATGAAAGAAAGTTAAGAGAATAAGTATGAAGCGCAAGAATGTATTGTATGATTATGTTATTAACTAGAACTCACTCAGCGTAGCTGACTTTTAGTATGCACGCAGGTGAGTAGGATGAGGCAGCTCGCTTGAGGAGACACATGGCACTGAACAAGAATCTGGCATCTGAAGACTTATGATGTTTTAATTTAATGCTTTAATGTTGAAAGACAAAGGATGTTTTGAGACAAGTTATGAATTATGTAAAGTTTTATGAAAGTTTTATATTCCGCGTAAATGTTTTAATTAACTCTGATATTTAGAACTGTGTTTATGAGTAAATCCAACACGAAAGTAGGGCTACCGGTAACGGGGCCTTACAAGTTGGTATCAGAGCAAAGTTCGAGAGATTTAAGCATCCTACATGCTTAGACTCGAACAGAGTATGGGATATAAGTAAGAAAGGAAAGAAGATGCCAGTTCAAGAATGCCATGTGTCGCTCAAGCAAGATCAGTAAAGGTAAAGTGTATAATTAAATGATATATGTTAATGAGAAAGAAAAGATACGTGAACGGCAGGGATAGGAGTAATTGATTGTTGATTTGGCTAACTGCTTAAGTAGAACCAGCACAAATAGACTCATAAAGGGAAGTGTATAGGACACGGAAAGCAACGTGATCAGCTAGTCACAGCTGGCCACTGTTATTACCTGTTAGCCTTGCTATCCTTGTACTAGATAGTTCCTTGAGTGATGATGTTTGTGTTTTCCCTTTTAGAATACGATGGCTGGAGCTGGAGACATTGTTGGAGCTGGAGGTCGCACTGGACGACGCGGCTGGCCTCGTCGTGTCCAGCAACCTTCGGTTGAGACAGCTTCCAACACCGAAGCTGAAGGAAGCGCAGCGGGAAGAAACCCGGAAAACAATGAAGGAGTTCAACTGGATCCCGCAATTCAAGCAGCTATTGTTCAAGCTGTAGCCACTGCTGTGAAATATATTACCCCGGGAAGGTCTACTGGAAGCCATGAAAGAACTGTTGAAGGGGCAGATGGTAATGGTAGGAAGGATGACGAGAGGGAAAGAGGTGACTCGAGTGAGGTAAGGTCTGTGAAAGATGATGATAGGAAGAGGGGCCGAGGCGGTTGCAACTATAAGTCCTTCAGAGGTTGTGACCCGCCTAAGCTGACTGGTCTAGGAGACGCAATCGCTACTCTTCAGTGGATAACCGCCATGGATAAGGTTATCCGCATTAGCGAGTGCCGTCCCGATCAAGCGGTAGGTTATGCTACCCAATCATTTGAAGATGAGGCTATGTATTGGTGGGAGAGTGTGGAGCAGAGGAAGACCAGAGAAGAGATCAAAGAGATGAAGTGGGACGATCTGAAGGAGTTAGTAATGAAGAAGTTCTGTGCTGACGCCGAGGTTGAAAGGGCGGAGATGAAGTTCCTAAACTTGAAAGCTGGGACGATGACACATCGTGAGTACACTACAGAATTCAACCGAATGTCTAGGTTGGTACCCGATATGGTCAGCACTGAGGCTAAGAGAATCAAGTGTTATGTGAGGGGATTACCACAGAGAATCCGCATGTTAGTCAGGACAAGTAAACCTGCTACTTTCGATTCTGCTGTTGAACTCGCAGAAATGGTCTATGCAGACCTGGCTGCGGATGATGTAGTGGTGGGAGATGAGAAGAAAGAGAAGAAATGGGTCGCTTCTGCTAAACGACCCGGTACTCAGTCGTGGAACCCCAAGGATAAGAAGCAGAGAGTGTGGGAGAAGAGATCGTGTAAGACCTGCGGAAATATGCATGGGGGTGAGTGCAAGTGGGGTAAAAGTTCTGGTGTTTGTCTCAAATGTGGAAAGGCTCATGGTGGCGAATGCATAATGGGGTTGAATGTCTGTTATAAGTGCGGAAAGGTAGGGCACTATGCTAATGAGTGCGGAGCAAAGCCAGCATGTTACAAATGTGGCAAGCCAGGCCATATGGCAAGGGAGTGCACTGAAGGTGAGGCTGGAGGTAGTGGGATGAAAGGTGCTGAACAAGCAAGGCCGAGGACTAGGGCCTACATGTTGACCCAAGAGCAAGCTAGACAGATTCCTGATGTTGTGACCGGTACGTTCTTAGTAAACGGCATTTCTGCTGCCGTATTATTTGATTCTGGTGCGAATAGAAGTTTTTGTAGCTACAACATTTAGTAAACTAGCTAAAATGAAATGTTGCCGAGTGTCTGAGACTCTTATAGTGGAAATCGCTAGTGACACTTCGGTTAAAATAATGAAAATGGTTAAGGACTGTAGGATAGAACTGGAGGGACATGAGTTCCCGGTTACCTTGTACGTTATGACCTTGGGAGGGTTCGATGTGGTTTTGGGTATGGATTGGTTGTCTGAGTTTGAGGCTCAGATAGTATGTAAAAGTAGGATGATAAGGTTAAAGTCATTGGATGGTAGTGCGGTGACGGTTTATGGTGATAAGGAAAGTTCTGGGCTTAATGTCATTTCGATGATGAAAGCCGAGGGTTTGCTAAGGCGAGGGTGTTGTGCCTACCTGGCGTATGTCGTCAACGCTACGGCCGAGACGAAAGAGATGAAAGATGTTCCTATTGTGCGCGACTACCCAGAAGTGTTCCCTGAGGATCTTCCGGGGTTGCCACCGGAGCGAGAGATAGAATTTCAGATAGATTTAATACCAGGAGCCCAACCTGTCGCAAAGACGCCTTACCGTCTAGCACCGTCTGAGATGAAGGAGTTGATGTCCCAACTGCAAGAACTCCTCGACAAGGGTTTCATAAGACCGAGTGTTTCCCCGTGGGGCGCACCAGTATTGTTCGTGAAAAAGAAGGATGGAAGTATGAGGATGTGCATAGACTATCGTGAGTTGAATAAGCTTACGGTAAAGAATAGATATCCGTTGCCAAGGATTGATGATCTGTTTGACCAACTGCAAGGTTCAAGTTGGTTCTCACGAATAGATCTCAGATCAGGCTACCATCAGCTGAAGGTGAAAGAGGCATACATCCCTAAGACAGCGTTCCGAACGCGGTATGGACACTACGAGTTCCTCGTAATGTCATTCGGTCTAACAAATGCTCCTGCAGCATTTATGGACATGATTAATAGGGTGTGTCGGCCGATGTTGGATAAGTCGGTTATCGTCTTCATTGACGATATATTGATTTATTCAAAGAGTGAGTCTGACCATGCCGAGCATCTGAGAGAGGTATTGGAAGTTCTGAAGAAAGAGAAGTTGTACGCCAAGTTTTCGAAGTGCGCGTTCTGGTTAAGAGAAGTGCAATTTTTAGGTCATGTGGTTAATCCGGAGGGGATTACCGTGGACCCAGCTAAGATTGAAGCGATAACGAATTGGAAGACTCCGCAGAATCCGACTGATATACGAAGCTTCCTAGGGTTAGCTGGCTACTATAGGAGATTAATCGAAGGTTTCTCCAAGATAGCCGCACCGCTGACCGGTATGACCCGAAAGTCGATAGTATTCAGTTGGGGAAAGTTTCAGGAGGAAGCCTTTGAAGAATTGAAGAAGAGACTCACGCAAGCTCCAATCCTTACTTTACCCGATGGTGATGAGGATTTTGTTGTTTGTGCTGATGCCTCGCATCAAGGGTTAGGTTGCGTGTTGATGCAGCGAGGGAAGGTGATAGCCTACGCATCTAGACAGTTGAAGGTCCATGAGAGTACTTATCCGACGCATGATTTGGAGTTAGCAGCTGTAGTGCATGCTCTTAAGATATGGAGGCATTATCTGTACGGCACTAAGTGTACTATCTATACCGATCATAAGAGTTTAAAGTACTTCTTCGAGCAGAAAGAATTGAACATGAGGCAGAGAAGATGGTTAGAATTGATAAAGGATTACGACTGTGAAATTAAGTATTACCCCGGTAAAGCTAACGTGGTCGCTGATGCGTTAAGTCGTAAGAATGAGGAAGTCCTTGCAACAGTGAAGTCATACAAGTTGATCATGAACCCGAGTCTTTTTGAAGAAATCATCAAGGTGCAGTCAGAAGTGTTAGTAGATGAAGGGTTAGTAAAGAAAGAAAGGATTTATGGTCAGCAAGATGAGTTGATGGAAAACACTCATGGAGTTAAGACTAGGTTCGACCGTATGTGGATCCCACGCCATGGTGATCTTAGAAGACGAATCTTAGAGGAAGCTCATAAGTCAAGGTACTCAATCCATCCAGGAGCTACAAAGATGTACCAAGACTTGAAAAGAGATTACTGGTGGCCAGGAATGAAGAATGATGTAGTGGATTATGTTGGTAAGTGCTTAACTTGCTTACAAGTCAAAGCCGAACACCAAAAGCCTTATGGGAAGATGCAACCGCTAGAGATACCTGAGTGGAAATGGGAACACATCACCATGGATTTCATAACTAAGCTACCTCGTACGGCTAAGCAACATGATACCATCTGGGTGATTGTGGACCGTTTGACCAAGAGTGCTCACTTTCTGCCCATACGAGAGGCCATCTCGTCAGAAACGTTAGCAAGCTTGTTCATCAAGGAAGTTGTAACCAAGCATGGAGTACCATTATCGATCGTGTCCGATAGAGATACACGGTTTACTTCGAGGTTCTGGAAGAAATTCCATGAAGCTATGGGGACGAGGTTGAACATCGGTACGGCGTATCATCCTCAAACTGATGGACAGTCTGAAAGGACGATCCAAACCCTTGAGGATATGCTACGTGCTTGTGTTTTAGATTTTGGTGGAAGTTGGGATGATCATCTGCATCTGGCAGAGTTCTCCTATAACAACAGTTACCATTCAAGTATTGGTATGCCACCGTTTGAGATGCTTTACGGTAGACGATGTAGAACCCCGGTGTGTTGGGGCGAGATTGGTCAGAAAGAAATGGGAAGCCTAGAAGTGGTTCAAGAAACGTCTTCAAAGCTCGATCAGATCAAAGCAAGATTGAAAGCCGCGCAAGACAGACAAAAGTCTTATGCAGATAAGCGGCGACGACCAATTGAGTTTAACGTTGGTGACTATGTGATGCTCAAGGTCTCGCCTTGGAAGGGGATTATCCGTTTTAGGAAAAGGGGAAAGTTGAGTCCGAGGTACATTGGACCGTTCAAGATTGTAGGTCGTGTGGGTGAAGTAGCTTATAAACTGGATTTACCCGATGAGTTAGAAGGAATTCATTCAACCTTCCATGTTTCTCATCTGAGGAAGTGTCTAGCTGATGACACGTCTCACGTGCCATTAATGGACATTGAGGTTGATGAACAATTGAACTACATCGAGCAACCGATAGAGATCGTTGATCGCAAGGAGAAGCAGCTTCGTCACAAGATTATACCCTTGGTAAAAGTGATATGGAAACACCGCAAGGGATCAGATGCTAGTTGGGAAGCCGAGGATGAGATGCGCAAGTTTTACCCTTGTTTGTTTATGTAATAGTTAGGTTTCGGGGACGAAACCTCTTTAAGGAGGGGAGACTTGTAACATCCTAAAATTTTAATGATGAATAAAGGAAGTTATGTTTAGTGATTTCGCGTAATTAATTAATATCGGGTAAGGAGCGGATCTTGGACTTGGAGTAATTGAGATGGGTTAAATGAGAATGGGATTTCAGGGATATAAATACCCCCAAAACCCCAAAATACCTTCATTTCCATCATTTTCCTAAAAACACTCCATAACATACACACCACCTACAACCGCCGGCGGCAGCCGAGGAGAGGGAGAGCGAGGTCCGAGAAAGAGAGAGCGGTTGGTTGTGATTAAGCAAGTAAACGAGATCCAAACAAGCCAAAAAGGTATGGTTCTTGATCTTTGAAGTTTAAAGATCCAAGCTTTTTAGTGTATAAACGACCGAAAATGGCCGGGTAGCGTAGTGGGTGATATTGAACCATAGCAAGGGTGTTAAAATCGCTCGAAATGCAGATCAGAAGCTAAAACAGCGGCTGTCTGGGCAACTTCGACTTCATCTGGGCAACTTCGCCTTCATCTGGGCAACTTCGCCTTCAAAGTGACGAACTTCGCCTGCAAGCTAAGTTCGCCTGATGAACTTCGCCTGCAAGCTAAGTTCGCCTGATGGCAACTTCGCTGTAAAGTTAAGTTCGCCTAACTGGTAACTTCGCCTGAGGCCAAGTTCGCCTGATGACAACTTCGCCTGAAGCCAAGTTCGCCTGATGGCAACTTCGCTGTAAGTTAAGTTCGCCTAACTGGTAACTTCGCCTGAGGCCAAGTTCGCCTGATGATAACTTTGCCTGAGGCCAAGTTCGCCTGATGACAACTTCGCCTGAAGCCAAGTTCGCCTGATGGCAACTTCGCTGTAAAGCTAAGTTCGCCTAGCTGGTAACTTCGCCTAAAGCTAAGTTCGCCTAAGGTTAACTTCGCCTGAAGTCAAGTTCGATTAGAAAATAAATTAAAAATCTAATGAAAAATGTGTTAAGACAGTTAATGGAAATAAAATTTTTCCAAGCTGACCTGGCAGCTCGACCCCCAGCGAGGAGCTCTGCCCCTTGGACCCTGCTAGGGGCTGCCGCCCCTAGACCCCGCTGCCAGGGGCGCTGCCCCCTGACCCCCGTTCGTTGTGGGTAGTAATTAAGACTAGAAGATGTTATAAGTAGTGATAGTTAAATTGATATGTACACTTGTTATACAGTCAGCCGTGCACAACTGAAGAAAGGGATTACGATCAACGGAGAACGTAACCGTGTTCAGGTGAGTTTCTAGCCCCATTTATGTGTTACGTTTTCGGGGCTGTGTGCATACTCAATATGTTTGTTAATACACTTATCCTAAGAGATAAGTGTATGCCTTATGTGGATAATGTGAAATGTATGAATGATTGCTTGATAGTACGTGAACGATCTTCGGATATTGCACGTACTGTCAGGTTGTAACGCTATGTATAAGGTAAGTATGTTATGTATGTTTATGTGTATGAACATGATAGAGATAATAGAAGAAAGAAATGATAATGTATGGTTACGAAAAGGGTATCGAGCCCTACTAATACTCGAGGTATGATGTATGGTTGTATGGTAACGAAGAGGGAATCGAACCCTTCTAATATTCGAAAACTAGGGACCAGACCCTTATAATATCTGTGATGATAGGGACCAGACCCTTATAATATCTGTGATGTTAGGGAATCGAACCCTTCTAATATTCGAAAACTAGGGACCAGACCCTTATAATATCTGTGATGATAGGGACCAGACCCTTATAATATCTGTGATGTTAGGGAATCGAACCCTTCTAATATTCGAAAACTAGGGACCAAACCCTTATAATATCTGTGATGATAGGGACCAGACCCTTATAATATCTGTGATGTTAGGGAATCGAACCCTTCTAATATTCGAAAACTAGGGACCAGACCCTTATAATATCTGTAAGGTTATAGGGCGAAAGGCTCTTTAAAAAGTATGATTTTGTATGTAAGGAAAGCATGAAGGTAAAAATGAACGTATGATTATGAATGTAAAGAAAGTATGAAAGTAAAAATGAAAGTAAAAGCACTTAGGTGTATATAAAGAAAGTTAAGAGAATAAGTATGAAGCGTAAGAATGTATTGTATGATTATGTGATTAATTAGAACTCACTCAGCGTAGCTGACTTTTAGTATGCACGCAGGTGAGTAGGATGAGGCAGCTCGCTTGAGGAGACACATGGCACTGAACAAGAATCTGGCATCTGAAGACTTATGATGTTTTAATTTAATGCTTTAATGTTGAAAGACAAATGATGTTTTGAGACAAGTTATGAATTATGTAAAGTTTTATGAAAGTTTTATATTCCGCGTAAATGTTTTAATTAACTCTGATATTTAGAACTGTGTTTATGAGTAAATCCAACACGAAAGTAGGGCTACCGGTAACGGGGCCTTACAATTCAGGATTCTATTGACCTTCGATTTTCAAAGATGCTCATGCGTTTGTTAAAAGTTGTGACCGGTGTCAGTGTGTCGGTAACATCTCATCCCGAAATTAGATGCCCCAAAATGCTATTCGGGTTTGCGAGGTTTTTGGCATTTTGGGGTATTGATTTTATGGGCCTGTTCCCGTCGTATAGAGGGAACACGTACATACTTGTGGTAGTTGATTACGTCTCCAAGTGGGTCGAGGCCAGAGCCTTGCCCACTAAAGACGCCCGAGTTGTAGTGAGATTTCTGAAAAATCTTTTCTCTCGTTTTGGTGTACCGAAAGCCTTAATTAGCGATCGAGGTACTCATTCCTGCAATACGCAGATGGAGAATGCGTTGAAACGCTATGGGGTCACCCATCGGCTTGTGACTTCCTACCACCCATAGGCTAGTGGGCAGGTGGAAGTGAGTAACAAGGGCATTAAACGCATTCTTGAGAAGACGGTTGGGCTAAACCGAAAGGATTGGTCCGAAAAATTAGATGATGCTTTGTGGGCTTTTCGTATAGCGTACAAAACTCCGACCAGTTCCACATCGTTTCAGATGGTTTATGGGAAAGCCTGCCATCTGCCTGTTGAGTTGGAGCACCATGCTTCTTGGGCGCTTCAAACAGTTAACCTTAATCTTTCGACTACTGGAGTTAACCGTGTCCATCAAATACATGAGTTAGAGGAACTTCGCGATCATGCCTATGCACACTCGTATAATTATAAACTGAAGACCAAAGAGCTGCATGATAGGAAGTTGAGAGGTGATAAATAGTTCAATTGTGGGGACGTCATACTCTTGTTTAATTCCCGACTTAAGTTGCATCCGAGAAAGTGGCGTTCTCGATGGTATGGACCATACAAAGTTAAGGAAGCCTTCCCGTATGGAGCGATAGAGATTGAAGACATGAATGGGAGCTTCAAATTTAATGGTCACCGTCTGAAGCACTACATTGGTGAGAAGGCGAGCATGGAGGAAGGCGAGGTTTTGCGCCTTACAGCATCTTTGGGTTAGACGTGATGGAGGGGTCAAGCTGAGGACCCGTTAAACCAAGCGCTCTCGGGAGGCAACCTGAGTTATTGTGTATTTTTCTTTCTAAGGATCCTCCTGATTGAAGCCGCTCGTACTCAATCTCCATTCGAGCAGCTAATTTTGAGGGTATTCTATTTGTCCTTTCATTTATAAAACCAACAAAATCCAAAAAAAAATTAAAAAAATCATAAAAATACAAAAACTTGTTTATTACTTATATTTGTTATAGTTGTGTACGCCGCTATATGCGAGTGATTTTGCTCAGTACAGGTTACATCTTATCGCATGATATCTCTGGATGGTGTGTTAGATCTATTATCCCGAGGTTGCGGCCGCGAATGAAATGTTATATGGTCGTTGATACACATATTATGAAGACATGCGCATAAACCAGGGAAGTAATACGTTCTTTTATCTTATTATTTGCTTTTATTTCTAGTTTATTTTATTTTTATTTCTCTTCCTAATACTCATCGAGGAAAATTCATCGTTCAAGTGTGGGTATGGGAGTTTATTTTACTTAGTTGTAGGAAAAAAAGTAAATAAAAATTGTTTAAAAAATAATAAATAATATATATAATAATAAATCCAAAAAGATTTTAAATGTTTTATCCCTTGTTTTAAAAATTTTATGCATTAAACAGGAAATGATATTAACTACCGATCATTATCACTCTTGAATTTTAAAAGAAAAATGAGCTTTTAAATCAGAGCATATAATTTGGGATGTGTCGGTGGACTCAGCTCTTTAGTTGGTATAGACACTACATGTTTGACTTTAATTGAATCTTAAATTGCTTGAACTTTAGTGGGATGCGTTAAAAATATTTGGGATGAAAGCCTGAGCCATACTCAAACCTCATGTTTGATGTGATTGCTAAATTTTTAAGAAGATATGAATGCTGAAATACGATATTTGGGTAGGTTTAACGTTAGGGTATACTAGTTAGCCCGTGGTATAAACATATAAAAAAAACATACTTCTAGTTTTAGTGGTAGACACTTCATATGTGTATGGTTTTAAAACCTTAAATCACGTATTGATGGGATGCTCTAGGGTTCGGAGACTATGGGTCGGTATACGGTATATTGTCTTGGTATTCACATCGCCTAAGTGGATTTGTGAATATTTTAAGCTAAAATTAGCAAACCCGCCATTTATTTGCCAAATCATAAGTCATAAAATTTGATCACTCGTGCTTTAAAGTACAAATTACTGACTTAATCAATCCATGTTGTTAGCCATATGAGGTCTCCTTGCTCATGTCCTATTACCATTAAGAAACGGACTACATGGCTCACATCATATGTAAACTCACAAATGAATTCGTGTATACTCACCGATGGTGATGATCCTGGGGTGTTGCTTGATAACGGGGGTATGTCATGTAGTGGGGAACACTAGTTAGTTAGTTATTAATTACACTTAATCGAGTATCTAAGTGGCTGCCTAGTAGACCTTAATACTTAAACATAGGTGGAATAACAATATCCTTGATCGTCTCAGTTTTGCTTTTCTGTTATATTCTATTTTACTTAGTTAGATATGAGGTTTAAGTCAACTTGGGGTGGTTATGGGTCGGTAAAACCGAGCAAAAGAAAAAAAAATATATATTTATTAATCTTGGCATCCGCTAGTTCATATAAACTTAAAAATTGTCACATGTTATTTCTCTCGTTGCGTATGGAAAGAGCATAGGTTTAAAGTGGACCAATACACTGGCAATCGCGGTTAATGTTTTGATAATATTTTTGAATATTAAAAAAATCAAAAGTTGAGTTGCTACTATCTATCGGTTATGATCCTGTGCATACTTCTATTTCAGGGACGAAAAAGGTGTAAGTGTAGGAATGTTTGATGTGTTGTAAAACACACGGTTTTTCTTGCTAGTTTTATGTCGTTTTAAGCTTAAACGTTAACGGATATCATTTGTTTTTGAGTTAATTTACATCTTTGTGTATGTGATAGGTCCCATGTTGAATAGAGAGATAAAACGAATCAAATGAAGAAAGAATCAGCTAAAACGGAGATCGGATGAAGCCGGTACGCACAAACGAAGTTTAAACGAGTCGAGAAACGAAAAACCAACCATATCACATGGTCATGCCGCGCGGCCACCTGGCTCTTCATGGCTGCGGGTGGAGGCTCCCTAGGAGGTCCCATCAGCTATTCAAATGCCAAGCTCGTCTATTTTTTCTTATTATAAGCTGGTTGGACCGGGTTTTCAACATATATATATATATATATATATATATATATATATATATATATATATATATATATATATATATATATATATATATATATTATAAAACCTTAGAACGAGAATATAACCCTATCAGCCACCAAAGAGGCCTGTGGAACGAAGAATTAAATAGGAGAAGGTCTCGGTTTATAGTTTGGTTCATTGTTTGTCGGTTTTTGAATTATTAACGATTTAAGGTTCGTTTTATGTGTTTAAGAGATCAAACGAGTTTTATTCAATTTCTAATGACCATGGTGATTATTATTATTATTATTCATATTTACTGCTGTTCCATGATTATTATAGGCTAAACTTGCTTGAATCACCTAGGTTTGATGTTTAACAGTTAAAATAAACTAGTTTAGGGTGCTTAATGAGTGGCTGATTGTTTTTCTATTGTCAAAGTTCATGTTTTATTATTTAATCCCGCTAATATTTACTTCTATAGATGTATCTTAGGTTGCATGAGCCCTGTGTGATTGATTATTACATAAATTAGTTTTTTGTTGTCGTTAATTGCATAGTTCGGTTAATACTTTGTGTGTTGATTGATTTTGATAGACATATCATTAGGGTTTGTGTTTCATAGATCATTAAAATAATTAGATTAACCGCCTTTGAATTGGACCAAAACCTTAGGTGTCGGCTTATCTTACTAGTTAGTTGATAGGGTTAGTCGTTGCGAGACCACATGCGGTTTTTCCCATTGTCGACTAGGTTAAGTTTGTAAGTTGAGTCGTTTTATCCATAGTGTTGAATCACCCCTATTCTCTTAGGTTTATAAAAGCTTGAACCTTAGTGAGTATTGTAGCTTAAAAATGGACCAAGTGTTCAGTTATTAGGGTACTTAGAATAAACAACCAAGAATTAAAAGTTACTAGACGTTGTTAGGGTTTTCTGGTAAAACTGATCGTAAGGACCCAGTTACCTTAGCCTCTCCTATGTTAGCTCATCTTTAAAACCCTGGTTTAAACCACGTGTTACCACCCGAGCCATCCTACAGTCGTTAGATCATCCTACCTGGGTGATTCGCTTTCTCATTATCATTAAATCCCGTTGAGTGTTTCCGTTAGTTCCGTTAAGTTAAGTTAAGTTAGTTAAGTTAATTAGTTTAAAATAACTAATATAAAATCAATTTAATATTAAAGTAGGACTTGGATTAGAATTTATAATCTAAGCCGCTCTCACCAATGTTTTTATAACCGGATCGGAGATCAAACAGGACGCATCACTGGTTCACTGGTCGAGCCGGTTGAACCGTCCCGCTTGGATTTAAGAACAGGATAACACTTATAAATTATTTAGAAATTACACGATATATAAAGTAATAACAACTCCAGATTTTTAGGAATATAATTTAAAAAAAAAGACTATTATCAAATTATGAACATATTAATAGTCGAATACTGCCAGATTAAATGTTTCTTATTATAATAATTATTGTGCTTTCTTTTTTTTTAAGTAAACTTAGTTTACATATGAATAATTGTTGGTATTAATATTGCTACTTATCAGATTGAGCAAGCAAACTGTTAGCCCACTTGGCTTTGTACATACCTTTTAACTCACAGGTCCTAAGTTCGATTCCTTGTGGCAACATTGGTTATTTTTATTTAACATTTCCTAATTTTACATAACTTATGTGTGAACCGGTTCATCTTGACTACTCGGACCGGCTAGACTACCGAATTTCGGTTGAACCGGTCGGACCGGCCGGTCCGGTCCGGTCTCCAAAACAATGGTTATCACGTGTATTCGAGTTCGATATCCGGACTTTCCTTGTCTTTGCTATACGCGACCGGAACACTTGCCAATTTTGTGAACTAGGATAGATTGTTTGGTTTTTAAAAGCTTAGTTATGATTCGTGATTATTATATATATATATATTTTCTCACGTCAGGGTACAAGGTTTTTAGTCAATAAATATTTTCTTAGGGAATATATAGGACAAAGTCTAATAATATTTAGGGTATGCTCGTATGACCCCACTTGACCTATCATCCATAATTTCTTCTAAATGTGTATTCTTCTTACAATTAAGGGGTTCTCATCTTACGGTGATAGGTTGAACCAATCTGCTTCAACCCAATTTTATATTGTCTTTTATTATGCTTGAGATGGGGTAGGTGGATCTTAACTTTAAAGATGTGAGACCCATAGGTTTTTTATATCACATGAACCTAATTGCTTAATGTGTGTGGGGGCTTGATAGACTGGTGGCTGGGTTTAAGTGAAAAACAATATCGGCAATCGCGGCTTTTACGTTTATCTGAGCTTTAAAAAAACTTATATGTTTTTAAGATCACATTTTTCGATTATGATTCCATTGCAAATGACTTTTTCAATGACGAAAAAGGTTTAAGTGTGGGGATATTTGATGTGGTCTAAAATATACATATTATTATATAAATGTTTCCTATACTTTTAAATACTTTTGAGCTAGATTTTAATGAATATTATTCATAGTTGGCTTATTTGTGGATTTTTAAGGTTCTAAAAGATATTGGGCTAAAACTGAGTAGTTTTACTAAACTTGAGACCACGAGCTAAAATAATACAAACAAGAGAAATAAATATGAATTATTATAATTTTTCAGAATCTAATTAAGTGAATTCATGTTGTTAAAGAATTAAAAGAAAGCAGAAAAAAATCAATACAGAAAAGAATGAATCGTGAGTATGTTGGTAATCAAATAATATGAAAATTTCAATTACCAAATTTAATCAAATTAGAAATGTGTGGACCAATTTGTCTTACCCATTTATTTGTTTTAATTTGTAGCCCACAAGAAAAGTATGTTATTGGGCCGATGGATTTATTTCTTTTACCTATTTAAGCTACTGTTGTGAATAAGGTGTAGGGGGGAGACAGACGGAAAGAAGAAAAAGGACGACAGAAAGAGAGCTAAAAGAGAAAGAAAGCCCTTGGGTTTGAGCATAGAGTTTTTGGGTTTTACACCTACTCAACCAAACATCATTATTATTGGTTTGAATTTATTACTATCTTTATGAATTCATTATTTGAACCAATTTTTTTTCTTTTGTTGTTAACTATGGTAGTTGGCTAAACCCTTAGACCGCCTAGGCTTGTGATGAACTTTTGTTCATTTTGGATTTTGGTATGGGTTTCATTTTCGTTTATTGATTTATGATTAAGTAAGAGGTTTACCGTTATTCATTCGATGCATATGCGTGCTTAGGATAGTTTGATGAGTTTTATTGTTTCACAGTTTCCTTGATGATTGTCTGTCATATAAAAGGATTTTGTTAGGTCATCTACTGTTTGTTTTTGACTAGTTTATGGTTGATTTGCAACAAAACCATGGGAACAATATTAATAAATCAAGTAGACTTAGGTGTGCTGCTAATCTAAATAGCTGTGAGGTGATAGATTATGTGATAGGTCTTGGTTAATGAATTGCTAGATTATGTTCTTTGTAAGGGGTCCGTTTAGGTTTGGTTTGTTTGCCTTGTCTATCTAGTTGTGTGAATTCTTTAAACTACCTTTGATTCCCGTGCTGTAAGGTATGATTTCTTATAGAGGTACTTGTCATAAAATATATTGGCCACCGTAAGTGAGTCTAATTAAACCGGTAGTTTTAATAGCCTATTAGGATTGCATAGGTGTCTTCTTTAGAAGGGTCAAGGATCTTTTTTGGTTTCCCATTAAGTGAATAATTTATGATCCCGGTTCCATAACTTAGCATTTTCCAATCATTTGATAATTGATTCGTTAAGGATTCTAGCCTAGGTGGTTGTTTGTCATCATCTGAATTAAGTCCTGGTTTAAGTCATCTTAAGTTTTATTAATTAGTTTTAATATTAGTTTAATCTTAGTTTTTAGTAAGATCTCCATTTTAAGAAAAAATAAATAGTCGTGTCCGTATTTAAGTCTATATTAGCTAGTTAACGTAATTTAAAGAGTTTGTGGGTTCGATATCTGGACTTACTATACTATACTAGAGTCGACCGGTACACTTTTCGGTTAGTAGTTTAAGATTCTATAATTATTACTTAGTGTCTAGATTAGCATATTTTAGTTAGTAAATTATATAACTACTTTTAGAACATCAAGCACCCATACTCTTGTCCACACAAACCACCACAACACAAACCACCACCATTCCTAACCCACACATAGGATCACCCACCACCTTAGCCAATACCTTAGAAGCCCTCCAAGCCAAACAAATAAAATTCACCAAGGCCCAAACCTCAACCTCACCAAGAACCCAATCCAAATCTAAACTCATATCTCCACCCAAATCTCAATAAAAAACCAAACCTAGGATTATCCTTTAAACCAAGCCCAAGCCCAAGTCAAAAACCCCATCATTAGAAACGAACTCATTACACCTCCAGAAACCTCACCAGCCCAACTAAACGAACCCTTATTATCAATATATGAAGATATTCCCTCGACCAACCAAGCACAAACCTTAACCTCACCTAGGACTATCGCACCCGTTACCTCACCAAATTACCAGTTCATTTCACTGATTAGAGGAACATCAGTTTGGACCTCTACATTCACATCTTCCATACAATCCCAAACCACCACATCAACCATAGAGACCACAACCGAACCTACCAGCCTACCTATAGCCTTAACCACATCATTCCTAACCCTATCTCTAACCTTGCATATACCAACCACACCACACTCAACCATATCAACCACACCTCCCTCAACCCAAAAGAGCCCAATCATAGCTACCACTCCTCTTTCAAGTGGCAAGTCGAAGAAGTCATCAGTGTTTCGAGATCCTATCCTCGATAGGCATTGGAAGAAGAAAACGAAAATCAAGCCAAGTCATGAGCTAATGTTGATCAAGTTTATCAAATATCAACAAGGAATCAATCAATAGGTAACAAAGCAACACGACGCTCTGGCTGATCGGGTGGCTACTCTACAAGAACATAGGGACTTGGACCAAGCCTTGATCGTGAGTCAGCGGGAATGGAGAGAAAATTTTCAAAGAAGATTTGACAATAAATTAGTGTTAACCAATGAAAACTTCTTGCGAAACGCTGAGCTTCACGATGAGACTGAACGGCTTCAGTCACATGTCTTTGGTTTGGAATCTGATCTTCCCTCCGCCTGAAACTTTGCTAACAACTTTAGCGGGAGTTCAAGTTCACACTTGATCGAGTTTGGATAGACTTTGAGCGTCTGAGCTCAAGAGTTAGTCTGTTGGAGGGTGGATCCAGTTCCTCAAGGGATGTGGATAGAGTGATGGGTGAAAGTGTGAAGCTGCGTAACTTTGTAGAGCGGCTTGAAGGAGAGTTGGAGGAGCAACGCGAGATTCAAGGTCACGTGAATGATTTTTTGGTCAACCGGTACCTTGCAGTCATGGAGGTAATGCATTTGATAGATCAGGATGTGGAGAATCTGAGAGCACACTTGATGGAGACCTTTCGTGGGTTTCTCCGTGTAAATGAGCCAAGGACCGAGCAGAGCAATAGACGACAAACTGCTCTTGCAAATTTGGTCGCTGATGCCGAAAGGGTCAGAGCTCAAAGAAAATTATATGGTTTTCTATACACGGGTGAGACCAACAAGGATGCTGGTGAAGGTGTTTCAGGTGTGAAAACAAGTGATGATGAGCCTACTTCCGTCGTTGGAACAGTTGTGAGCACCGAGCTAGTGGTTACTACTATAACAACTCGGGTTTTCGAACTTATACTTTTACCCGACTCGGTTCAATGTTCGGGTTATATATATATTTTTTATTAAAAATATTGCATTTGTCGAGTTAGTTTGATTATTTTATTAATATTAAATTGTGTCTTTATTGTTATTACACTTTTAGCCCAAAGTATTTAGTTCTAACTTATTGTGTCCATTCCTAAACTCCATGGACCAGATTGTAACATTCTTGTTATAACCCATATTACAAACGGATATCCATTTACCCATACTCGTATCCAACTGGGTTTTCTTGAACCCGAATCTAAAGATCATTAACTTGGACCTCAAATCTAGTTTAATTGATGTATTGATCTTGTAAATCGTTTGTTGTTGTTAATTTCATCCTTAACCGACATACTATACAAGCAAATAATATCAAAACTTGATCCGATTTCCATTTTTATCAAACTGACAATCCTAATTAACCATTGATCATGAAATCGTTTATAATATTTCAATTAAATGTACAGATACGTTCCTTACATAGTAGTCGACCTTTTGCCCTTATTTAATTGAATTAGTTAGATCGTTTATAACTCGTTCTATTACCTCTAACCGCCGGCCACTGTTGTGATCAATTCGTCCACTTCCGTTAGTATATTAAGGTAATTAATCACATGGTTTTAGTCGCATTTGCATTCAGATCATAAGCCCTAATGTTAATTTGGTTAATCATGACGGGATTAACTAAATCGATTGATTAGGGTTTATAATAAAAACTGAGATGAACTGCTTGTGTATTAATTAAATGGAAATTGTCTCTTAGTCCCATGTTGTTGTAGCTCAGCTGGTTAATACATGTGAGTTTGGGGCGGAGGTCGCGGGTTCGCGGGTTCGACCCCCTGCACCCGATATTTTTGGGAAAATTATTATTATTATTATTCTTTTAAATAATTTATAGTTATATTAATAAATAATAATAATAATAATAATTGATTAAAACTATTTTAATGAAAAACCGACTTTATAATACTTGTTTAACACTCGTTGTCGTTCGTGTATATACAAACATATAAGTATATATATATATACACATATATATATAATAATTTACAAACTAATATTTTGAATTGTGTATAAAAATTAAGTAAACTAATTTATAATAGTACAAACAATAATTATTAAGTTATGATTTCATAAATCAAAATAATTGTTTATATAATAAATCTTGATATATAATATTAAATTATTATAATATTGTTTAATAAGTGGTCATAATAAATCTTCACTTAGCGTATCCGTTGCTCTCTTTTCTCTTTAGGCTTTAACGTTCGCGTGTGACTTTTCCCGCATTCTTATTATCTCAATCACCTTTGTTCGTCATTAAGGCGAGTAACACATTTCCCGTATTTCACTTGTTTTCCACGTTATAGGGACATATGCGTAAATTATATTTCTCATATATACTTATACACAAAACTGTAACTATTGTCTTATATGCTAACGAATTTTATAGCATACTTGTTATGTGCTTATTTGCTTTACGTGAATCGCATTCGGAGAGGTCCAACATAATTTGAGAATAGTATGATCATACGCCAGTCGTTATAGTTTTGTGCTTCTCGACATCTCATCTATACTTGCTCATTTGGTTAATTTGTTATTCTCATATGACTTGTTGCACTACTTATTTATAATATATACTATATGTACATTTAAACTGGTGTGTTGCTCAATCAACCTCGTGTTGACAAAACTATTTTATTTTCAACGCATATGCAGGTCATAGTGTGATGTGAAGTAGTTGAAGTTTGGACGATCACTTAAGGAATTATATTAGAGAAAACTTAATGAGACAATTATTATTTTTTTGGTTTTTGTTTGTTTGATGCACTATTGCTTTTATTTGGATATTGTATGGAATATTTACTTTAATTGAATTTATTAATTAGATATTGAAATTTATAATGTTGCATGATAGTAACCTTGAGAGCTGTGGGCAATCAGTTCACGCCCCGACATTTCCGCCGTAGGGGTGTGACAACTATTGCCACTACAACTGGGCAAGTTAGTTCCACCAGTTCACCACTTGTTGCACCTACTACAGGTGAGCAAGTCAGTGCTGCTTTTACAACTGCCTTGGTTTAGTTTGTCCCACAACCACGTGTAGCTCAAGGTGGTGGTGGTAAAAATGGTGATGATAAAGATGAGTCTGATGATGAAGACTATGACGGTGACGTAAATGAGAATAAGGAAGATGATGATAATAAGAACGATGACGATGATGACCACGAGTTTGATAACTTTGTTGAAGCTCTTGGTGGAAATGGTGGTGATGGTGATGGTGATGATAGTGGTGAAGGTGGTGCCACTGGAAATAAGGCGGGTGCTGATGAATCACCAAGTGAAGCTGTGAAAACACAAGAGACTGATGCTGCAGTTGAAGCTGAAATTGCCTCTATTTTTAATGTTTGTTCTGCTGTAGATACCATCTCGACAGCTCAAGAATCCATGGAAGACAATAATGATGATAGTGATGACGCCATCAATTATTCTCCTAACCCGGATACTCCGGTAAGGGAGAATGTTGAGACTGCTGTTGAAGAACCGGTTGCTGCTCCCGCTATTAAATCTGCCCAAAGAAAGTCAACAAAGTGCATCAATTACTATAGTGTGAGCATGATGGCCAACATGATATGGAGATCAAAACCATATCATGACTCCGATCCGATCCTTTACGCAAAGTGGCACACTGGCAGCAAAAGTTGGGATGTCAGATAAGCAAACGGCGACCTGACATATCTTACCTACCAAGATATGCATACCTTGTCTGTTCTTGACATGAATTATTTCAGGAAGACGGTGGGTCATGGCGAAGATGAACATACTTTGGAAGGATAGTTCAAGAGGTTCTTAAGTCATGAGTGGATAACGACTACCTAAACTTTTCTCTAAATCCGGGTAGAGCGTTCAAGTCAAAGGAAATCAATCCCTACACACAAAAGCCTTCAAAGGGTTCGAGATTCAGGATGCCAGATGATCATGGAGTGCCTATATTTCATTGCATGCCCTTTGACGACAACTTTCTCCATGACTTCATCGCCTGGGAGTTCTACAACGTGTGCGGAAAGGTCATCATTCATTGTGAAAGAACACATGATCTTCGGTTCTTTAATGAGCACGAACTAGCTGGGTTCGGCCAGGCTGACTTAAAGAAGCTTCTCAAGTCACCATTGTGTACGGTTGAAGATGTTCATCGTGACAACACGGATGCTATCGTCGGGAAATTCAACATGTTTGTACGTCTACTTGTTGAGAATAAACCTCTTCTGACCAACGACGATAACTTCGACTACGAATCCGAAACCGACTGAATACACAAGCTAAAAAAAACTACTAAAGACTAGAGGGAGATTGTTAGGCCCAATTTGTGATTAGTCGTTCGTATTTGTTTATCCTTGAACGTTTACGTATGTTAGCTAGTGTTTGGGTCCAAGGCCATTTGTAATAGAGCTCATTGGGCCGATAATAATCAATAAAATAGTGTATGAGATTACACACTATATATAGAGTGTGTAACTCATACACAAACAACCTTTTGCAAAAACCTTATCTTTACAACTTTCAAACTCTCTCTTCTCTCTCTTTCTCACAGCAATAACACACACCAAACAAGATCCGAGAACTCCGTCCTCACTAGTGATTTCCGCTAGCTAGTTTAGAGGTTGATCCAAGATAACTAGTAATAGTGTTGTTGGATCCGGTCAAGAGACTTACACAACCAAAAGGTCATTTTCTCTATGATCCTTAATCACGCATGTTCGGTCTATGTAGTAGATGCCAACGTCATGTGCTTCAACACACTCACTTATATCAAGAAATATGTGTTTATTCCTAGTCATATGGTTACTACGTGCACTATTAACATACAGTGTATCATTCTTTGTTTTATCTTCTCATGCAAAGGTCACGAGCATCACATTTTCTTCATCGTCATAATAGTTTTGTTATTGTGGTTATTTATTTATTTGCAATTCTTTTCCTACATTCTAGACTTATTTTCCTAAACCTTTTGCAATGAAACGCTGAAGTCGTGTGAGGTTATTGCCTCTTTTTCTTGCATCAAAATTTTTTCTTTCGAATTCCTCTCATGCATCTTGTCCCGTCACTACAAGAAAATCCCGCTTTATGCACGATGCTTTTAGGGGCTACTAGGCCCAATCCGCGTTACAAATGGATAGGTTAAACCCTAGACGTTGATATGGATATTGATCGACAACTAAGGTTTTATCGTACACTACACTTTTAGGGGCGCCTCTTTAGGGGCGATAGGTTGCCCCTAATACCCTCAGATATTATTAAGTTTCCCTCCTCCTTTTTCACCATTTCCCTTCAACTCACTAACCCTCTCCCCCCGCCGGCGATTTCCGGCCAACTTGGCTGTTACCACCACCATAGAGTCGTCTCCTTATAACCACTTGGCCGTCACCACCACCACAGAGCCATCACCACCATCTTTTCGTCAACACCACTGAGCCGTTACCACCACAGAGCCGCACCTCCACCGAGCCACCACCACAGAGTCGCACCTTCATCGTGCCACACCTCCACCGTGCCGCACCACCATCGTGTCGCGCAACCACCGTGCTTCACCACCTCCGTTAGTCACCACCACCATTATTTTCATATCTTTTTTTTATTTCTTATTATACTTGTCATGCCAACTAGATCTAGATTAACCTTCGTTTAACTTGAAAACTTGAAGATTGCCTATCCATTTACATATGATTATTTTTAAATATATTTTTATGTGAATTGCTTAACGGATTTGTGTATGATTGCTCGATGTGAACGGATTTGTGTTTAAAATGGTTGGTTTGGTTCGATTTAAACTGATTGTATTTAATTGCTTGAAGTGATTGTGTTTAAAATGGATTGCATAAAGTGATTTGTATTTTATTGCTTGGTTTAAACTGATTTTTTTGCTTGATATGGTCTATGTTGTGTTGTCTAATAATTGATCTCGAGCCACTGTGTGTTTATAAAATAACAATATTTTAAATCACCATTATGTGTGTATACAATCTTTATTTTAATCATTAAAATGTTAGATATACCCGCCCAAAATTGATTTAGAAATCAATTTTTGGTTGTCCCCGTTTTGGGACTGCTTTTGAATATTTATCTCATTTAGGATGTGAATGTGTATTACAAAATAGTTTGTTTAAAAAAGATTCGGTTATCATTTCCTCATTGCTCCTCGGGTATATATATGTATATATATATATATATATATACTTGGGAGCTAAGGGAAATGCTGCTGAATTTTTCTTAAACAAACAATCATGTAATAGACATTCGTATATGAGATAAAGTATTCAAAAAGTGGGTTTAGTAGCCTACCCATGTGAATACTTTATTCAATATCCAAACAATCATGTAATACTCTCCTATAGGGTTAACCTTTAACCCTAAATTTGTTTTAGCTGCATTATCATGTCTGTCGATAATAGTTGGCTTACCAATCCAAACCGTAGTTCACCTGAGTACCAGAAAAGGGCTAAACTCTTTTATCGAGAGGTGAAAAAATCATGTTGACGATAGAGGCCATGTTAGATGTGCGTGTTCAAAATGTCAGACCCAGTGGACCATTTGTATCTATATGCATCAGGATCCCGATTCATGGATCTCTCGGAATTCTAGTATAATACCCCTCAAATTATGAAATGTCATATGCGTGCATTTGGGTTTTGTCAGACATATGATCGGTGGATTTATCACGACGAAAGTTTAGTTGCGCCTGCTGTAGTTGTAGAAGATATTGCACCAACAAACTATATGGCAGGCGTTATCGAAGACATTATGGATGAGCGTATGGAAGAGGATACCAACGATGATGAAGGGAACTTAGGTGCGGAGAGTAGCGGCATCCGTGATGATTTTGAAGAGTTGTTAAAGGAAGTTGAGTCAGAATTATATCATGGTTGTACTAGGTTTTCTTCTCTTAATTTTTTATCAAAGCTTATGCGTATCAAGGTGAATAAAAAATGGACTAATAGTTCATTCGATGAGCTCCTTGAGTTGTTGCAGTCTTCACATCCAGAAGGTAACAAAATTCCTGCTTTGCATTATGCTGCTAAAAAGACACTAAAAAAGGTGGGTTTGTGGTATGAGTCAATAGATGTATGCAAGAATGATTGTGCTCTCTTCTGGGCAGATAACCAGTCGTTACAAAATTGTCCTGTTTGTAATGAGAGTCGGTGGGTCGATACAAAAACAACAGGCAAGAAGGTACCTCACAAGGTGTTACGTTAATTTCCTTTGACCCCAAGACTAAGACGCTTGTATTGTTCGAGGCATACGGCGAAAGATATGATTTGGCACAGTACTGGACAATCAGAAGAGGGTACGATGCGTCATCTTGTCGATGGATCTTCGTGGAAAGAATTTGATAAAAAGTACCCCAATTTCTTGAGAGAACCCCGAAATGTTCGTCATGGACTTGCAGCTGATGGTTTCAATCCTTTTGGTAACATGAGTTTGGGTCATAGCACGGGGCTAGTTGTACTCACCACGTACAACTTGCCTCCATGGTTATGCATGAAAGAGTCTTCATTTATGTTGACCTTGTTGATTCCCGGCCCAAAATCACCTGGAAAAGACATGGATGTTTTTCTTAAGCCCTTGGTGGATGAGCTTAAGCATCTGTGGCAGGAAGGCGTACGTACTAAAGACGCGATGATAAACACATTCTTCACAATGAAGGCGGCGTTGTTATGGACCATAAACGACTTTCCCTGCTCGTAGTAGTCTATCGGGTTGCAGTGGACAGGGCTACAATGCATGTCCGACTTGCAACGAAAATACATCTTCAGTATATGAATCAAATAAAGTTGTATATCTTGGTCATCGGCGCTTCTTAGATGCTGACCACCAGTGGAGAACAAGTTTGGAATTTAATGGAGAACCCAAGACAAGAGCCCCCCCCCCCCCTTGAAAGAATTTAGTCTGACTGACATAGATCATCTTGGTCATCTAATTCATCATCTACCGGGTATACATCCTGATTTAAGAGGTGGTAAGAGAAAGTGGGAGGAGTTAACAAATTTATAATGGTTTGTCCTTGATAATTTTAATGAAGTAAGGAGTATATGAAGTAAGTGTTCCTATATTTAACTTTTCATTATTTGTCAAGTATTTCTCCGTTCCTCACTTATATAGTTTTATCATTGATTTAGTGAATTTAAATATAAACATCCCGAGGATGATCTTAAAACCAAATTTCCAAAGTGGTTTCTTGAGAAGGTAATACATATATAGCAAGTATCACTCTATATTTGTTAGGTAATACGTATATATGTAAGGCCCCGTTACTGGTGCCTCACTTTAACGTTGGATTTACTTATAAACACAGTTCTAAATATCAGAGTTAATAAAAACATTCACGGAATATTAAAAACATTCAAACCATTTCATTACATAACCATATTTCTTGTCTAAACGATCATTCCAAATCATTTAACATAAAACATTGTCTTTAAAATAACATAACATTTCCTTGACATGCCAGCTTCTTCAAGTCCATGCCATGTGTATCCCCTTATGCAAGCTGCCTCTATCTACTCACCTGCGTGGATACTAAGAGTTATCTACACTGAGTGAGTTCTAGTTAATCATACGACATACAATATGTTCACATACTTGCACACGTGCCCGAAGGTGTGTACATTATTAATACTTTATTTTACTTGCATAACTATCCATACTATATAAAGTGCCTTCCGCCCTATAACCTCACAGATATTATAAGGGTCTGGTCCCCAACATCACAGATATTATTAGGGTCTGGTCCCTACCATCACATATATTATAAGGGACTGGTCCATATCCTCACATATATTATCAGGGTCTGGTCCCTATCCTCACAGATATTATTAGGGTATGGTCCCTATATATGGTGCTACTGTAACACACATGTCCCTTACATACTTGCCTTAATAACACGTTCAATATCCGAAGATCGTTCACGTACTATTTGCATACCATACATATATCATTCATACATCATACATGCTTCATACATACATCATTCATACAGCATATATATCATTCATATCTTTAACTACCCCCTGACGGTCCATGCAATATCCGAAGATCGTTCATGCACCGTCAAGCAATCATCATACATAATTCATATAAGGCATACACTTACCACTTAAGGTAAGTGTGTTAACTATCACATAGAGTATGCACACAGCCCCGAAAACATAACAAATAAGTGGGGCTAGAAACTCACCTGAACGCGGTTACGTTCACCGTTAATGGTTATTCCCTTCTTTAGCTGCGCACGACTAACTGTATAACAATTACACGTATCAATTATCTATCACTATCCATATCGTATTTCTAGTTTAATTATAACCCACAACGAACGGGGGTCCGGGGGCAGCGCCCCTGGCAGCGGGGTCTAGGGGCGGCAGCCCCTAGCAGGGTCCAAGGGGCAAAGCCCCTGGCTGGGGTCGAGCTATGACCATTCTGTCATTTTGTTAAACTTCTAGTTCGTTACATTGTTCTTAACGAATTGTGTTATCATAACGAACTGGTCCTTGTAACGAATTGGACCCTTTAACGAACTGGTTATTTAAACTAATTGGACCTTATAACGAACTGGTCCTTTGACGAATCGGTTCATGTAGCGAATCAGTCCATGTAACGAATTGGACCTTCCAATTCGTTAACTCCTTTAACGAATGACTATAACAAATCAAGAGTAATTCGCTATCTTTTCCCTTAACGAATTGAACACGAACTGAAGCTAGTTCGTTATGCTTTCTTTAACGTATTACTAGCGAATCACCTCTAGTTCGTTAACTCCCCATTAACGAACTAGGGTTAGGTCAGAGAATGTCTGAACATTCTCTGACATTCCATCTTAAGCTCGTACCACTTTCTGGCGCCGTCGCCGGAAAACGCGGTTTCGCCGGAAAAACGAGTTTTGACTGTTTTTCACCGTTTTTCGCCCCGTTCGATCCAGATCTGAGCTAGGGTGATCCCTAAGCTCATCTTATTTTCGGTTTATACCCGATTCCACCTGGATCTCATGACTTTACCGGTTTAACGGTGTCGGGTCGTCGTTTCGTGACCATAACTAACGAGTTTAAGCTCATACAACATCATACTATCATTACCTTGGGTCGGGATCGGTTCTTCTCCTATGTTTCGGCTAAAGAGAGTCAGAGAGCAATATGAGAGAGAGCTAAGTGTGTGTTTTTGTGGTGTATGGAATATGTGTAAATGAATGAAAAATGGGTAATTAAGGTTTATATAGTTATGGATCATGGGCTTAAGCCCATCGTCTTTTCCTTCTTTCCTTCATGACTCAAGTCCATAACCCATATCCATTTTACCCAACATTATCCCGACTCATAATAATCCATATTCTCATTTTTATTAACCGAAACTAGAAAAACGGGATGTTACAATATAACTTGCATAATTATATATTTGGTAGGTTTATATGATGAAAATACAAAGATATCCAAATTTCCATCCAGAGTTGTATGCGCTTTCAATAGGTGCGAACAAAAATTCCTTTACTTATACCGCTTGCATAGTAAACGGTGTTAGGTTTATGTTACTTGGCCGTGACACAGAATGAACAACACAAAACTCTGGGGTTCTAGCTGAGTAGGGCTGGCATATCGTGTATACCCGTACACGACAAGACACAAACACGGTAAGACACGAACACGAAATGGGTATACCTGTACACGACATGAAAACTTATCGTGTACCTGTAACCAAAACAAGAACATGAACCTGTTAATACCTGGTATACATGATAATGCACGATTGTCCACGATAATAGCTGTTTAGAAACACATATTTGACAACCTTTTAGCGAAATATAAGTCAACAAAAGTTCATAAAAGTCTTAAAATAATCCATTATTCTTAACAAATTTAAGACAAAAACATATATAATTCTAATCAAAACATATATTGAAATCAATATCAAGTTCCAAACTTCCAAGTTCCAATTGGTCTTTCTTCTCAATTCTTCAATTCCAAATAATCAACCTACACGTACACAGTATAAGTATAGTCAATTTGTCTTATTAATCATGGACAATTGGACATATTCATATAGTTTTATCAAGTAACATTATTAGAAAGTTTTAGAGTGAGGTACCTTAGGACTGTTCATTGTTTTTAGCGAGCAACACTACTTGAAGAATTTGGAGTTGGTATACCTTAGGATTGTTCACCGAGTTTGAAGCATTTGATTCACAAGTAATGTCAAGCGACATTATATCTTCAGTGATCTCTTCCACACTAACTTTGTTAGAACCTACAAAGTACAAACAAGCATATACATTATAAAATTAATATAATACATGTATAAAACTTATAAAAATCAAGCAAAGATGGACATTACAAAAATCTCCATGTAACCAATCTTTTGTGCATATTAGAGCCCCAACAAACATACCATTGTTTTGGCTTTCTTCTCCTTTGCCTTTTCCACCTTCCTTTTGTGGGTCACTCATAATTACCTAAATAGTAAATACTAACAAACGTGAGCAATCAAAAGTTCAAAACCAAATTAGTGAAATAACTAACTAAAACAGCCCTATAATAGTATAGTTCACATCAATACTTAATAGTTTTGTACAAAACAAAATAAACCCCACCCAAAATTCTTTTGATTAAATCCATTCTAACATTTTCTCACCAAGTCCCATATTATTAAACTCAGCAACCCACCGAGTCCCAACTCATTCACCTCAATCCCAAAATCAATTTTATATTTTTTACACAAACTGAAAGAGTATGATGAACGGAAGATGAAATTTTATATTTATGATGAATTTCGTTAATACTTACCAAGCAGTAATAGTCGCGGCAGGTGATGGTCGGATATGAATGATGAACGAAACTGGAGGCCAGAGAGAGTATGGCCGCAGCGATGGGTGGTGGCCGGAGAGAGTATGGCCGGCGTGAAAGGGAAGGCCGGCGACGGGCCGGTGTGAGAGGTAAGGCCGGCGACGGATTTTTTGGTGACGGGAGGATCAATGTTGAAGAATGACGGTTGTAAGAAACTAAGAATGAATTAGGGTTAGGGATAAATGGATAAGGGATATAATTTAACTATATATATTTATTTAATTTTAAAAATAACCAGGTATTAACAGGTACTTAACAGGTAAACTGGTATTATACCTGTTTAGACACGAAAATTAACAGGTAATTTCGTGTCTACCTGTTTAGTACACGAAATCTGTTAAGGTCTTACCGATTACATGTTAAAGTCGTGTAGGTACGTGTCGTGTATTCGTGTCTGGTGTATAAATTGCCAGCCCTATGGCTGAGGGAGAGAATGGTGAGAAATTATATGGCCAAGTAGAAGAGATTATTGAGTTGTGTTATCCAAATGGGTATTCAACAGTCCTATTTCATTGCAAATGGTTTGATACTCTAAGGGGTGTTACATTTAACAATAATATTACCAGTATCAACACAGAACGTGAATGGGACAAAGAAGATAAACTTATATTTGCTTCACAGGTTAAACAAGTGTTCTACATCCAAGAACCTTCTAGAGGAAACCAAAACAAAAACCATCGTTGGGTCGTTGAGAATGTTAATCATCGAAAAATTTGGGATATACCTACATTAAACGACAATGGCAGAGTCGAGAATGTTCAAAATGTTGACAATGACCTAGTCAAAGATCTTGACGTTGTTCACAACAATTCGTCATCTAATTGTGTATTATTCATTGAATTTAAACAATACTTTCAAAACACGTCTTCTCATGTTACTCGGGTGAGACACCAATTGAAGTTGATCCGCCAACGATCAAGACCGTTAGTGACGATTATGATAAGGATGATCCTGATTTTGACACGATGGAGTATGATACAGACACTTACACATCAGATGAAGAGTCTGATTAAAAGAATATTTTGTTTTAATTTATGTTTTGTATCTATTATAACAAACTTTGTATGTATTTTCGTGTTGTAATAGAAAACTTGATTGATCATCGTATTATATATTTGTATTGCATATCTTATAAATTCTTAGGAAATAGTTTTATTATTGATGTTGTAGTTGTTTGTGATGGTGGACGTCATGTCACGAGGTCATGGGGAGATGGTGCCGAGGATCCACCACCTCCCAGAGGTTTTGGGCGAGGTTGTCATGAGGAGGACGATAAGTCTTATATAGTTTGTTTATTTATTTATTTATTATATATTACGACTAATAATTTTTATTAACTTTTGTAGTTGTTACGACTCGAAAAGTAAGGGATACTGCGAAAAATATAAAGTTGTTACAGGCATTTGCAAAAAACGGCAGGAAGCCTTTAAGGCTTTCTTTTGATATATTTGCCACATTTGCTCCCATTGGTGATGTTGGAGATATGTTTATTCCGGATGTGGGGAGTTACATGTGGAGAAACATCGCGTTTGATAAAGACTCTTGGGCATTTGTTTCCGAGGCAGAAAAGAATGCGCTCAACGAGCATATGCGAGTATGTGATTTGTAAAGTTAATATGTTCATTAGTTCATTATTAGTTCTTTACTTGACTAACTTATTTTAATTAATTCCTATCAATATTCTAATTTTGATGAGATTGAGCGGGATCCTCAATGCGAATTGTTAAAAGGTGGCATTGAAGCGGCAATCATTAAACGATATAGAGGCCGGAAATCGAATGCAAAAACACACTTTAACAATGTGGGAGGATCTAAGGATATGGAGGAAATAAAGAAAAAGAGCCCCAAAGATATGTTGAGCGAAAATTGAAAGAAAACATGTGACTATTTTTGTTCTGAGTCACATAAAAACCGGTCAACGGTTATATAGACAATCGAAAACATCAAAAATACCCAAAACGAGGGGGGGCAACATACAGTAGCTATGGTTACAAAAATGTAAGGTTCTTTTTTATATAATGTTTTTATTGTGTAATCTAATTTTTAATGTTATATACAGAATATGAACCAGCTACAAACGTTTAATAAAGCGCATACTCGTCGTGATGGGACGTTTGACAGCGAGCTAGCCGAACAACAATATGTAAGTATTTATTTAAAGTTTATTTTTCATATATACACACACAAACATTTGAGAAAGAGCATATTATATACTTTTTTTTTAATTACATAATGATTTAAGGCTAGAGTTAGAATCTCAAACTGATACCAACAACGAAGGAAAATATGAAGAAAGTCCCGAGCCATTATCGAATGCGGTCGAGGTATTCGAAAAGGTGATGGGTCCTCGACGCGGTTGTATTAGAGGGATTGGTCGTAAACCTAGAGCTTCTTTACCCGGTTCGTCGAGTCGTCTTGATCATCTTCAGCCGAAGCAGACACCGCCTCCACTAATGACACAGGTAATCAAAATTAGTTTATGTTATTATTTTCATTTTAATTAGTAAATGTATTGGATAGGTCAAAATCTTCTAACATGCTTAATAGACAAAAATTGTGTTATATTAATTAGAGTATTAAAGTGTTGTATATTGGTAGTATTAAGTTTTTATGTGTTTACTTACAACATATACATCTATCTTATTTTGTATACCCAAATTGCTAGGGGTCGACATATGCTTTTAGGGGCGACGTGTACTATTAGCGACGAAAAATGGCATATTAGTGACGAGGTATTAGGGGTGCCTCATTAGGGGCAATAAATAAGGCATTTAGGGGGCGACGGGTGTCGCCTCTAAAACACCCTTTTCTTGTAGTGCGTTGTCCGTGACCCCATACCTCCATACAGTTTACTTGTATTTTTGATTGATTGGTCATAATTTGAAATGCTTGTTCACTTTGATTGTGATCAAACTGCCTCATACGCAATTCATGAGATTGCAGGGTTCCAGTCATAGTTTCTAGCGAAAGTGTATATGGGTCTTTGGCTTCTTCAATTGCTACAACATATACAAATTTCTAGTCAAGCTTCTTAGGATATTTTCCATAATTCGTTTTTCTTCGATGCTTTCATCATTTGACCTTAATTGGTTTGTGAGTTATTTGACTCAATTATAAAATCTTTTATGGACTCGGTTTCTTTCATTCTTATGGAAAATTCGCAACACATGGTCTGTAACCTCATTGTTTTCACCCTTTTTCTCCTCTATATGTACTGTATGAAATCTTTCATGGTGAATTTTTTTTCTTGCTCGCAGATACCACTTCTATGAAAGGAGATATATAATGTTTGATATTCTATATTATTGAATCAAACATAACTAACTAAATACATTAGGGTTACTATTTATATAAACTGAAAAGGTGGGGGTTGAGAGCATAACAGACACAAATTAATACACCTCATGATCCTCCATAGTTACACTTATGTCGTTTAACATAATATCATATTCAACGCATAATAATGTTTATAGCATCTAGCTTATCTTATACATTTAACACATGCCAACCATCACAACTCTTGGATGAAAAGATGCAATGTTTAATGTAGTATATATATATACTTCAAACAAATTAAATATCGTAATAGATGTTTGTTTCTGTACATAATTTCTATGATTCATGAAATAGAGACCTTCAAAAAAATTGTCTAAAATTCTACTTAACGTTAGAGCTTCCAAACCCCCACCAAAAGATTTAAAACTGAAAAAACAAAACCCATAACATTAAATGATGAGATATATTATGCACGCATTCAAAAAATTGCTACAATATACTTTAACAAAGACATTTGAAAGCCCTGGTTATAATATAAAAGAGCCACCCACAAAGTAAGGTATTTAACGACCATATAAATAAGATGAAGTTGTTGACAAATCCACATTAGACCCATCAAATAACGATGGCTTGGGTGTTGTGAAGTAAGAAGTGACAGGCATGTTTGAAGGGAGTGTAAGGAGAGATGCTTCGGAGTTTAGTACTTGAATCACTTGTCTCATCGTTGGGCGGAGTTTAAAGTCAGGATGCACGCACCATAACCCAATGATCATCAAACGCTTGACTTCAACTTCAACAAATTCTGATCCAAGACGTGGATCGACCGCTTCCAAGAATGTCCCGGTCCCATAGAGCTCCCAAATCCATTCCGGTAACCATATATGTGCTTCCTGTGCCTTGTAGTCAATAGATTTTCTCCCACACACTATTTCTAATGCAACAACTCCGAAGCTAAACACGTCTGATTCTTTCGTTGCCTTCCCTGTGTTGGCACACTCAGGAGCAATATAACCCATGGTTCCAGCCAAAATCGTTGTCTGAGAACCTTTGTCATGGTCAACAAACTTAGCTAACCCAAAATCACCAAGCTTTGCATTGAAATTTGAGTCTAACATCACGTTACTCGATTTAATATCTCTATGCAAAACACATTTCTCCCATTCTTCATGAAGATATAATAAACCGGAAGCCAAACCAATAGCAATTTTGTACCTTGTTCCCCATGTCAACAAGCTCTTTCCCTTGAAAAGATGCGAGTCTAGGCTTCCATTTTCCATATACTCGTAAACAAGCAGGAGATCTCCTTTCTGGTGGCACCAACCGATGAGTTGCACCAGATTTCTATGTCTTAACCGGCTAATGATCGTGACTTCCGATGCATACTCCTTGATCCCCTGTTTGGAAGTCTTTGACACCCTTTTGACTGCTACATATGTGCTCAAATCTTTCAAAAACCCTTTGTAGACTCCTCCAAAACTTCCCTCTCCAAGCTTTTGTTTCTCTGCAAAGCCAGCCGTTGCCCGAGCTAATTCAAGGTAAGAGAATTTTCTAGGCCCTGTAGGACTGATTTCAATTTCATGGTTCATAGAAAATCCAAGTTCCTGCACTTTATCACCACCGTTTTTCTTCTTCCTCCAGAAGAAGAATGCAAGTATTCCAGAAACCACTATTAAAAAAGATATTCCTGCTATTAATCCCACCACGAGTTTGTTGTTGTCATCAACTTTTAACTGAGAACTATTAAACATCCAAGATTTTACTATGTTTTTATTGAACACCTCACCAGTTGCAGCTAAAAACCCTAGAGAAACCCATTCAGGCAACTCAAGCCGTAGATCAACGGATAAACTTAAGTTGTTGTGTTGGACTTGGACGGTATTGTTTGATAAACAAGTGAAGGAAACATTAAGATTTTCAGAAGCCGAATCATATTCAATCAAAACTTGGCACTCTCGTTGACTTGACATATCATTAACTAGCCATGGCTTATGGCTAACAGAAGTAGGAGAGTTAACGTTGATACCTACATGATCACATGACTTGGAACTCGTTTCCCAAGGGTTGCAATAAGGATCAAACTCCACCCAAACATATTGATCGTCGCTATCATTGGTTGTGCTATCAATCCCAGAACTATTCTGGGCAAGGAAGAATCTGAAGCCATCGTCTTGACGATGAATGTTACTCTGGTTGAATAACTTTACGAATGTGAAGCTGGTAGAGAAACTCGCTAGCTCACGCGAACCTTTGTCCCAGAGATGAAACGGTTCCATGTATGTCACCCGCCCTGTTCTGACCATGCGATCTCTAACTTCTGGGGTCACCTGAATTGCATCTTCAGAGATATTAGCACCACCATCTAATCTGAACATGTCCATGTCATTTGGACTGAAGTTTGTAAAATTGAAAGAAATTGAGGCTGCATAAGGGATTAAGATAAGAAGGAAGCATGCTAAGATATTTCCCATGATCATCAGCAGAATGTAAAGTTGCTGAATAAATTGTTAGCTTTTTGATAGGTGGTTGTTTTCGAGTGGGCTTTCTTTGTTTATAGGCGGGGTTTATCATTTTTGTGAGGACAATATTTAAAGTGGATTTTTCCTAAGCTTGAGTCAGCTGCTATAGAGTCAGTCAACATTTCTAACTCGTGTAGGACTTATATGTCATGCAGTTTTTTTTTTTCTTTCTTCTTATTTTTGATGTTCTAAGAATGGGTAGTTTCCCCACAATTCATGTGACGTCGCTAATAACTACTAACCAAAAGATCAAATAAATTGTGGTTTGCGCTGAGCATGTAACTTTAATAAATTATGGTAAGACATAGTGAAAGTAAGATTCGAATATAGGATCCTTTAAGACGAAAATTAGATGCCTACAATTCCACCAGTCCTATATAAATCAAACCATATTCCACCGTGATTTTACATGGTATATGGTTTTTTTTAAAGATAATCGATGTTAGAATTCTTAAATTAAGTGGCCAGCTTGTAGCTTGTTTATATAATAAGAACATAATAAATAATTAGAGAATTAATGAGTTATGGGGATTTCGAACCCACCACCTCATTTTAAATGGGCAAAACACTATAACTTTAAACCAATAAGTCGTGGGTATAAGCACGGGGATAATACCACTATTTTACAGCCGCTAGAGCCTCCAATTCAACCGTTGCTACGTCCACTTCGTCGTTCGATCCACTTGTACTGCAACAACCAGAATGCAAAACAATACAATCGTTTATGGATAGATATCAATGTTTCAGTACTCAACATCATCGCATCTCCCACCTCGCCATCGCCCCTCCCTCCACCGCCATGATTGTGCGCAATCGCCATCCTCGCTGCTGGAATATATTAAGAATATAATTTATTTATTAAACTGGTTAGATATACCATCCCAGATCATAGTAAAATTTTGTTTCTTCTGATAGCTCTAAAATCCTTTTTACTTACATGTGATTTTGGTATTTAACTAATTACATCACTCCTTTGCGAATTGATATAAAAAGAAATAAATTATGTCCGTGTACAAGTTCAAATGGTTAATATATTTTCCTATTAAAGGATACAAAGGTGAAAGATCCAATTAATTTGTGCATACACGTTACACCAGTCTTGCTTCGAACATTAGATACTTTTTTTAACGATAAATTTCTTTTATAATCCTTACTAGCTTTAGAACCCATGTAATACACGGGAATTTTCAAATGATAAAAATTAATAAAGTTTTTTATTTGAAATAAAGATGCAAAATTAAGGGAAAAAGAAATTAAATTCATATTACAAACAATAACCAGTTTAGAGTCTTCAATTTACAAATTTAAGAAAATCTCTTTATATACAACATTCGTAGTTTTATCACAAGTATTCCCTTCATCATTATATCAAAAGTTTAAGACTATGTCTGCTGGTTACTCTGGATAGCGCAACATATAATTGACCGTGGGACAAAACAGGTGATCGGATGACTTTATACAATACACAATTACCTTTAGGTTTATTGTTTGCTGATTATCGATGTCAAAATAAAATGACTCACCATCCTAAATTTTGAAATTGACAAATTTAAAATGATGCAAACAAATATTATATAATTGTGTAAAATTATTAAAGTTTGTGTCATCATCTTCAATTCATTAACTTTTTATCAAGCTGCTCAATAACTTCAGTATCGTCGGTATTTTTTAGTACCTTGAAGTAATTGAATGACTTATCTTGGTTGTATTTTGTGACTTGCACCTTAAAGGTGAGTTTCCTGTCAACCAAAGTTTCCAATTCAGGCGGCCAGAACGCGTCATTGTTAATATAAAGTCTAATAACACCAATATTTAATTATGCCTTAAAAACTAATTATGCAAGTAAACACCAATCTTTTTTAATTGTTAATATAAAGTCTAAAAAGAGGGGAAAAAAACTTACCATTGTGATTCCTATAGCTTACGTCTTTATCAGTCATGTTATCTGGGTCACATATTAACTGCAAACATCAAGTTTTGGGAAATTACAGATCTGTGTAATTCTTGAAATTTAGGTAAACAGGTCACATAAAAGGTTTCACATCTAAGATTAAAAAGCGTCAAAGTTTACATATTGAAAATTTTTTAACTAAATTGGATAAAACGATCATCATTCAACAGTTTATTTGGTTAATAAAATTGATCAAAAGATGCTTCAGTTTGATCACTGCAGGCTGCAAATTATTACATGGTTTAAAAGCGACATTTTGACTTAAGGGTATTTTTGAAGAGCTAAAATTGTTGGTTTCTAGCAACTCGGGTAGACTGCATAAATATTAGTAGGGTCGAAGACTGCAAGTGTACCGTAAGTAAAAATTCGATAAAAATATCGGTACTAGTATCGATTACCATTTTAGTTAAGGGTGAACATAAATATTATGAAAACAAATATTTGCTTCATTATCCTTATAAAATTTTGAAAAATTGAAATCATTCAACAAACAAAAGTGTAAAAATTGATCGTCCGTTTACTCGATTTCGAAAGAATAAACTAAACATAAGTAAGCGAAGAAATAAACAATATTATTTAGTTTTTACCACTGGGCTCACTGTGCAAATCATTTCCTTGTTTATTATCCTTGAACCGTGATTCTTTCAGCCAATCATAACCATCTTCTGTGGAATCAAGATCATAAAAATCAATTTAAAAATAAAAACTACATAAAGGTTCCTAAATACAGTAAACGTGTGATCCATGTATCGAAATATAATACAAAGATCTAAATGTGCAAGATATACATAAGTCTTTTTCAATTTTTGGGTCTATGTTGTCTTAAAAATAAAAACTACGAATGTTGCAAGATATACAGTAAACATATATCTTATTCACACTTAATCCAAACTCATATAGCACATAATACAAAGATCTAAATATGACAAAACTGAATCAGTAAATCGATAATACGAATCTATATTATATGATACGAATCAATAAATTGACAAAATTGAATCAATTAATTTTAAACTGAAATCAATTGAAAACCCAGATTCAATCATTATAAGAAAGTAGATGATATCATTAAATTTTATAATACAAATTGTTACTTGGTGAATCGTTAGACGAAATCGCAAGATGCAAAAAGGCCAGAATGAAATCGCAGAGTGAGCAAAAGAGAAGGTTGAGATACTAAAACCCTAACTGGATTGTGTTGCTAAACGTAAATTAAATTAAATCCAATAATATATCTGGTTAATATCCATGGGCCATATAAATGAAACCCATAATCCATGGGTAGCATGGATTAAGAAGATTGAAGATTAAAAGGTAGGATTAATTTAGTTATAACACATCAGCATTTAGTATTTTTGTTTATTAGTATTGTTAGATTGTCAGTGAAACTTGAAACTATGATCTTCCATGTTTAAAGACTTTGTCTTTACTAGTGAGTCACCACCCTATTGGTTAGGACATTAGGTAGTAGTTGACATATAGTAATTGTATAATTTTTTTGGAAAATAATTATTACAAAATAATCAACCATTAACGTAAATTCTTTTGGAATCTAATTATACAGTTATAAGTTACCATTCAAACTATTATAGAAATTCATTTCTTATAATAATAATAATAATAATAACTATTTTTTTTATAAATAATGGTTATTATATATATTATTGTTTCGTCCTTTTATTATTTTTATTTATTATTTATGATTTAGTTTTTTCTTTTAATCCAAATTCACCACCATTCAAGACTTCAAGTCAGCCAAAACCGTTCTGTCGATCGATCACTTTCTGCAATCCTGAACCACCCCAAGACAATCTTTGCACCATAGAAACCCTAATTACTAAACTTCATGGGTTAATAGTGATGGTGCAAAGAACCTACACCTTTCAACTCTTTGAAATTTCATTTTCATATAAAACAAATTTTCATATTGTATAACGACTTTAGTGCTTAATGTTAAAAACCCTCCAAAAATAAAGGGTCGTAATATTGGCACACCCCACGTCTATTTAGACATTCATATGAGGGTGATATGCCTCATATTGATCAATATGACCCATATGACATGGCCAATTTTTTGTCTGTTAGATGGGCTGATATGCCTCATATTGATCAATATGACCCATATGATGGTGTGTAAATAGAAAAATGGGGTGTATCAATAGACGGAGCCAAAAGAAAAGTCTTGTAGTTCTGACAAGATAACGAGATGAAAAGTACCAGAAAAAGCAAAGAAGCTATGCCTGATATTTCTTCGAGTGTTCTTAAAAGTCAAACAAATACATCATCGTCGTCGTACTCAGTATATCCGACCAATAGCAAAGCTATGGTAGGGTATGAGGAGGGTAATATGTAGCCAGTCTTACTTCTACCCCATGGGTATAGAGAGACTGCTTTCGGTGAGACCCCCGGCTCGATAGTAGTATTGCATCAAGCCTTGGACATAAGGCACATAACACTCAATCATCGGGACACCGGCTGATTAGTGCATGCACCCTTGTCTTTCGGCTATCAACGCCACCACATGATGCCTGATTAACATTCCGTCACTTTTAACGTTATTTTCACGAGATTAGTAAAATAACGTCAAAATTAGTGAAACCTCACTTTTGCACACCCGAGGGTTCACACATAAATACATTATATGTGCGCACCGCAAGCAGGGCTTCTATATACATTAAATGTGTGGCCACGAATTTAAGACAATACGAAATGTTCATAAGATTTTTTGGACAAATGGCAGAATCTGAATTGCTAAAAATCTCATCTAGTATTGATTAAAAATAATCGGATCGATAAGTTTCAAGAGAGACTCTTATAAATTGGTTGGTCAAATAAATATTTTGTTGAAAACGGATTAGTCAAATGAACATTTTATCATCAATGACCGGTCAAATGAATATTTTGTTTATTATCCCCACTAATTAATATGCATACGGATTGTGGTCAGATATACGTTTTGTAATTAGACGTGTTAAAGATATAAAATAGTTGCATAGGACCGCAGTCAATTATATGCTCCAATACTTTTTAACAAAATAAAGCAGCAGAAAAATTTAATACTAGGAATTTTAAATTTACACAAAAAAAAAATATTTAAGTTATTTATATATGATCTTGTAAAACTTGGTGTAACACCAACTTGAAGGACCCAAATGATTAATATCAAAAGTGTAATGGTGGTACGGAATATCTCAATGGGTGGTTTGATGAAGATCCAAAGTTTCTGAACCAAAATGAATAACTTAGTATCAAAGTTATCTTTTTATTTATTATTAAATAAATTAGAATTCTAGTTTGATTATGTTTCCTAATTTGAGTAGAATTAGAATTATGGGTGCTATATAAATACATAAAAAGTTTTATTTTTTGTTAGTTGATTGTATTCTGTTCATGTTTATTATTGACATAAAAGAGTCGCATAAACGTTTTATGCAATATCGTGTGATTTTCTTGATTCACTTGTCTAAGATTTAACAGTTATGTCGAGTGAGAATACATAGTTATGTAAGAATAGTATATAAAAATATATATATTTATATATGGCCATTATAATCATTTATATTATAGTATATCAAAATATTGACTATACCTTATTATATATTAGTTTGTTAATTGTTGATGGGTCATATTACCTATAATTTATTAATAAAGGGTATCCCATTGGGTGTATATATTGAGAGAGAGAATAATAACATCATAACGTAAACACACACACATTATAATTTTGTGTGCCTCCTCTCTCCTAAACCAGGTTCCTCTTAGGAACCATAACATCATCCTTAACTATACAACCTAAAGGGGAACTCGATCAAGATGACAAACATGTCGACTACATCATACTCTGTTGTGGTTACTACTCTCTCTGCTGTAACAGGTTCATAGGTTTAATATTTATCATGTTTTCTATTACTTACATGAAGAACTGATCAACATGTGGCTTCAAAGCGTGTCGATTAATCAGTTATTCATGTTTTCACTAAATCTAGAATTAAAATTGAAAAACATGAATTTTGATTAAAACCATAATTTTTTTGGTTTTAATGTTTTGCTAAGAAAACCGGTTATAATTGCTAAAATTCATATTTAAAAGTCTAATATATTCGAAATATGTTAAAAATATGTTTAAGATTTCGATTCCAGAGAAAACTGACTAAAGATTCTTTGAAAATGTTCTTCATGTTTACCATAAAAACCGAAGAATCTTACTTATTATGGGTGAATCGTAGGAATAAAATATGTTGTTTCCAATTTTGGTTGATTTTTATCTATTAAAAATTTTGAAACATGATATAGTTTCAATAAAATACTTCAAAATCTTGGATAATTATAATTAAATCTTTTAAATTTGGAAACAAAATAATACATTAAAATTCGAATTTCATCTTTATATAAATTAGTCTATGTGATTTAAAACTAATTTATGGGATAAAATAATTTATGGGTTAAATATAGTTTATGGGTTAACGATTTAAAATTAAATGTCGGGTTTTTTTTTCTATTTTTGTTTTGGTTTACTAGAATCTTGAAAACCTTAAATAACTCAAAAACTCTCATAATCCCGAAAACCCACTAAAAGCTGGGCTCACTAAAATTCCCGAGTACTTATAATTCCCAAGAACTCAAAAGTTTCGAATAACTAATTTCCCGAGAACTCTAATTTTCCTATAAACTGTTTCTAATTAAATATTTTGTAAACAGTTAAATCTAAAAAAATTTACAAAACATAAAAAGCTTAACTTGAGTGAATTTTGATATATCACTTCTGCCCAAAGGTGATGTGTTACATTTACCATATCATTCAAGTCTAACTGAAAGCGTTTGTTAGTTTTTGCATATCATGATACAAATGTCTCACTTCTGCCCAAAAGTGATGTGTTATATTTTTATCTAGCAAAATTAGCCTGTGTATAATTAAAATAGTTGTCTCACTTCTGCCCAAAGGTGATGTGTTACAATTCTTTTGAACACATACTTAAATAAATCTTAATTCTGCCCAAAGGTGATTTATTTTTTGTTTAAGTAGAACTTTTAATTATAATCTATTAGTTTGATGTTAATAATAGACATATCACATCTTTAATAAAGTATAATAATCCTCACATTAATTATCTTTCATTAATCTAATGATCATAAATTTTAATCTGTATTATTTTAATATCCCATAATATTGCTCACTATAGCATTCTTCTATAAATACCGATCTCATCCAAATCATCCAGTCTAATATCAAAACACAACTAAATTTTGTCTCATAAAGAGTTTTAATAACATTTAGCTCTTCTCTGTTTTAATTATCTATTAGAACATGATATAACTATCCTACTGCTCTTTCTAATAACAATCATTTTATTGAAAACTAGAGCATAACAAATGGGATGAGTCAATCATAATGTCTCTTATGATAATGATAATCAAGAACTTATTTAAATAAATGTTATCACTAGAGTTATTCTTGAGTTAGTTTTTCCTAAGACTAGTCAAAATAACTCATACGATGCATGCATTCATTCTAAATACTAACTATAAGGTTAAATGGTATCCCTGAATATGAATACATCATAATGTACAATACCATGACCCATAAAATTAAGGGTTCACACATGAAAATAAGTACAATTTTATAGAACATTACATACGAAAATATTCAATAGAATAATTTGGTGTCTTAAGAATCAACTATAACACTCGAAAGTACCAAAGGAAAATGAGTGTGTTGATCAGCAACATATGTGTAACATCATGAAAATTTCGAGTTCAAAAAATCAAAATTCCAGACCTTAGGGTTCAAAACGAAAATTCCGATTTTTTGTCCCATAGCGATACGCGACGGGACAAAGGACAACCTAATCGTGTATCGCGAAGAGCTTGGTCAAACCTTCTAGAAGTGGGTCAACGGCGATACGCGATCATCGTTGAAGCTACGTCATCGCGTATCGCGATGACGTGGCCTGACACCTCTGGCACAAGTTCTGCCACGTGTCCACACGTGGCACACCGTCTGCCACGTGTTCCAACACGTGGCACGTCGTCCGCCACGTGGCACACCGTCTTCCACGTGGTGCCACGTGGTAGACCTATGTGGTGACTGGCCTGACCTACATCGTGATACGCGAAGGATGACCAGAAGGCCATCGCGTATCGCGAAGGGCTTCCAAGTTTTGCCTATAAATAGCAGGTCCGGGATCTTCATTCTACACACCTCAAATAAGTATCTCACTCTCCCTCTAACAGCTCACTAGAAGTTCAAAACCATTCCATCAACCCACCTCTATAAGTGTGTCTCGATGTCTCGATTTCTCGTTTTCCGTGCCAACGTTTCCTCGAAGTCCGTGCCACTCTCCACCAACATATCGACCAAGAAGGTGTTTTTATATCTCGACATCAAGATGGTGATTAGTCTCGAAAGGCGTACCGACAAGTGGTGAATGATTGGTGTTTATTGAATATCGTGCCAAGGAAGGAACACCGAAAGGAAGGGTTGATCGAGAAGAAAAGAAGGTGAAGCGGCGTTGGAGTGCTGCTCGTGTCATTAGGGTTTATAGGCCGAACAAAGGTAGGCATAATGCCCGAATAAAATATTATAAAAGGCTTAAACCTTAAGTCGAGGTTATACTCGATACCTCGATAAAATAAAAGTAAACATAACAAAGAAAAGAACAAAAGATAAGATTATGAATATTGATAAATATATATATGTGTGTAAGTATATATTCTTTGTTATGAAAATATTATTTAAGTAATAATAACTATTCTTAAATAATCAAGAAAAAAAATGAATATGTTTTTTAGAGAAGAAGAAACGTAGGGTTTTATAAATAAACTAAAGGTTTATAAATTACTTTTAAACTAAAGGTTTTAAAGTAAAAGAGATTTTGAACTGAAGGTTCGTCAAGGTAAAGTTTATAAAATAAGACTAAAGGTCATAAGCCGGATTGTATATCCGACTAATAATTGGTTATACTCGTACTATAGGTGCGAGATAGCAACGGGAAAGACCCTCGGACGGTGTTTGAAGCCGATCCAAATAAAAAGGTGAATACGCCTCAACTTTTACAAACTTGCTTTCAAACGAGTCAACGTGTTATATGAAAAACTTTACATGAGACTAAGTGTATCTAAAACATTTATAAACAAGGGTATAAATACTGGCCTCAGGCTATCGTGTACGTTTGTCTGGATCCTTACATATGCGGTGGGCACATCAAACATGGTCACAATTGCGCTCGCCTGCGGGGAGTATGACCTTGTGTATACGCATAAGCACTCAACTAGTCGAACGCTGCGGTGTTTGCTGGGGGAACCGAGTATAGAGACTTGAGTTTATAAATTGTATGGTTTTAACTTGATTAATCCTAAGCCACATGGACCGGGACCTACGTAGTCCCGAGAAATTATTAAGTAAAGAAAATATTTTTAGCGTCAGCATATTCACCAGCATTCGTTGCTGACGTATTTTCTTACATTTTGCAGGTGAACAAGGTTAGCGCTTGGGAAAAACGAAGTGCTCAAGATATCTGATGGCTCGAATCTTTTTGTTTAACTTAATATAATTAATAGTGGTTTTGTAAAACTTAAACAAATAATCTTTAAAACATTAAACGGGAAACTTTTATATCCCGTCTTTTGTATGTAAATATAGACAACTTAAATCCACATGTTTATAAGTCTTCCGCTAATTAAACGTAAATCTGATTTATTTAAAAATGTGGTACCAACATAGGTGTCACACGCCTAGGCCATGGTCTGGGGTGTGACAAGTGTTGGTATCAGAGCCATCGATCTTAGCGAATTAGGTATTACAAGATTATACCTAAGCTTCGATCCAAGTATATGAATTATTTGTTTATTTGATATAGGGATAAGATAGGCCGGTAAACCTTTTCTTTCCCTCCTTACTATAAACCACCCAAATGATAGATGTCATTCAAGAGCATGATGGAGAACTAAGTACGCAAGGCAAATGAAGCTGGAATCGCCGAACCTTTCCCCAAGGATAATATGAGTGAAGGCTATTATGAAGCATTCTTCGACCAAGACGTTATACATGACCTAACTAAACCTGTATACTATCCCGGAACCGAGCACTGTCCAATAAATGTTCCTGATAGCCCACCGAAACAAAGAAGTGAACCACCAAGGCACTCAAGCTACCATTCGCCAACAATACCCATGTACCATCCCTCTGAAGTTCCAACATACCATCCGTCAGAGATCCCCACATACCACCATACTACCCAACAGGAGTTCCAACATACCTACCTCAAAACCCTCATCCATCATACGCTTTCCTCTCCGACCGACCAATCAAAGAAGAACCAAGATCTTCATCATCTGACTGGATGCAATGCCACTCCGGCCAACGAAGATAGCATACTGGAAGCTCTAACTTCAATGCAGTTGACTCCCAACCTAACAACGGTGAAGGATCATCCCGCAAACCCAATATGAGGGTGATGATGCCCTATGAAAGTTTCCGAATGCCACCAATTTTGAAGGAGACCGTTCAACTCATGGAGGAAGAGGAACTAGAAGAAGAAGAGGACCCTGAGGAAGAGGAAGATCCGGAAGAAGAATCTGAGGAAGAACCAGAAGAAGAATATCCTGATAATCAAAATAAAATGACTACACCGGTGGAGGAATCATTCACTTCCGAAAATCCAAGCTACGGTTCTATTGACCCCTATGTTCAATACCTCGAGAAAATCAAGAACCAAGCTTCATCAAGTTTTCCACCTTTTCAAGGCACGATCCCAACGGAAGAAGAACAAGCCAATGAAATTTGAGGACGACACGAAGCTGCCGAAGCTTTCTTCTGCCACTCATCCGACGTGACCGCCTCCCCGTATCCAGAACCAAGAAATCATTATGACATGGTGACGATGGGTTACCGAGACCCACCTCCTAGATATGGATACCCTAACGAAATCCCGCAGTCACAAGAGAACACTTGGACCGCGCCTTACATGAGTCGGACGAATTAAGGAAAAAGATGACCGTTGATGGGAAGAAAAAAAAGAAGATAGGAGAGACGCTTCTTCGAAAATGCAACAAGTTAATCAAGGTGGTGAGGAAATTCATGAGAGATTGACGAGATGATGGAAAAGGATGTGATGTAGAAGTTGCGTGTGTAATGTAATCATATGTGTTATGAATGGAACAAAGAACGTTGAGACGTTCTTAAATAAAGATAGGATAATCAATATATATATATATATATATCAAACGATATATATATATGTGTGTGTATTGTAAAATAAATATATATATCCTTTTGTGATATATATATATTGATGTGAAATAAAATATATGTTTAATAAGGGAAAGTTTGTTAAAATTTCAGTTAAAGACATATTGAAAAGAAAAGGATAATGTCAGAACAAAGTAACAACATAGAGAATGCTCGAAAAGAAAAATAAATAAGAAAAGAAAAGGGGAAAGACCCCGAGAATAAACAAGATGAACCAATTCCCGAAAAATGTATGAGTCAAATACAAAAGATGATAAAGGATGCGGTTAGAGAAGAATCTATAGTGAGATCTCAATCGAAACACTCAAAACATTCTCAATCTGTTAATCTTTCTCATAAATCCGTAAAATCTCGTCCGAAACCGTCTCGTGTCGAAGAAAGTGTTCATGAATCGAATGCTGATGGCGGAATCCGTCAAGAATTCAAGAAACTGAATATTGGAGGTTGTTCTTTTAAAGATTTCAAATATTTTGGGCCAAAGGAATTTCATGGAGATAAAAGAGCTATCACGACCGTTAGATGGCTTGAGGGGATGGAATATATTGTCTTAATAATCAAGTGTTCAAGACAAGAAATGATACAATACTCCGCGCAAATGTTTAGAGGCGAGGCGTTGGAGTGGTGGAACACATTGATTTTGAGCAAGGGACGTCAAGTTTTATACAATATTTCTTGGGAGGAATTCAAGGCAATGCTGATGGCGAAATTTTGTCCAATGCACGAAACCGATCAAATCCAAACTAAGTTTCTTAATCATAAGGTCATTGGGACAAACCTCCGAGAGTACAACACAAAGTTGCATGAGTACTGTCGCTTGGTTCCCCAGCTGGTTAATCCGGAATCCAGCAAAGTCACAAGATACAAATGGGGATTGTCGCGGGAAATTCGCAACATGGTGAGTTCTCATTTACCTCAAACTGCTGATTCGGCGATGGAGTTGGCTGGTTACCTGATGAGCGGCCTTGTCCGCAACAAAGAAGAAGATAAGAAGATGACAACAACAACCACTCACGGGAGAACAGGAGGAAGCACCAACTACAAACGCAAAGGCGCAAACTAAAGCCGATCTGGGTTCAACTAAAATGCTCCATTTTGTAAGATTTTCCGAAAGCGCCACCAAGGGCAATGCCGACATGCCTCAACAACCGTGTGTGAATCATGCCAAAGACCGGGCCATGCTGCTGCTGACTGTTGGAAGAAGAAGATGACTTGTTATAATTGCAAGGAGATGGGGCATCTAAGTTTCGAGTGCCCAAAGAACAAACCCGCAACAGGTGGTGCGGGTGGAAGTGGCCAGAACAAGAAAGGAAATGCAAGAGTCTTCGTACTCGACACGAAAAAGGCCGCTGACATGCCGGAAACCATCACCGATACGTTTCTAGTCAACGACACCTATGCTAGAGTTTTGTTTGATTCGGGTGCCAATTTAAGTTTTATAGATTATAGCTTTAGTAGTCTATTAAACGAACCTTTAACAAGATAAAATAAAACTCTAAGCGTCGAGACTGCTAGCGGCGAAATCGTTAAAATCTCCGAAGCTTTTGAAAACGGAAAAATTCTCTTAGCTGGTTATATTATGCCTATTCAATTGTTGCCTATGACTCTTGCTGGTTTTGATATTGTACTTGGTATGGATTGGTTATCCAATAACCATGCTCGTATCATTTGCAATAGCAAAACTGTCGAACTTCAAGCCCCCCGATAAACGAACCATTCGAATTGAAGGGGACAAAGACGCTGGCCAAGTTAGCATAATTTTCATGATTAGGGCTAACAAATGTTTAAATCAAGGATGCTTAGCATTCATGGCCTACGTCACTGAAAAATCCAAACCAAAGGAAATAAAGGACGTACATGTAGTCTCTGACTTTTCTGATGTCTTTCCTGATGAACTTCCTGGAATCCCTCCAGATCTTGTGGTAGAGTTTAGGATTGATCATATTTTCGGTACTGCTCCGATCGCAAAGGCACCATATCATCTTGCTCCAACCGAAATGAAAGAATTAAAGAAACAACTCGACGAGCTTCTCGATAAAGGCTTCATTCGACCGAGTTCATCACTATGGGGAGCGCCTTCCTTCGTCAAGAAGAATGATGGATCTATGCGTACGTGTATCGATTATCGTGCGTTAAGCAAAGTCACAATCAAAAACCGCTATCCACTTCCTCGAATCGATGATCTTTTTGACCAACTTCAAGGTGCTAGTTTCTTTTCTAAAATCGACCTTCGTTCTGGCTATCACCAACTCAAAGTTCAATTCGAAGATATTCTGAAAACCGCTTTCTGAACAAGGTATGGCCATTATGAATTCACTGTTATGCCATTCGGACTTACTAATGCGCCAGCCACGTTCATGGACATGATGAATCGAATTTGCAAGCCTTACTTGGATAAATTTGTTATCGTATTCGTCGAAGAAATACTTATTTATTCTAAGTTTAAGGTTGATCATGAATTCCACCTCCGAACCTTACTTGAATTACTTGCAACCGAGAAGTTGTACGCCAAGTTCTCAAAATGCGAGTAATGGTTGCACGAAGTGCAATTTCTTGGGCATGTCATAAATGTGAATGGTATTCAAGTTGATCCCGCTAAAATCGAAGCCATCTCGAAGTGGGAAATTCCAAAGTCGCCATCCGAGATCCGAAGTTTCTTAGGTTTGGCCGGCTATTATCGAAGGTTCAGTGAAAAATTTTCTCGTATAGCCGTTCCCCTAACCTCCTTAACTCGCAAGAACATCAAGTATGAATGGGGAACGAAACAACATGAGGCATTTGATATACTTAAACAAAAACTCACCCAAGCACCTATAATGGCCTTGCCAGAAGGTACTGAGGATTTTGTTGTCTTTAGGATGTGTAGTAATGCAACGCAAGAAAGTAATAGCTTATGCCTCTCGTCAACTCAAGGTACATGAAAAGAACTACACAACTCACGATCTAGAGTTAGACGCCATAATTTTTGCACTTAAGATATGGAGGCACTATCTCTATGGAATAAAGTTTATCGTGTATACCGATCATAAAAGCTTAAAGCATATCTTCGATCAAAAAGAACTTAACATGAGCCAACGACGATGGATGAAAACTCTCAACGACTACGACTGCGAGATCGTTTACCATGAAGGCAAAGCCAACGTCGTGGCTGATGCCTTAAGTCGCAAGAAACATGAGAAACCAAAAGGAGTCCGAGCGATGCGTCTAGAACTTCAAGTCGATCTTCTCGAACAAATCAAATCTGCTCAAATTCAAGCAATCAATGAAAACCTAATTTCCGAGGAAAAACATAACGGCACCATTGACTCGCTAGTCAAGGGTGACGATGGTATCCTTAGACTCGCTAATAGGATTTGGGTACCAATCGTTGGGGATTTGCGTGAGAAAATTTTGAACGAAGCTGACAAGTCCAAATACATGATGCACCCTGGTAGTAACATAATTTATCTAAATCTCAAACCGAACTACTGGTTGAATGCGATGAAAATGGACATCGCTTCGCGTGTGGCGAAATGTTTAACTTGTTTGAAAGTCAAGGCTGAACACCAAAAGCCTTCGGGATTGCTTCAGCAACCCGAACTTCCCGTATGGAAGTGGGAGTTAATCACCATGGATTTCATTACCAAACTCCCGAAAACAACTCAACAACACAATGCAATTTAGGTTATTGTGGATCGATTAACAAAATCCGCACACTTCATACCCATCAATGAGTCATACTATATGGATAGACTAGCGCGTATTTATATAAACAACATCGTTGCTTTGCATGGAGTACCGTTGTCTATAATTTCTGATCGAGACAGTCGTTTCACATCTCATTTTTGGAAAAGCTTCCAACAAGCCTTAGGCACCAAGCTCAACCTTAGCAACGCCTATCATCCACAAACTGATAGGCAAAGTGAAAGGACAATTCAAACATTGGAAGACATGCTTCGTGCTTGTGTGATCGATTTAGGGGGAAGTTGGGATGACCATTTACCACTAATGGAATTCTCGTATAACAATAGCTATCACACAAGTATTCAAGCCGCACCATTCGAGGCGTTATTCGGTCGTAAATGTAGAACGCCCGTGTGTTGGTCTTGAACTGGAGACAATCAATTATCTGGACCCGAGATAGTCCAAGAAATCACCAACAAGATTCTTCAAATCCGAGAATGACTTAAGGCAGCACGTGATCGCCAAAAGAGTTATGCCGATGTCCGTCGTAAGCCGTTGGAATTCAATCTTGGTGACAAAGTTCTTTTGAAAGTCTCGCCCTGGAGAGGCGTTGTTCGCTTCGGAAAGAAAGGAAAGCTAAGTCCTTGATTCGTTTGACCCTTCGAAGTACTTGAACGAATTGGTACTGTTGCATACCGTTTGCGACTGCCTGAGGAAATGCAAGGGATACACGACGTATTCCATGTCTCAAATCTGCGAAAATGTTTGGCCGACGAATCTCTATCCATGCCTCTAAAAGATGTCGAAATAAACCAAAATTTAAAATTTATTGAAAAACCAATACAAATAGAAGATTCGAAAACAAAGAAACTAAAAAGAAGAACATTGAAAATTGTGAAAGTTAAATGGGACTCACGAAGAGGGTTCGAGTATACATGGGAACTCGAATTGGAAATGAAAAAGAAATACCCCCACTTATTCTTGTAAAGCAATCTCGAGGACGAGATTTATTTCAAGGTGGGGAGGATGTAACATCATTAAAATTTCGAGTTCAAAAATATCAAAATTCCAAGCCATAGGGTTCAAAACGAAAATTCTGATTTTCTGTTCATAGTGATACGCGACGGGACAAAGGACAAGCTCATCGCGTATCGCGAAGAGCTTGGTCAAACCTTCTAGAAGTGGGTCAACGGCGATACGCGATCATCGTTGAAGCTACGTCATCGCGTATCACGATGACGTGGCCTGACACCTATGGCACAAGTTCTGCCAAGTGTCCACACGTGGCACAATGTCTGCCACGTGGTGCCACGTGGCAGACCTATGTGGTGACCGGCCTGACCTACATCGCGATACGCGAAGGATGACCAGAAGGCCATCGCGTATCGCGAAGGGCTTCCAAGTTTTGCCTATAAATAGCATGTACGGGATCTTCATTCTAAACACCTCAAATCAGTATATCACTCTCTCTCTAACATCTCACTAGAAGTTCACAACCATTCCATCAACCTACCTCGATAAGCATGTCTCGATTTCTCGTTTTCCGTGCCAATGTTTCCTCGAAGTTCGTGCCACTCTCCACCAACATATCGACCAAGAAGGTTTTTGTTATATCTCGACATCAAGATGGTGATTAGTCTCGAAAGGCGTACCGACAAGTGGTGAACGATTGGTGTTTATTGAATAGCGTGCCAAGGTAGGAAAAACGAAAGGAAGGGTTGATCGAGATAAAAAGAAGGTGAAGCTGCGTTGGAGTGCTGCTCGTGTCATTAGGGTTTATAAGCCGAACAAAGGTAGGCATAATGCCCGAATAAAATAATAATAAAATATTATAAAAGGCTTGAACATTAAGTCAAGGTTATACTCGATACCTTGATAAAAGAAAAGTAAACATAACAAAGAAAAGAACAAAAGATAAGATTATGAATATTGATAAATATGTGTGTAAGTATATATTCTTTGTTATGAAAATATTATTTAAGTAATAATAACTATTCTTAAATAATAATGAAAAGAAAAGAATACGTTTCTTAGAGAAGAAGAAACGTATGGTTTTATAAATAAACTAAAGGTTTATAAATTACTTTTAAACTAAAGGTTTTAAAGTAAAAGAGATTTTGAACTGAAGGTTCATTTAGGTAAAGTTTATAAAATAAGACAAAAGGTCTTAAGCCGGATAGTATATCCGAGTAATAATTGGTTATACTCGTACCATAGGTGCGAGATAGCAACGGGAAAGACCCTCGGATGGTGTTTGAAGCCGATCCAAATCAAAAGGTGAATACGCCTCAACTTTTACAAACTTGTTTTCAAACGAGTCAACGTGTTATATGAAAAACATTACATGAGACTAAGTGTATCTAAAACATTTATAAACAAAGGTATAAATACTGGCCTCAGGCTATCGTGTACGTTTGTCTGGATCCATACATATGTGGTGGGCACATCACACCTGGTCACAAGTACGCTCGCCTGCGGGGAGTATTGTAAGTCCCGAATCTGGATTACTACGATTATGATATCAACCCGAACACGATGTTAGTGCGGAATCCTAACATGGTGGTGATTCAAGAACAATGATAAACAGTATGAATATGACAAACACGTAATATGGTTTCAATGCATACGATTATATTATCAATCGTCAAATACATAAACCGATTCACACAGAATCTTAAGCTCTCTAGATGGTGGCTCTCAAAGTGTTTAAACTCTCTTAATGTGACCCCTAAAAACCTGTACAATAAGATCTATTTATAGGGAAACCAAAACACTAGCCCAATCAAAGCCCAAAGCCCACCGAGAACACAAGTGTGTTCTCGGTTTACATAGCAACCCGAAGCCCAAGTCCAATTCAAGTAGACTAAGTACATATATCACATACAACCAAAACCAATTAACTAGAACTAAGTACAAACCACCAAATATGGACCCAACAATCTCCCCCTTGGTTTGTAGCTTCGTTCTTGTTTATTTCACTTCAGACTAGCCTAACCGAAATCCATAGAGATTTCTGTATTACACCAATGCAGTTCTTCAACTCGTCTTTGTTTATGTAACTTTAGTCTTGATCATGTAATGGCCTTTTGATATGTGTCAGTCTAACCAAATTATGGCCCAACAATCTTGCCCTTAGACTGATGCTTTAAAGATCTTCAGAATCTTTACTAGAACATAACCAGAAACTTCAGCATCTACATCCAATACTCTACCATCTCCCCCCTTTTGATAGCATCATCCAATTTGAATCTCAGATACTTCATATGCTTCTGTTGCAAGAAATCAGTCTTGAAAGAACAATCACCTTTGGTAGAAAGATCAACCATAATATTTTGAAAAAAAATTAAATAAAACAAAATAAGACAGACATATTTTGGTAATTTTTAAATTGTTGTAATTTTTATTATTTTCTTGAAAAGACTTGAAATGAGATCATATCAGCTAAACCAACTATAACACAATAACCGAAATCATATTCCATTAGCTGAAGACAAATTTTAAAACGATTTCTTAACACATTTGTTTCGACGAGAGTAATCAAGAAGTAAAAATAAAATAACAAAAAAACAACAAATAAAGCAAATTTAATCACCCGGTCTTCTTGTAACTTAGCAAATTAGGGATCAAATTTAAGTTTTAATAAGAACGCCGCCTTTTATGAAAAGATCCGAACATGGAATCATATTGTTTAAGGTGATGTCACAAAGATTCATGTTCAGCGTTATTATGACATAAAGAGACAGGTTGATAGCAGGTATAACATACTTAACATGATTTTCATTGCATCAGTGATATGATTAATGTTCAATTCGGCATAAAGCTTAGATGGACATCACTCATGGACCTGTGGTGCCTCCAATCTATTCCCAAAGCGTATTCGGCTTTCACCAGATCACCCCAATTTGACTCCAACCCCCTAGTGCTTGATCAAAATATTTTTATAGATAAACAACCAATAATTTTTAAGCTTTAAGGTTGAACGTTGGACTTAGTGCCAGTAAACTGACAAGCCTTTCATTCGAGACATGACAGGACTTACTTGTGTGCACCCATCTCTGTAGTTCTAGTTTGACCCTTTAAGCTTTTGAAATATGAATTTTTATTTTTGCTTCACAATAATTCCCTTTTATATATATATATATATATTCATCTTTTTCCTTCCTTTTTTTTTGAATAAAAAAAACATAATAGCACAATATTTTTGGTGATCAAGACACTAACGGGCTCGTGTATGACTGGGTGATTCCTTTTCTGCCTATCATTCGGAGAGATGTATCTGGAGACATGCACCTGTCTTCAAAATGACTCTCCACATTAATTTTATCAAATTTAGTTTATATCACTTCAACTTTTACGCACCATGGAAAGCTACCATACAATATCAATGACTGTTCTAGAGCCTTTTAAGCTTAATAACTTCACCACTTAGGCACACAAAAACAATTTATCTATCATTTTCCAAAGGTTTGATCAATTTTCATTTGAAAATGTTTTGAAGCTTCTGAAAAGCTGTTAACTGAATAAATATATCACTTCCCATAAAATTACAGAAGACACACATGTTATGTAACACCCCGTAACCGCAGCGGAAACGTACACGGGATGCAACAGACACATCTGATATCAACAGCATTGCTTATAAAGAAAACACCACTACATTAATTTAAACGTATTACATTGTTCCATTACCGTCTAGGTGTTAACACATGTGTTTTACCAACATTACATTAACATATATATTACAAAATGATCCCTATGCTTCCACAAAACACGCATCAACAAGCATATAGCACTTACTCCAGTTTGGGGGTACCTAGAAAGCATGTAAAGAAACAGGTCAACTACGAATAGTTGGTGAGTTTCACTAGTTTAAATAAACCATGTCAAATCAGTATAAAAATCATATATTAACGATGAAATTATGCTGATCTCACAAATGAAACCCCTATTAACCCAGAAACACATCTAATAACTTCTGGGAACACTGTTAACCCAGAAACACATTTAATAATCTCTGGGGACACGGTTAACCCAGAAACACATTTAATAACCTCTGGGGACACGGTTAACCCAGAAACACATTTAATAACCTCTGGGGGCACGGTTAACCCAGAACACTGTTTCGGGCCTTACAAAATTAACAACTCAGACAATTACCATCTTAATACATTACCGTACGATTCCCGTACAATAAACATTAAATAAATGCATTTATTTCCATGCGATCGGCATGTACTTAAACACTTTGATAAAAACATGCTTTCCGCCTCGGGAAAATATTTAAAACAGTTCAATAAAAAGGGGCTCGTGAAAACTCACCTTCTTGTGAGCAAAGATGTACTACGGTGCACGGCTACTGGTACAGATCTGTAATACGATCCCCAAATCGTTACTACACAATTTCTATCAATATAACTTAAATTCGTGTTAACCGGTACGTCTGGGGACACTGTTAACCCAGTACCGTACACGATCCGGGGACAATGTTAACCCCGAAATACTTTTCAGGACTTAGATTGTGATATCACTTAGAGTTCTTTAGTCAAAACTACCGATAGTTTGTTTTCTCGTTTTGCGTGCCTAGCACGGTTATTCGTCTTTATGTTTTCAAAAAATGAGTTTGACCACATACGTCTCGAAAATAGTCATTATTGATATTTTCATTAAAGTGGTGAAATTAGAGCTCGGTTAGACACCCCGTTTGGCCGCGGGGCCCGTTTCCGCCTTTAATACATCGGAAACGGTTAAGTCGGGTAAAATTACCCAAATCATCCGAATTATTTTCGGATGATTTATTTTTACTTGATTAACTTAGTTTCATAAAAATCATCCATTTTTAAGGTTTTCAAACACCAGTCAGCTCGCTTAGGCGAACTTCGCCGGTTTACTCGTTTTAAGCTTTAAAAGTTTGTTTTTAAGTTCCATTTAGCACAAATAAATATCCGTTTAGTCTCGGACCTTGAAATTTTGTACAAACCATATTTTGATAGTAAGGAATTTTATAAAATTTTTCCAGAATTAATTTTTATATCTAAAATTTATTTAACCATTTTTAAACGTCATTTAAACACCAAATATGTCGAAAATACCAAACGACCTTCGAAAAATCCCAAATTTTTCTGGGATGACCCCTGTCACCCACATAGTTCCCTGTAATTTTTCCAGAACCAAAATCTCATTTTTCATGCCATTTTTACCAAAACCGAGCTAGAAATCCCTAGAACTCGTTTTACCGAAAAGCCTATTTAGACTTCTCCAATGAACCTGAAATTTTGTGTGTGACTTTTATATGTTATAAAAAGCTTATCTTAAATTTTCCATAATTTTGTCATGATGTCTAGCTATTTTTCACCATTTTTGGCCAAAACCGAGCATTAAATTCACCAAATATTCATCCTTTATCCAAAAATTACCAAATATTCACAGATCTCATATTTTCATGTGTAGATCATCTCTGTGAAATTTCGTGACCCAACTCTAGGTCTATCACAATCTGTCCAAATTATCTAAATCATACGAAAACCGAACTACCTTGTGTTTTCTAGCGTTAGATCGCAAAGATCTTGGTTTCTAGCTTTTGCTAGCCACTAGATACAACACCTACAAGCACAACAACACCACACCAAGCAAGTTATACCCACAATCAAGCCATTTCTTTCATGGTTTCGATTAAAACATCAAAACAAAGATTTTGACCGTAAAAATTCGTTTTTGACTCTTTTAACTCCTTTCTTGGACCAAGATCCTTTGTATAACTTGTATACATCACTTGATCCACCAAGAATCGGTTTCATCTCGGGTTTTCACCCATTTTTCATTTGAAACCTCATTTTCTCAAGATTATAGAATTAAAACTATGATTTAACCAATATAACCATGTTTTTACCTTGTGATTGTTGATAAAAATCAAAGATTTAGGTTGGATGTATGTAAAGTTGAGAGGTTTTGGAGAGTTTGGATGTAAGGAAAAAGAGAATGAATGTGTATGTGTGTGTAGCATGGACCGATCGGTCCATGTTATGTTAGTGGGGGGGCCCACATCTCCAACCATGGCCACACATTCGGATTGTGTAATCCGGATAATGTTGTGGATAATCTGGTTCAGTTCGTTTTTCAGTTTAACGTTTAATTCCGCTCAAAACGAGGCCAAAACGGTCGTTTTTCGGCTTAAATTGAAATTTATATAAAACTGATTTAAAAACTTTAAAAACTTAAACCATGACGTTTATTGACTTAACATATCATATTGTCGGTAATTGTGCATCTTTTTCGGCTTGATCGATCGTCTCTTGCTTGGTTTGATGTTAAAGGTTTCGTTTATCGTACCGACGTACTAATAAATCGAAATCTTTTTTTTTCTGTGCTATAATTCACTTATCCCGAAGCTTTAATACTTCGTAAACATCACTAAACATTATATATTTCGTCTATAATGTAATTCCCGATTCGTTCGCGTTTCAATAACCGTTCATCGATTAATCGTAATTCCGATACGACTAGTTGTACATTTGAGTATAATTCGTACTGAGAATCTTATATATTCGTATAATCACATTATAATCCATATATTCAGTATTAAATAACACGTAAATAGTATATTCCGGCTAGGTTATACCTGAATTTGTCGGAATTGTTACATTCTCCCCCCGTTACAAAAATTTCGTCCTCGAAATTTTACGCATCAACTATTTCCTTTTGCGGAAATAGGTGGGGGTATTTCTTCCGAAATTCGTCCTTTCGTTCCCATGTATATTCTGGGCCTCGTTGCGAGTTCCATCTAACTTTGACCAACGAGATCTTATTGTGTCTAAGTTGCTTGATTTTCCCGTCTACTATTTCTATGGGCTCCTCTACAATGTTGAGCTTATCATTTATTTGAACACCCTCTAAAGGTAACACCGATGTCTCATCCGACAGACACCTTTTCAAGTTCGACACGTGGAACACGTTGTGAACTGCACTCAGTTCATCAGGCAGTTCTAATCGGTATGCTACAGGACCGATTTTTGCAATAATGTCGAATGGTCCAATGTATCTAGGGGCTAACTTCCCCGCCTTTCCAAATCTGACTACTCCTTTCCAAGGTGATACTTTCAAATACACTTTATCACCTTTCTCAAATGATAATGGTTTTCTACGGGTATCGGCATAACTCTTCTGCCGATCCCGTGCGGCCTTCAGATTGTTCTTAATTTCAAGAATTTTGCTGGTCGTTTCCTGGACCAGATCTGATCTAATAACCTGTGTGTCGCCCACTTCAGTCCAGCAGAGTGGTGATCGGCACTTCCGTCCATACAATGCTTCGTAGGGTGCTGCCTTTATACTGCTATGGTAACTATTATTATAGGAAAATTCAACGAGTGGGAGATGTTGATCCCAATTTCCCTTAAAATCCAGTACGCATGCACGAAGCAAATCCTCCAGTGTTTGGATGGTCCTCTCAGACTGACCATCGGTCTGAGGGTGGTAAGCTGTGCTTAGATCAATACGCGTTCCCAACGCTTCTTGGACAGCATTCCAAAGGTTGGAGGTGAAATGGCTATCCCGATCAGAGATGATCGAGATGGGTATACCATGACGAGACACAATTTCATTTATATAAATCTGTGCAAGCCTCTCAGTGTTATAATTATTCTTAATCGGAATAAAATGTGCCGATTTGGTTAATCGATCCACGATTACCCAAATTGCATCATGCCCTCGGGACGTCTTGGGGAGGTGTGTCACAAAATCCATTGTGATCTGCTCCCACTTCCATTCAGGAATTTCCGGTTGTTGTAACATTCCCGAGGGTTTCTGGTGTTCCGCCTTAACCCTCGCACAAGTCATACACTTACTGACGTACGTGGCTATATCCTTTTTCATACCCGGCCACCAGTAGAATTCTTTCACATCCTTGTACATCTTATCCGAACCCGGATGTATGGAATATTTCGACTTATGCGCTTCGTTCATGATCAATTCACGAAGATCATGGAGGGTCGGGATCCAAATCCGATTTTTGAAGTGGAGAATTTCGTCCTTGCGCTGTTCGAAATTCTTCTCGTTACCGAAAAGTCCCTCTTTTTCCAATTGTTCCTCTTCCAACGCCTCGCGTTGAGCGACTCGAATCAAATCCGAAAGGTTCGACTGGACTATTATCCCCAGCGCTCGCACTCGCAATGGCTTAACCCGATCCTTCCTACTCAAGGCATCGGCTACGACGTTAGCCTTGCCGGGGTGATAACGGATGTCACAGTCATAGTCGCTTAATAATTCGACCCGTCTTCGTTTTCTCATATTCAGTTCTTTCTGATCGAATATGTGTTGCAAACTTTTATGATCGGTGAAGATGGTGCACTTTGTACCGTAGAGATAATGTCTCCAGATTTTAAGTGCGAAGGTAACTGCTCCCAGTTCTAAGTCATGAGTAGTGTAATTTTTCTCGTGTACTTTCAACTGTCGGGAAGCATAGGCTATGACTTTATTATTCTGCATCAACACACATCCCAATCCTCTACGGGATGCGTCACAATACACGACAAAACCATCGTCTCCGTCGGGGAGACTTAAGATCGGCGCTTGGCACAATCTTTGTTTTAGCGTTTGAAACGCCGTTTCCTGTTCTTCTCCCCAATCATACTTTCGATCCTTTTGAGTCAGGAGGGTTAAAGGTTGGGCGATGCTGGAAAGGTTCTCTATAAATCGACGATAGTATCCAGCTAAGCCTAAGAATTGGCGGATTTCCTTTGGCGATTTAGGCGCTTGCCAATTCTTAACTGCTTCAACCTTACTTGGATCAACGTGTATTCCTTGGTGATTTATAACGTGACCAAGGAATTGCACTTCTTGTAACCAGAAGTTACACTTGGAGAATTTTGCATACAACTTCTCCTGATTTAGAAGCTCTAAAATTAATCTTAGGTGTTGCTCGTGGTCTTCTTTACTCTTCGAGTATATCAAAATATCGTCAATAAACACGATGACGAATTTATCGAGGTAGGGTTTACAGACTCGATTCATGAGATCCATGAATACTGCTGGTGCATTTGTTAGCCCAAACGGCATAACTAAGAACTCGTAATTGCCGTAGCGAGTCCGGAATGCGGTTTTTGGGATATCCTCCTCCTGAATTCTAACCTGATGGTATCCCGATCTAAGATCTATTTTTGAGAAGTAGCTCGCACCTTGTAGTTGGTCGAACAGATCATCGATTCGGGGGAGAGGATACCTATTTTTGATTGTCAACTTGTTCAATTCCCTGTAATCAATGCACATTCTAAGGCTTCCGTCCTTTTTTTTCACGAATAGTACCTGTGCACCCCACGGGGAATAACTAGGACGTATAAATCCTTTATCCAACAATTCTTGCAACTGGTTGGATAACTCTTGCATCTCGGATGGTGCAAGTCGGTAGGGCGCCTTAGCAACAGGGCCAGCTTGAGGTAATAAGTCGATTCTGAATTCGACCTGTCGGGTTGGCGGTAATCCAGGAAGTTCCTCTGGGAAAACTTGTGGAAATTCGCGTACCACGGGAATATCGTCCACCCGTTTTTCCTCAGAATCAGTGGCCGTCAGGCTCGCTAGATACGCCACACATCCCTGACGTATATATTTTAACACCTTGAGGTGGGATATAAATGGTATCATGGTGCCGGATTTTTCTCCTTGCACTAATACCTCCTCGTCATCCGACACCCGGATCTTGACGATTTTCTTTTCACAGTTTATTTCTACTTTGTTACGTGCTAACCAGTCCATTCCCACTATCACATCAAAACTACCCAATTCTACCGGTAACAAGTCAATCAGAAAGGATTGTTCGTTCAGAATAAAAGGGCAATTCCGAACTATCCGATTAACTATCATGGTTTTACCGTTAGCGACTTCTTCGGTGTAAGGTTCTATAGTTTCACTAATCGGCCGGTTTGCTATCGACAAGAATTTGACGGAGACAAAACTTCTGTCGGCACCCGTATCAAATAATACAGAAGCGTAATGATCAGAGACGAGGAATGTACCTGTCACTACGCTGGGGTCCTGGCGTGCTTCGTTCGCCCCCATCACGAATGCTCGGCCTCGCGCCGGATTGGACGACGATGCCTGGCCCACAGTTTGCCTCCCATTCCCTCCCGGGTTCAGCTTCGGACAGTTTTTCTTGAAGTGATCTGTGCCGCCGCACTCAAAGCAAGCACGGCTAGTGGTCACCATTTGACTTCCTTGCGGGTTTTGCTGTTGGGTTGGTTGGTTCCTAATTGGCTGCACACGGATAGGTTGCGGTTGCCGGTTCAGAGTGTTCAGGTTTGTCCTACATCTCGGTGCGTAGTGCCCTTCCCTGCCACACCGATGGCACACTACCACCCTGCACTCGCCACCATGTTGGTAACCGCATTTCCCACACCTGGAAAACATCCTTGTATGCGGTTCCTGCCTTCCACCCGAACTAGTCATGGCGTAGTTCTGGGCAGTGGGCCTAGCACGTTTACTTTGCTGTTTTTCCCGGCTCCTATGGTCATGCGTACTCCGCTTTCCCCCAGCGGATTCTCCCGTCACCTTCAGTGACCCGCTTCTTACGAAATCATACGTGACGATACCAGCTTGTGTCACCGTACCCTCATACGTCTGGTGTCCCCCAGAATTGACTATACTCCTTACTACTTGAGTTAGTCCCCAAATATAACGCTCCACCCTCTTCGACTCTGGGGTGACCATCCATGGTACCAATCGCGTCAACTCATTAAACCGGTTCGTATAACCCAAGTGGTCCGCCCCCTGCATCTCCAGATTCCACAATTCATTTTCTAATTTCTGCAATTCGTTTCTCGGGCAGAAATGTTCCAATACAAGAGCCTTGAGCTCTGTCCAGGTCATGCGGTTTGTCGTCGCCTGACCGCGAGTCTGCACTATGGTGTTCCACCATGTCAAGGCATGGTCCGTGAGTGTGCAGGCGGCGTACTTAACGACACAATCCTCGGGGCAGTTGCTGATGTTCACAACGGATTCTATTTTCTCGATCCATTTAACTAACCCATTTGGTCCTTCAGACCCGCTAAACTCTAGAGGTTTGCACAACATAAAGTCTTTGATCGAACATCCCCTGGATGCAGGAATCGTTTCAGTACGGTTCGTCTCTACAGTAGGTATAGGGCCATTACTGTCTGTAGCGACCACCGTAGGCGGTGCGTCATTACTCGGAATCCTGTTATCGTTTTGTGGAGGATTAGCATTTTGTTCCCCGTTATTATTGGTGGTCGTTTGATTGCTCGGAGGGGTTGGATTGGTCGAATTGTTAATACTGGCGGCGATGCGCGATACTATATCCGGTATCGCCGCCTCCAACTGGCGAGCAATCAGACGGCTCACGTCCACTTCCGACAATTGGGCTGAACGTTTTGGTGCCATTCTACACAACATCAAGAAAATATATATAATCAATACAAGTTCCAATCATAAAACACAACAAACATTCCATTCATTAATAAACGTTAGTACATGTTACACAAACATCCGTTCATATTACTTTCCTGTCACTATTACATTAGTTAAGTTTTCATACGTAGGGCCTATGTCGGCATCATCTCGACATAACCCGCAACGGGTCAGTGCTTGAATGATGCCCAAAAGTATCTATACTGATATGCCCCAAAAGAGACCCCCCCAAGGGCCAGTGGTTGTATTATAACTAAACAAGATTCACTCCATGTTAGCATCACCACTAACTGCTTACACAGAGTATCAAAAAGCGGTCCCTGTCTATTCCCATCCCAACACAACTAAACACGGTCGTAAACCAACCCCACCAATATCGCCACCAACACCACCAACACAGCCATCATAACCCGGACCCGCATCTCCATCCGGCCGAGCATCCATTGGGAGTATGAGCACTCCCTCTTCAGCTGGGCAATCGCATACTGATGGTCCAGTATGCAATCCCCCAAGTACATCCTCCTCTGGACTCCCACCGTCAGGGCGGCGGAGTGCTCATTCACCTGTTCGGTGAGCACTCGGAGCCAGGCCGCCGCGTCCCGTTCCTGTCTAGGAAGACCCCACACAGGTGGAGTCGCAGGCTCGGGCTGAGAGCGGGAGGACTCGCCCCTGCGGGTAGCAGATCTGGGTGGGGGCGAGGTAGGTCGGACATGTGGGATACTGATCCGCGCCGTGAGGCGGGGTCCGAATTCGGGGGGTGCAGGGGCGGCCTGTGGTGCGGATGGGGTAGGGGATCTGGCAATCCTAGCTGGGGAGGACTGGCCGGAACTCCTAAGGCTAGCCTCGCTAGGCTCTGTGCTAGATGCTACGAGTGGGCTCCCAGAGTCCCCGGAGCTGACCTCCTCCGGGTCCTTCTCAATCGACAAACTAGGAGTTCTTGACATTTTACCTGCACACAAGTTAACAAACATATAGTTCTTTCCATAGTGTAAATCATAATCAAATTAATATACACTTACTTATACAACTTGACCACATAACAATATTATCACATATTTGCACGTATGTTGCCAATTTTACCTATTAAAGTCCCCCGTGACTTTCCCTGAATTCCCTCGTGCAGACAAGTCTGTTATTATGTTCCGGACAATAATAACCCACTTGTCCATCCAAGTTCATCCCGATCTCGTCACAATAAATTATTAGTTGATATTCAGATCCTATAATACTTGAGCTACTGGTTATATTTTAGGTATCTTTTAAAGACATCCTAATTATTTATAACCAATGGCTCTGATACCAAGTTCTGTAACACCCCGTAACCGCAGCGGAAACGTACACGGGATGCAACAGACACATCTGATATCAACAGCATTGCTTATAAAGAAAACACCACTACATTAATTTAAACGTATTACATTGTTCCATTACCGTCTAGGTGTTAACACATGTGTTTTACCAACATTACATTAACATATATATTACAAAATGATCCCTATGCTTCCACAAAACACGCATCAACAAGCATATAGCACTTACTCCAGTTTGGGGGTACCTAGAAAGCATGTAAAGAAACAGGTCAACTACGAATAGTTGGTGAGTTTCACTAGTTTAAATAAACCATGTCAAATCAGTATAAAAATCATATATTAACGATGAAATTATGCTGAGCTCACAAATGAAACCCCTATTAACCCAGAAACACATCTAATAACTTCTGGGAACACTGTTAACCCAGAAACACATTTAATAATCTCTGGGGACACGGTTAACCCAGAAACACATTTAATAACCTCTGGGGACACGGTTAACCCAGAAACACATTTAATAACCTCCGGGGGCACGGTTAACCCAGAACACTGTTTCGGGCCTTACAAGATTAACAACTCAGACAATTACCATCTTAATACATTACCGTACGATTCCCGTACAATAAACATTAAATAAATGCATTTATTTCCATGCGATCGGCATGTACTTAAACACTTTGATAAAAACATGCTTTCCGCCCCGGGAAAATATTTAAAACAGTTCAATAAAAAGGGGCTCGTGAAAACTCACCTTCTTGTGAGCAAAGATGTACTACGTTGCACGGCTACTTGTACAGATCTGTAATACGATCCCCAAATCGTTACTACACAATTTCTATCAATATAACTTAAATTCGTGTTAACCGGTACGTCTGGGGACACTGTTAACCCAGTACCGTACACGATCCGGGGACAATGTTAACCCCGAAATACTTTTCAGGACTTAGATTGTGATATCACTTAGAGTTCTTTAGTCAAAACTACCGATAGTTTGTTTTCTCGTTTTGCGTGCCTAGCACGGTTATTCGTCTTTATGTTTTCAAAAAATGAGTTTGACCACATACGTCCCGAAAATAGTCATTATTGATATTTTCATTAAAGTGGTGAAATTAGAGCTCGGTTAGACACCCCGTTTGGCCGCGGGGCCCGTTTCCGCCTTTAATACACCGGAAACGGTTAAGTCGGGTAAAATTACCCAAATCATCCGAATTATTTTCGGATGATTTATTTTTACTTGATTAACTTAGTTTCATAAAAATCATCCATTTTTAAGGTTTTCAAGCACCAGTCAGCTCGCTTAGGCGAACTTCGCCGGTTTACTCGTTTTAAGCTTTAAAAGTTTGTTTTTAAGTTCCATTTAGCACAAATAAATATCCGTTTAGTCTCGGACCTTGAAATTTTGTACAAACCATATTTTGAAAGTAAGGAATTTTATAAAATTTTTCCAGAATTAATTTTTATATCTAAAATTTATTTAACCATTTTTAAACGTCATTTAAACACCAAATATGTCGAAAATACCAAACGACCTTCGAAAATTCCCAAATTTTTCTGGGATGACCCCTGTCACCCATATAGTTCCCTGTAATTTTTCCAGAACCAAAAACTCATTTTCATGCCATTTTTACCAAAACCGAGCTAGAAATCCCTAGAACTCGTTTTATCGAAATGCCTACTTAGACTTCTCCAATGAACCTGAAATTTTGTGTGTGGCTTTTGTATGTTATAAAAAGCTTATCTTAAATTTTCCAGAATTTTTCATGATGTCTAGCTATTTTTCACCATTTTTGGCGAAAACCGAGCATTAAATTCACCAAATATTCATCCTTTATCCAAAAATTACCAAATATTCACAGATCTCATATTTTCATGTGTAGATCATCTCTGTGAAATTTCGTGACCCAACTCTAGGTCTATCACAATCTGTCCAAATTATCTAAATCATACGAAAACCGAACTACCTTGTGTTTTCTAGCGTTAGATCGCAAAGATCTTGGTTTCTAGCCTTTGCTAGCCACTAGATACAACACCTACAAGCACAAAAACACCACACCAAGCAAGTTATACCCACAATCAAGCCATTTCTTTCATGGTTTCGATTAAAACATCAAAACAAAGATTTTGACCGTAAAAATTCGTTTTTGACTCTTTTAACTCCTTTCTTGGACCAAGATCCTTTGTATAACTTGTATACATCACTTGATCCTCCAAGAATCGGTTTCATCTCGGGTTTTCACCCATTTTTCATTTGAAACCTCATTTTCTCAAGATTATAGAATTAAAACTATGATTTAACCAATATAACCATGTTTTTACCTTGTGATTGTTGATAAAAATCAAAGATTTAGGTTGGATGTATGTAAAGTTGAGAGGTTTTGGAGAGTTTGGATGTAAGGAAAAAGAGAATGAATGTGTATGTGTGTGTAGCATGGACCGATCGGTCCATGTTATGTTAGTGGGGGGGCCCACATCTCCAACCATGGCCCCACATTCGGATTGTGTAATCCGGATAATGTTGTGGATAATCTGGTTCAGTTCGTTTTTCGGTTAAACGTTTAATTCCGCTCAAAACGAGGCCAAAACGGTCGTTTTTCGGCTTAAAAATGAAATTTATATAAAACTGATTTAAAAACTTTAAAAACTTAAACCATGACGTTTATTGACTTAACATATCATATTGTCGGTAATTGTGCATCTTTTTCGGCTTGATCGATCGTCTCTTGCTTGGTTTGATGTTAAAGGTTTCGTTTATCGTGCCGACGTACTAATAAATCGAAATCTTTTTTTTTCTGTGCTATAATTCACTTATCCCGAAGCTTTAATACTTCGTAAACATCACTAAACATTATATATTTCGTCTATAATGTAATTCCCGATTCGTTCGCGTTTCAATAACCGTTCATCGATTAATCGTAATTCCGATACGACTAGTTGTACATTTGAGTATAATTCGTACTGAGAATCTTATATATTCGTATAATCACATTATAATCCATATATTCAGTATTAAATAACACGTAAATAGTATATTCCGGCTAGGGTATACCTGAATTTGTCGGAATTGTTACATGTTAAGAACTCAGTCACCCCGGTTACTCTTCAGTTTTCAGGTAAATGGCTATCCCGTATGACCACTAGTGGTTAACAGGACCAAACACATATGAGAGTACGTGTCCCTCCAACTTGGAATTACCGACATAATTTTAAGTGAAAGAATTCAAAACACGAAGACACATCACAATCGCCCCAGATGCTTTCAGTCCTTAGATAAATGGCTATCCTGTGAATATACAAGTAGATCACCGGACCAAACATATACAAGTATATTTTCTTCAAACTTGAGCAGCCGACATAATTTTAAGCGAGAGTGAAGTTTGAAAGACATATATAATTTTTTTATCTATATTAACACACACATTTTTTTTTTAATTTTTTAATTTTCTCCCCCTTAAATTTGTGCAAAAATTTTGACCGAAAGGAAAACTTTTATGTATAAATTTAACCTCAAAAAGACTCAATCGTCGAAACGAAGTATTTAATAAGAAAAATGTGATAGTCTTCCAACTGATGTACTATCATTTCTCATGTACGTTCAAGTCTTTTTCTCATTTTTTAAATAAAACAAAATAAAAAACTATACTTGAAAAACTATACGTGAACATATCTTTGAATTTTTTAAAAAATAACAATTTTAAAATCTTTTTGATTGATCAATCTTTCATACCAAAGTGATACGGTTACCTTTATCTTCAAGACATCATTTTTCATTTGTGAGAATCTCCCCATAGGAATAAGCTTGTTTTGAGATTCTGCATCCTTGTGAGTTGAATGTCTGGAACAAACCTTTTAATATGCAATGTATTCCCTGATTTGTTCCTACAAACTTAGAGAGCAGATTAAAAACGTTCTATCACCTTAAAATTCCCGTCCAGGAAACAAATAATCCATTTCATGGTTTAAAGATTTAAAACAATGGATATTTGCCCTGTCATGTGCCTGGAACAACCCATTTAATAAACAATGAATTTGTGGTTGTTCCAACACGCATAGCGGGATTAGTTGGACATAGGAACCCAAGTCATAAATGTCTTGGGGTTTCCTTGAGCATCAACATATGTTACCTCTTGCCAACTCATATCTTTCCCATCTTTAACAGAATCATTTGTTAATACAGATTCTGTTTGCTGAGTTTTAAGTTTACAAGTCTGTCTTGGTTTAGTGAAATTTGAAGGAACAGACTTTGGAGTGGAGCAATTCGAATTCTTAGAACTCTCAACACTCCTTGATTTCTGAAAATTTATTTTTCTTTTAACAGTTTCTAGATCATTTGAGTGCAAACCTGTCATATTAACTTTGAATCCTTGAGTATTTGTGACCCGTTGTACAGATACTCGTGGTTTGGTAAAATACGCATTTTGTTTAACCACTGGATTCGGTTGAAACATGTTACCTTTCACCTGAGGAGCTTGTCTATTAACAGCATGGTAGTGACACTCCTTTGCCAAATGCCCGCCTTTCCCGCAGACGAAACACGCCTTCATCCTTCTTCTAATGTCAACGTAAGAACTAGCCTCATGTTGGAATTCCTTCTTATGAAAGGTTTTTCCATTCTTCTTTCCCCTTGGCGCAACCTTCTAATTTTGCTTGTAATAGGGAACATATAGACGATGAACACAATTTCTGGCTATATGTCCTGGCGTGCCACAGTGGTAACATGTTTGCCTCTTTATATAAGTAGCACCCGATGATTTATCAACACATGGAGATCCGTAGGATCTATGAGGATGAGACTGTCCTTGTTGTGCTGATTTCTTACGTGCCTTCCCTTTGTTTCCACAACTCTGTGTAATATTATTAGTACAATTTTGAGTTGTGGTATCATCTGAGTTTGATGACACGTTAGAATGAGATTCATTTTCACTAGTCTGAACCCCTTTACTATCAGAAGCAACATCATTTACTATATCTGCACATGAAGTTGAAGCATCAAAATTGTTCACACATTTAAAAACAGACTTGATTTCCTCTAGGGATCCTGATCCAACAGTTTCAGATTGAACTTGTTTACCATACTTCATGTCTTTTACCTTTTCTTTCTGTTCTTTAGTAACAGGGATAGGGACATAATTGTCGTTGTAAGGTGGGGGAACTTGACTGTAACCTATTCCCTCACCTTCATTTTCCTTCCACCACAATTGGTTTTCAATCATTGAGTTAACTACTTTACTGGAACCATCGAATTTTTTAAAATCAAGTTCAGTCTTTTCAAACTTGCTAGTTAGATTCAAGATTTCTAACTTGGAGGCTTCCAGTTTAATAGTTAACTCAGCGATTTCTTGTTTAGAATCACGATGGTGACAGCTCTTTATGCTAAAATTAGACTTAAGTGTTTTAATATCCTTGTTCTGAGCTTCTATTTTATCTAGAAAACCCTTTTCATTCTTCTTAAGTTTAAAAGTCTCTGATTTTATTCTTTCCATATCTCTACTTAGACTGTCATTATGAAGCTTATACATTTCTATTTTCTCACCACAATTTAAAGAGCATGCTTGAAACCTTATCTCAGATGAACTCATTTTCCCGCCAAATTTTTCGAAAAAATATGATCACCAAAATTCTCAAGAAGAATGTCCCAGTCAAAATAAGTATCTTGGAAAAATTTCGTTCAAGACAATTTTTTTTTAATTTCCCGCCAAAATTTCGCCGAAAATCACCCGAAAAAAAATTGTTTTCGCCAAAATTTTCAAGGATGATTTTTACTAATAAGGAGTATTCTGGAAAAAGTTGACCGAGAACCTCAAAAATCAACCGAGAACTTCTTTGACCGAAAACGTTGACCAAGAACTAAGGTTGACCGAGAACACACGTTGACCGAAAACAACCAGTTGACCGAGAACCAAGAAGTTGACCAAATGTTGACCGAGAACTGAACTTGACCGAGAACAGTGTTGACCGAAAACTAATGTTAACCGAGAACAATGTTGACAGGAGACTCAGTGTAGCCAAAAATCAATGCGAGCCGAGAACTAAACTTAGCCACAATCTGATCCTGGCCGAAATCTCTAAACTTTCTGGATTTTTGGCCGAAATCTCCAAATCTTCTAGATTTTGGCAGCAACAAACTTCCGAGAATTTGGGAATTTGATTTGATTTCCAAACCGAAGCCAATATTCTCCCAAAAATAGCTCTTTCTTCTCCGATCACCATTTTCACCAGAAAAACAAACACAACCACCACTAAATCAAAATCTTGAATCTGTTAATATCACAATAACGAGCCTGAATTCGTCAAAGGATCTGATACCAATTGTAAGTCCCGAATATGGATCACTACAATTATGATATCAACCCGAACACGATGTTAGTGCGGAATCCTAACATGGTGGTGATTCAAGAACAATGATAAACAATATGAATATGACAAACACGTAATATTGTTTCAATGCATACGATTATATTATCAATCATCAAATACATAAACCGATTCACACAGAATCTTAAGCTCTCTAGATGGTGGCTCTCAAAGTGTTTAACCTCTCTTAATGTGAACAACCCCTAAAAACCAATACAATAATATCTATATATAGGGAACCAAAACACTAGCCAATCAAAGCCCAAAGCCCACCGAGAACACAAGTGTGATCTCGGTTTACATAGCAACCCGAAGCCCAAACCCAATACAAGTAGACTAAGTACATATATCACATACAACCAAAACCAATTAACTAGAACTAAGTACAAACCACCAAATATGGACCCAACAAGTATTACCTTGTGTATACGCATAAGCACTCAACTAGTCGAACGCTGCGGTGTTTGCTGGGGGAACCGAGTATAGAGACTTGAGTTTATGAATTGTATGGTTTTAACTTGATTATTCCTAAGCCACGTTGGGTCGGGACCTACGTAGTCCCGAGGGGTGATTAAGTAAAGAAAATATTTTTAGCGTCAGCATATTCATCAGCATTCGTTGCCGACGCATTTTCTTACATTTTGCAGGTGAACAAGGTTAGCGCTTGGGAAAAACGAAGTGCTCAAGATATCCGATGGCTCGGATATTTTTGTTTAACTTAATATAATTAATGGTGGTTTTGTAAAACTTAAACAAATAATCTTTAAAACATTAAACGGGAAACTTTTATATCCGTCTTTTGTATGTAAATATAAACAACTTAAATCCACATGTTTATAACTCTTTCGCTAATTAAACGTAACTCTGATTTATTTACAAATGTGGTACCAACATAGGTGTCAGATGCCTAGGCCGTGGTCTGGGGTGTAACAATATGTACAAGAAAAGAAATGTATGGTACTGGAAATAAGATGTCATTCAATTCACACCACTAAAACTTAAAAGAGGGTGATTCTAAGGTTCATAGACAAAATACAAGTATTACTTCCAGCTTTACGTTCTCTAAGGAGAAGTCTCATTGAAATATATGTCATTGGATTAGGCATAAGTATTACAAGACTATCCATAATTCAAATAAACAACTGGCTAAAACTGATAGTTGTATAAATGATAATCTGCTAATCCTAATACTCCCATCAACACATGATTAGTTGAGTCTAGTTCTATATGTTTACCCGAAATCAACAAAAAACTAACACGAGTGTCAGTGACGAACTTACATGTTAAGGTTATTAGAACCATGATAAACTGTCCTTTAATTACACTTTATGATACCTTAAATATTCTGGATATTAATAAGAATTTAGTATCAATACTTAAGCTATATTATGAAAGTTGTGAGGTTTGCATAGCCAACATAAAGTCACTCTTATCTTAAACTCTCATATTAGTTGTTATCAATATTTGGATTGAAACATTTATAAAATAGAACTAGATGATACCGTATACTTTCACAACTTTTGTTTTCATGCAAATAAAAATTTAACTAAAGACAAATGAGACCTATAAAATCCATCCATTAAAACCAAATTTCATGAGAAATCATGAAATGGTTGATGAGGGTGACTTTTCATTTAATCTCATTCTTAGTAATTTTAAATCATGTGTTATATGCCTTAAACTTTGCTTGACTTAAGAAATAAGTATGGTTCCACCAGAAGTTATATTTCACTTAAATTCATGAAACTTATTAAAACGGAATATTTAGACATAATTCTTTTATCATTTAAAAGGCTATTTTGTAACATCCCAATTTTTCGTTCGGATAATAATAATAATAAATATGAAAGGATAAGTAGGCTTTTAGATGGACTTAATTATGGACCAAAAGGGAAAGATGGGCCTTAGGTCCATGGGCTTAAGGGAGTATAAATACCCCTTAAACCCTAATCCTTTCCATTATTATCAATCTCTACACCATAGCCTACACCTTAGAAAACACACACAACACCGTCTTACAATCCGAACCAAGATCCAAAGGCGAGAACCCGAGCTTGTTGGTGCTAGATCGTCGTGACGAACCAAAGCAACATCAAAGACCAGCTCGTGTTCATAGTTCAACTCATTTACGATACGTTTATATCGAGAACTTGTTCGTTTAGGTTTGGATTAGTCTAGAAATGATATATCTGTGTTTGTATGGTAAAAACGAATCCAACAAAGCTAAACTTACTGACAATGGTTAAGATTTGATGGGTTAATCGATTGATAAACGAAGCCGTAACCCTTATGCCTAAATCGCACCCCTTAAACATCGATGTTAGGCCGATTTGATGGTTGGGATTTGTAGGCTTGGTCAGACGATTCTGTTGATACCAAAATCGTGATATTTGGTTAAGAAACGAAGGTTTAATTGCAGATCTAAGATCTGTTGACTATTTGCTGTTCTTGACGATTTTGACTTTGACCCTTGAGTCAAAGTCTGGATAAGAACTATGGGTGATTCGTTATGGGTGATTCTTTAGCTAGTTCGTTATGGGAGCTTAGCGAATCAGAGGGTGATTCGTTAGCTAGTTCGTTATGGGAGCTTAGCGAATCAGAGGGTGATTCGTTAGCTAGTTCGTTATGGGAGCTTAGCCAATCAGAGGGTGATTCGTTAGCTAGTTCGTTATGGGAGCTTAGCGAATCAGAGGATGATTCTTTACCCAATTCGTTAAGGGCAAAGTAACGAACTAGGAGTTTAATATAAAGACAGAATGGTCCCTGGACTTAGAAAAGAATTATATAATTACATAACAGCCCTTGGAGTTTGGCAATTTATGAAAGATACCTTTAAAGGTTAATGAGTAACGATTAACTAACCAGGTAATGATTTAATGAAGTAAAACCGACTTAGACGCGTAAGACAGATTAAGTAGCAATGAGAGAGGCTAGAATAGTATTTGATATTCAATTATTAAACAGTTAGACGCGCACAGCTCGAGAAGGAGTAACCGTTAACAGAAGAAGTAGCTGAGATCAGGTGAGTTTCTAGCCCCATTTCCTTGTTATGTTTTTCGGGGCTGTGTGCATACTCGATGTGAGGTGTGAATACACTTACCTTAAGTGGTAAGTGTATGCTATAGATGTTATACGAGGTAGCTAATATATAATACTTGCCGGTGCGTGAACGATCTTCGGATATTGCACGCATCGCTAAGGATAGTGTTTGCCAAGTGGTTATTAGTGTGTATGAATGCTATGATGTGACTTGCTTATTATGTAAATGATATGAAGCGTGTTGTAGACAAGTAGAGGTAGAGTGTGTTAGAAGTGGCAAGAGTCTAGTAAGAGTGTTAGTGGCATGACGATAGTACGTGGTAGGGTAAGCCTATACGTGACTACGTCATTAAAGTGTCAAAGTGGCAAAGTGGCATAACGTTATACGTTATTAAAGTGGCAAAGTGGCAAAGTGGTAGGTGTAAATAAGAGGCTAAGTGGTAAGGTGAGCAGGTTAGATAGTGGACTACGTGTCTTCGGATACGTATATGATGCATGTAGTGGTTGTATGATAAGTTGCTTGATTAACTAGAACTCACTCAGCGTAGTTGACTTTTAGTATGCACGCGGGTGATCAGACCAAAGAACTAGCATGAGGATGACACATGGCATGGATCGAACGGCTGGCATTTGAAGATGGAAGAAAAGATGTTTTAAATATAATGTTTTGTGTTATAGTATCAAAGAAAAGATTTAATGTTTTGTAATGAATTATTTAAGTTGACGTTTCAGCGAAAGTTTTAATTAAATCTGATTGTAAGAACTGTGTATATGAGTAAATCCGACGCTAAAGTAGGGCTAACGGGTACAGGGTCTTACATATTTACTTGTATCTAATATGTCTTCCATGGTCCACGGTCATAAAGAAATTTATTCATATATATACTTGATATGATTTCTTCTACTTATGTTCCTATATCTCTTATGACATATGAACGTTAATGGAATCAAATCAAGTCTAACATATATATGACATATTCCCACATCATGTACATAACTGAAACTTTTCTTGTATTTTTCCTAGAGATATTAATGATCAGTGGGAGCCTTAAGTGTCTTAGTTATAAATTAGTAGATTTGCAAGAGGTGGGAGAGTGAAAACTTGATATTATCTCAATTACACATCTTGTACAAGACACTGCTCCATCACAACACTATACCATCAAAACTTATCTCTTTTGAATTTATTACTACTCTTACAAAAGTTTCATTATTTCTTAATTGTGGGCATACTCCGATTTCTTACTAAAATAACCCTCACAAGAGAAACTACGACGACTTACATCATTAACTTGTTTCTTTATTAGAATTTATTGGTATTTAAACATTTACCCTAAGCATGCTAATTTCCTAAGTGTTTCTAAGGTCAGTGGAAGCAGTAAAAGTCCTTATAATGACTTGTTAAAAGTACAAGAGGTGGGGGGGGAGAGAGTCATTAAATTTTTCTCCAAATTTAACTCCAGTTACATCTCTTGTACACCATACTGCACCAACTCTTACACACTTAGAATTCTAAAAATGATAGCAACCTAACTAAGAGCTAATCCAAAAAATTAATACTTTTAAAATTACCCAATAATCAACTTAGAAGGACATCTAGGTTTTAAAACCTACTGAAATTGATGATTATGTAACCTCCCTAACTAAAGTTGAAATGGATGTTGGAAAGCTTAATGATCATACCCCTTCTAATTAAACAATTAAATCAATCAATCTTCTGAATTGAATAAAGCTATTATCAGTAAAATCGACACCATAAGTCAGAATAACATTTGAGATTTGGTTGAATCACCTAAGAGTGTTCATAACTAAACTAAATCCCAATAAAAAAACTTAAGACATTTAGAAGCACGATTGATTGTTAAAGGTTATATTCAAGGAGAAACCAATTATCAAAGAAACTTCTTATCTACATTACAAAAGATTTTTTTAAGTAGCATTATTGTTCTAGTAGCTTATAATAGTTAAGAGCTACATTAGATGAACATTAAAATAACGTTCCCTAACAATTGGCTTACATACTTATTTACTCATAAAACAACCTAAAAGTTATAAACTGAAGGTCAAAGAACTTTTAGTCTATAAGTCAATAAAATCCATATATGGTTAATGCAAACATCAAAATGTGATGAAATCTTTATACAATTATTTTCATCAAAAACCAAGTAGATTAATGTACATACCTTAAAATGAGTGGGAGAAACTAAAAACAAACTTGTCCTTATATAGATGACATTCTTTTGACAAGTATATGTTACATAGTCAAAGCATTGTTCACATACTTTGATATTATAGATCTCAGAGATATTCCTTACACATGTAACAAACAATACCGCTCTACTTTAGAGGATAAAAGGAACACATATATTATTTCCTTATGCTTCATTAAGTAGAAGCCTTATATAAGTTCAAGTCTATACTTTCTTAGATATTACTCAAAATTGCAACGCACTAGATATGTCTAGATTAATGTGAAGCATCTAAATGAGTACTAAGATATCTTTAAAGGAATCGAAAGACTATAATTTAAAAGGAGAAGTGAGAATTCAAACCATTAGATTACTCTAAACTTTGTCATATTTGAGATATAAGAAAATGTATTTTTTGGCATATATTCTTATGTTAGTAGATAAATCTATCTCATGGAGGAGTCAGAATGAACTGATAACAATCAAAGTTATAATGACATAATGTGTTGATTAATCACAACGCAATTAACAATAAATGTTGTTGAAAATTTATCAGTGGGCTCATAAGTTTACTAACTCCATATAAATTATATATTGAAGATTTACTTTGATAAAGTCAGCTATCATGTTTTCTCAAACGGTAGCAGTTCGAGAAGTGCTGCATTAAAGTTTCGATATGAAATTAATTATTCGTTTATGAACGAATTGAGGAATCTAAATTTTCGTATTGAATACATTCATGATATGCTAAAGGATCCGATAAGTAAAAGTCTCACCCATAAATATTATGAAATCGCTTATAATAACGACAAGTTATGGATGACTATGCGCAACTGCATATCATACTATGAATGATTAACTATTAATTTTCCTCATCGGTTTTGATTTTGTATGTCTCTTAATATGTTCTGCAGGCATAATGACATATAGACAAATTATTATACAAATAAAACGTTTGAAGGGCTTACTTGAAAATTTTGATCATAATTACTTAGGTTTTAAATAAGGACTGCAATATGATTAATGGAGGTCTTGAGCTGATATTCAATTCAATGACTGTATTTCTCTGCTCCAGTTTAAGTTTAAAGCTAAAATGAGTGTTAACTCCTGATCAGGCTTATCTAATACTCTTAATAAATGATTACTCGACCAAGTGGGAGAATATATGAATAATATATAATAATATATATTTAATATGGCCATTATAATCATTAATATTATAATAGATCAAAATATTAACTATACCTTATTATATATTAGTTTGATAATTGTTGATGGACTATATTACATATAATTAACTAATAAAGAGTTTCCCCTTGGGTGTATATATATAGAGAGAATAATAACATCATAACCTAATCACACACATATTATAACTTTGTGTGCCTTCTCTCTCCTAAACCGAGTTCCTTTCAAGAACCCTAACATCATCCTTAA